>NC_081299.1:71937500-72260000 GCF_030435805.1 Mustela lutreola | reverse complement strand
TACAAGGACCCCCTGGAAGTACAGGAGAAAGAGGACTTGAAGGAGAACCAGTAAGTTTATCTTTATACATTTCTAATTATGTTTTTCTCATAATATACATTTACTTTTCTGTTATTGCCCCCTTGTGCTGTGACTGGTACATTTTTGAAAGCAACATTTATCATGAACACCTAATTATACAGAAAATATTTTGCTGGAAATATAGTTTTAGTACCTTCCGGATCTCATATAGCCAGATTTGGTCCTGTTTTTCTGGAACTGCTAAGATTTTACCTATTTCTATTTTCAACAATGATAGCTCTGTTTTATTGGCTTGCAGAAATTTTCTTTGTGAATGGCTTGCTGTTCTTAAATGACTATATTATACTGTCACAGACACACAGAATCATATTTTTGAGGCCAACTCTGTAATAAAATACCTCACAAAGGAGCCAAACTCTACATCTGATGGGTCTAAATATACAAACATAGAAATTCTGGTATATCAATAATGAAAAACTTACATCATGATTTTATAAATGTGATTCAATTATAAAATTTCCATGGAAAATGATTATGAAAAGGAAAGATTTTTGTCACACCAACTTTCTCACAACTTATTCTTTATTGCATATGAAGTCATTCTTCGGGTTAATGGTATCAGATGTAATATGCTATAACATGCTTGTAAGACTTATAATACAATATAGTCTTTCAAACTCTAATGGGTTGATCTTATCTATTAATTGACCCAAAGGTTTACAGGTGGCCTTTACATAATTCATTTAGCTTGTAGCAAGTGGAAAATGTAACAAAGAGGTATTCTTACCAAATGGTAAGTATTCTTACCAAATGGTAAGAATTTCCTCCTTTAACCTATGGTATAAACTCTCCAAGCAATAAGTAAAGATTTGACTGTATATCTAATTCTTTCCAAATGAAGAATTTTAGATATGGTATTGATTTTATTAAACTGAACTCCTTTTGGTTCTCTCCCTGTTTTATACCTCTTGCCATCCCAATCCTAATATTTATTTGACCAAAAATAATGCAACTTTATTTAGCATTATTTACTTAAATATCTCTTTGAAAAAATTTCTAGCTCTTTGAAGTTAGAGACCATTTCTCTCATCTTTGCAATCATGTCTGGTGTAATGCATAGCATCTTGGATCTACTTAGTGTTAAGGTTGTTAAACTGAATTAACAAAAGGTTATATACAAAAAGCATAATTGCTTAGCCAGTAATATTAGATGAAGTGAAATGCAATGGAAGTTAACTTAATCTTAGTGAGGAACACATTTCAGTAAAATATGTCAAAAGATCTAGGTCATCAGCAAAGACAATATCAGGCTTTAAATAAGAAAAGATTTGTTACTGTAGGCATAAACAACTAAATAGTTTAACAGCACCTAAAAATTAATATTCAAGTCACTGGAGTCAGTGGGGCTGGAAAATAAAATATAAATCAGTTAGTAATGGATATCATGGGCTTTGTTTCATATATTTGAGCTGCCTGGTTAAATTAAAGAAAAGAAAAGAAGTAAATTGGTAAAATGAAGGACACAGAAATGATGTTGAAACATATTTATACTTTGAGAATAATAAAATAGAGAGGACTACATCTTTTCTATAGTCAGCAGCTATTAGAGTTGTCTCTTTCTCCCCAATTTTTCAAAATTAGTTTGCTCATAGCAATGCAAATACTGGGATTTAGATAGTTGTCCATTCATTCAATCAACAAATATTTATTAAGTACCTGCATTGGAATGTACTGGTAAGTATGGAGGTTTCAGTCTAATGATAGAAATATATACTAATTGAATTATCATGGAGATAAATGGAAAATTACAAACTAAGATAAATGCTGTGAAGTATAGGAATTCAATTCTAAAAGAATGTATAACAGAGAAACTATACTTGGGAAAGTCTTCCAGAGGAGAAGTATTTGAGCTAGGATATGAAGGATGAATAGTAGTTACTTAGGCAAAGATGGGGAGAGGTTATTTCGGAGAGAAGTCATGAACTGAGAGGAAGTTCCACATATTTATTTGAAGATCTAAAAGAAGGCTAGCACAGCAATAGCACAGAGAGTCAGGTGGGGAGTAAGTGTAAGATGAGGTTGGAAAAGGAAGCAGGGGAAACACAGGTAGTTTTGTGGGCCCTAATCCCAAGGATTTGTATTTTTATCATAAAAACAAAAGGATATTGTTAAAGAGATAGTACTAGTTTTATGATCATATTATTGTTTTGTAGAGATCATTCAAATTGGAAAGGACTAAGAGTGGATAAGCCCTGCTTTCTGTTGTGATCCAATTAAGAGATGGTAGAATGTTTTTGATTAACAGAGAAAAGTGGATAGATATAAAAGATTCAAAAGGAGTATAAAATCAAGAGGAGATTGATTTCTATATGTAAAGTGATTCCTAAGTTTTTGGCTGATCCAAATAAATATTTTTGGTATCATTAAACATTGAACACTGCCTTTAAAGAGGAATATGAGGGGAATGCTGTAGTTTCTAAAAAATCAATTCTTGATAAATTTGCTTTACACTCTACCTTCCAGTTAAAAAATTATTTTCTAGGTACACTTCCTTAGTTGAAGTGTTAGAAGTCACTTCCACTTACCTTAAAAGATCAGCAGGATTCTCAGATTAATTAAAAGTATGTGATAAACCCGGACATTAAATTACTTACGAAGATATAAAAAATAGCAATAGTTCTAGAAGCAAAAGATAAAAGATCAGTGTCTCCTTAGAATTTTGACAGTGCTAAAATCAGACAAAAATAGCACCCGCAGAAAAAACTAAAGATAAATACCCAAAAAATCAAGTAAAATTAAAATACACGTATAAAGAATTAAGTGAATGAAATGAAAGAAAAATAAGATACCTGGGAATAAACCTAACCAAAGAGGCAAAGGTTCTGTACTCAAGGAACTACAGAACACTCATGAAAGAAATTGAAGAAGACACAAAAAGATGGAAGACCATTCCATGCTCTTGGATTGGAAGAATAAACATTGTTAAAATGTCTATACTGCCTAGAGCAATCTATACTTTTAATGCTATTCCGATCAAAATTCCACCAATATTCTTCAAAGAGCTGGAGCAAATAATCCAAAAATTTGTATGGAATCAGAAGAGTCCCCGAATCGTTAAGGAAATGTTGAAAAACAAAAATAAAACTGGGGGCATCACGTTACCTGATTTCAAGCTTTACTACAAAGCTGTGATCATCAAGACAGCATGGTACTGGCATAAAAACAGACACATAGACCAGTGGAACAGAGTAGAGAGCCCAGATATGGACCCTCAACTCTATGGTCAATTTGTCTTCGACAAAACAGGAAAAAATATACAGTGGGAAAAAGACAGTCTCTTCAATAAATGGTGCTGGGAAAACTGGGCAGCTATATGTAGAAGAATGAAACTCGACTATTCTCTTACACCGTACACAAAGATAAACTCAAAATGGATAAAAGACCTCAACGTGAGACAGGAATCCATCAGAATCCTAGAGGAGAACATAGGCAGTAATCTCTTCGATATCAGCCACAGCAACTTCTTTCAAGATATGTCTCCCAAGGCAAAGGAAACAAAAGCGAAGATGAACTTTTGGGACTTCATCAAAATCAAAAGCTTCTGCACAGCAAAAGAAACAGTCAAGAAAACAAAGAGGCAACCCACGGGAGAAGATATTTGCAAATGACAGTACAGACAAAAGGTTGATATCCAGGATCTATAATGAACTCCTCAAACTCAACACACACAAAACAGACAATCATATCAAAAAATGGGCAGAAGATATGGACAGACACTTCTCCAATAAAGACATACAAATGGCTATCAGACACATGAAAAAATGTTCATCATCACTAGCCATCAGGGAGATTCAAATTTAAACCACATTGAGATATCACCTTACACCAGTTAGAATGGCCAAAATTAGCAAGACAGGAAACAACATGTATTGGAGGGGATGCAGAGAAAGGGGAACCCTCTTACATTGATGGTGGGAATGCAAGTTGGTGCAGCCTCTTTGGAGAACAGTGTGGAGATTCCTCAAGAAATTAAAAATAGAACTTCCCTATGACCCTGCCATTGCACTCCTGGGTATTTACCCCAAAGATACAGATGTAATGAAAAGAAGGGCCATCTGTACCCCCAATGTTTATAGCAGCAATGGCCACGGTCACCAAACTGTGGAAAGAACCAAGATGCCCTTCAACGGACGAATGGATAAGGAAGATGAGGTCCATATACACTATGGAGTATTATGCCTCCATCAGAAAGGATGAATACCCAACTTTTGTAGCAACATGGACGAGACTGGAAGAGATTATGCTGAGTGAAATAAGTCAAGCAGAGAGAGTCAATTATCATATGGTTTCACTTATTTGTGGAGCATAACAAAAAGCATGGAGGACATGGGGAGTTAGAGAGAAGGGGGTTGGAGTAAATTGGAAGGGGAGGTGAATCATGAGAGACTATGGACTCTGAAAAACAATCTGAGGGGTTTGAAGTGGCAGGGGAGTGGGAGATCGGGGTACCAGGTGGTGGGTATTATAGAGGGCACGGATTGCATGGAGCACTGGGTGTGGTGAAAAAATAATGATACTGTTATGCTGAAAATAAATAAATGAAAAAAAAAGAAAAAGGAAGTATAAGAAGAATTACAAAAAGACAAAAATTACTTAATATTAAGAAACCCATAATATAACATATTACAGATATAGTATGGAAAATGCTAAAAACACATACTCAATAAAATTTAACTATTTTTGTTTTGTTAAAAATTGTAGTAAAATAGTTTCTGGTCTTAATTGTAAGGATCTTGGAAGCTGTCATCCCCCTTCTAACAACAAAGAAAAAGCTGAGCAAACTGTAAATCAACAACTCTTTTTAGATCATTGAGGTCAGAGAACCAACTGTTGCCTGAAAACTTGGGAGACAGACAGGAAGATGTAGAGAACCACATCTTACCGCAAGGAGAAGGCCATAGCTGAATGGTAGGAACACATTTAACTATAATTATATTTGTCAATATAAAGTTGGCAAATTGCTTAAGACACAATTTAGACTATCATAAATATTAAAAAACCAAGAGGGAACCCCATCCAAGGCAAGACCCCACATGTCTCTGAGTTTTACCACTAGGGGACCTGGTAGGTTCTCTCTGTAAAGTTCAGGGACATACATGTTTTTTCTTCTAGCAGTGGGTTGGGAAAAGTAACCATTTTGAAATACACTCAGAACATTCTGCTCTCCTTAACAAAGGGAAATCGGTTTATCTGAGACTAACTGATTTGGGTTTTTGCCAAAGCAAAAAGTTACTGAACTTGGAAGAAGAGCAATTCTCCAACCCTAGATGCTTCTAGTCTCGGACATGGGGGAAAGAAAATACCCGCACTCAGGCTCACTGAAAGACTGAGACCTAATTATAAAACTATAGAGTGATTCTACCCCTCTTGAAACCTACCATCAGATGAATAGGGCTCCTGTATAACAACTGGGGATTACAGCTAAAAGAACTGCAGACCCAAACCCTATTTAAGACATCTCTGGGAAAGCCTGAAGACAACAGACAAGACAAAAACAATGACACTAGCAGGAAATTTAGCTTCTGACACCATAGTGCAGCAAACAGTAAACACAGCCTAGTTCCCAAACAGGTAACTTGCAACCTTATACTACTGAAGGCCTATTCACCTCAGACCCTTTTACCTTATATACCATGTTTGACTTTCAACAAAAACATTACAGGGCATGCTAAAAGGGGAAAAACAGTCTGAAGAGACAAAGCAAGCATCACGAACAGACTCAGATATAGCAGAGATTTTGAAATTTCAGACTGGGAATTTAAAAGTGAAGTAGAAATAAACTTTCCCAAACAAGCAAAAACTGACAGAATTTGTCACCAGTAGAACAGCCTTATAAAAAAATGTTAAATGAAATTCTTCAGAGAGAAAAAAAGTGATATAGATGAGAATCTAGGAGAGAAGACAGGAAGAACTTTAGAAGGAATACATAAAAGTAATATTAAATCTTTTTTTTCTTAATTATTAGAATAGGTAGTCTGTGCAAAATAATCACAGCAGTGTATTTAATCTCATACCTTATGGATAAATATAGTGATTTAACTTGGATTAACTATAAATATACATTACAAACTATGTAGAAACCACTAAAATTCTTTTAAAAGAAGTGTAAATGATATGATAAAATAAAAGAAAATGGAATCAATTAAAATTCACAGTTAAAAAAGAGCAGAAGACAAAGAAATAAAAAAAGGAAATGAGCAACAAATAAAAAACAGTAACAAAGATAGTAGGTATTTTCACTATGTGGAAAACCCCAAACAATTGACCAATAAAAACCCACTCCTGGAACTAAAAAGCAATTACAACAAGTTTACAGGATCAGGATACAAGACTGATAGAAAAAAGTCAGTTGATTTCCTATATACCAGCAATAAGCAATTAGAATCTGAAATTTAAAACACAACAGCATTTACATTAGCATCAAAAATTTAAAAAGATATAGGTATGAATCTAACAAAATTTACACATAATATATGTGAGGAAAACTACAAAACTGATTAAAGAAATAAAAGAAGATCTAAATAAATGGAGAGATGTTTTGTGTTAATGGACAGGTAGAGTAAATATTGTTAGGGTGTCACAACTATAGATCCAATGCAATTCCAGTCAAAATATTAGCAAGTTACTTTGTGGATATTGATAACAAAATTCTAAAGTTCTCATGGAAAGGCAAAAGGCCCAGAAGAGCCAACAAATATTGAGGAAGGACAAAGTCAGAGGACTGACATTATCCAACTTGAAGAACTTAATATAACACTATAGTATTAAAGACAGCATAGTAGGAATAGACAAATAGATAATTTGAGCAGAATGGTGAGCCCAGAAATAGAAGTCTACAAATATAATCAGCTGATCTTTGACAAAGTTGCCAAGGCAACACTTTTCAACAGCTAGTTCTAATACAGCTAGGTATTCATGTAAAAACAAAAGCAAATCCAAAAAACAAGGATCTAGACAAAGACTTTGTACCTTTCAAAAAAATTAACTCAAGATGGATTATAAACCTAAATTAAAATGTATAGCTGAAACTTCTATACCACTGACCCTGGATTTGATAATGACTTCTTTATATACAACATCAAAAGCATGATTCATGAATGGAAAACTGTTAAGTTGGATTTCATTAAAATTAAAAACTTCCGCTCCGTGAAAGACATGTTAAGAGATTGAAAGACATGTGACAGCCTGGGAGAAAACATTTGCAAAACGCTTATCTAATAAAGGACTTGTATGCAACATACAGAAAGTGTCGGGGTCACGCCCCTAAGATGGCGCCGGCTACATAGCCGGAGCAGCACAGACAGCCTAAAAAACATCCGCCCTGGCCACACGTGACCTCGTGCTCTTCACATGAACACCGCATGCCACCACTGCCTACGAGCCCCAGATACCTCCTGGTCATGTGAACACCTCTGTGATTGGCTGTTATGTCCTATATAAGGCAAGAGAACTTCCCCGCAGGGGAAGGAGAAAGATCGACCAGGGAATAAACAAGAGCTTGTGCATCGACCTGTGTGTGTGTTGGTGTTGCGTCATCTCTGCAGGCGGGAGAGCGCGACAAGAAAGAATTCTTAAAAGTTAACAGTAAGAAAACAAACAATCCATTTAAAAAATGGGCAACAGATCTGAATGGACAATACACCAAAGACCTACAGATGGCAAAGAAGCATAAGGAAATATGTTTATCATCATATGTCATTAGGGAGAATTGCAAATTAAAACAACAATAACACCATTACACACCTGTATGAATGGCTAAAAGCACCGACAATACCAAATGTTAGCAAAATTCCCGTTAGAATAACAGGAGTTCTCATTCATTGTTGGTAGTAATACAGAATGTAAATGGTACAGCAACTTTGTAACACAATTTGGCAGTTGTTTACAAAGTTGAACACATTCTTACCATTATGATCCAGTAATCATGCTCCTTGGTATTTACCAAAATGAGTGGAAAACTTAATGCCTACACGAGAACCTGCACATAAATGTTTATAGCAGCTTCATTCATAGTTACCCAAAGTAGAAGCAACTGATATGTCCTCAGAAGTTAAATAATAAAAAAAAGTGTAGTGCATCCATAAAATGAAATATTACTCATCAATAAAAAGAGCTATTAAGCCACAAAAAGACAGAGGAAGTGCATCCTGATAAGTGAAAAAACTCAATCTGAAAAGTCTAAATACCATATGATTCCAACCACATGACATTCTGGAAAAGGCAAAACTATAGAGACAGTAAAAAAGAACAGTGGTTGCCAGGTGTTGGGGGTGGAGGACCAGGGATGAATAGGTAGAAAATGGAAATTTGGGAGATGTGAAACTATTTTATATGGTGCTGTAGTGATGGATACATGATATTATGCATTTCTCAAAACTCACACAACTGTGTCTGTGTTCACACAGAGTGAACCCTAATGTAAACTATGGACTTTAAGTAGTAATAGTACTTTAAGTGGTAATGGTGTACAATATCAATTAATCAGTTGTAACAAATGTATCACACTAATGCAAGATGTTAATAATAATAGGGAAAACTGGACAAGGGTGGTATATGGGAACTCTGTACGTTTTGTTCAACTTTTCTGTAAATCTAAAACTTTTCTAAGAAATTAAGTTTGTTAATTGAAATGAAACTTTCTGGTAATGTCAAACATAGTTGTGTAATAAAATAAAGTAGCTTATCTTGTATCTGCACCCAACCTACTAGGAAATCCGGAAACACTGGAAGCATAGGAACCACAATATAACATTGCCAACTGTCACTATATTGTCTAACATTATTTGAAAAATCTTAGCTAGTGTATTGGTATATGACACAAAAATGAACATATAAGGAAAGAAAAACATTATTATTTAGAGAAAATTTAAATAAATCCCCCAAAACTTATAAAACCAAAGCATTAATTCTGTATTTTTCAATTTCTGAGATACAGTAATATAAGGTAACACCTAAAATAGACATTTTAAAAAATCAGTTTTCTGATATACATATAATATACAAGCAATAAAATGTAATAGAAAAATATCTCACTTTAGATAGAAACAAAATAATAATTAAGGATAAACTTAATGGGAAGTTGATAGGACACATATAAATAAAACTTCAAAAATTCATTAAGATACATAAAAATAGACTTAGGTAGAATGTCAAGTTATTGTCTAACTAGAAGACTATATTTTTTAAAATTAATGTATTTGTTAGCGTTAACACAGTCCCCTTCAAAAATCCCATTACCCATATAAATCAGGTGGAGATTTAATTATTATAAGGATAACATAAAAATGAGCCAGCAAAATAGCTTAATATTTTTAACCTGCCATAAAAGGAGAATTAGGATTGGTAGAGTTTAAAATAATTTTTAAAATTTAAATAAATTTAAAATAATTATATGGAAATAGATGTTTTAAAATGTAGTGGAAAAAGTCTTCAAATACTAACAGATTTAACTATATAAAAATTATGAATTTTTCTCATCCCAATTTTTTTTAAGCTCAAAGATTTAAAGAACTGCAGCAAATGTTAACTGGTTCAAGTGGCTATTTTGGATCATTTTTACTTTATGAGTTTCCAGGTATTCTACAGTGATCATATTTAGGGGGAAAAGTTTATCTTTAACAATATATAAAAAAATTAAATGAAAAACTACATAGATGTTAATGGTAAAATAATAGTTCTAGCCAGATAAGTGGCTTCTACACACTAAGACGATCCATTTGGTTTAGAAATTTAATGTTTATGCAATGAACTAAATATTCAATGTTTGTTTACTTAAAGTTACACTATTCATTATTACAGTGACCAGATTCCAATAAAGGTCCAAACATGGATTTTTATTGCACCTTAGTGATTATTTCATATGAGTAAACATTGTTATATCTGTTCATGTGAAACAGAGAAAATGTTGAACTGGATTCACTACCATGATAAAGTATGACATCATGGAACTCTAACGTATTTTTATTTCATTGGAGACCATGTATTTGCTTCTTTAAAAATGCTATTTTGTCACATTTTTGCCACAAATATCCAGTAGAAATATTATTGTCATATCCATCAAATAAGATAACTTTTGAAAGCTCTTAGTATGATATAATATATATAATATATAGTATGGAATATAATAGTAACTTAGGTGCTTAATAAATGTTTATTGAATGGATGAGTGAATTAGGGAATGAAAGTATGAAGGGTACTGTCCTTTCTTTACTCTTGAATTCAAACATAGCCTTCTATTCATACACACACGCACACACACACACACACACATACACATACACACAAAACAGATGAATCAACTATAAAGCTATAATTTTGTTTATACAAAAAGTTGATAAATGTGTCCTATTACATATAATATATTAAAAATCCCATATTTTGATGCATATGTTAATCAAAATACAGAGTAAACTTTGATTCTCAGATCTTAAATTTTATTTTAATGTAGGGACCACGAGGATTGCAAGGTGATGCTGGACCTCCTGGAGAAATGGGCGCTGAGGTAATTTTTTTTTCTGTGGCTCTTCTTTGTTGTTTCATCAATTCCCAGTACTTTTTATAAGACACCTCAAAGTAAAGTTGATACATTAGGTATATATTTAAAGAATAGTTCTGTAGTGTTATGTTTCATATTCAGAAAATACAGCCTAAAATTCCATTAAAAAATAAGGTGACTGTTTTATGAGTATAATTTTATACACATAAAGTTATCTTTTTTTAAGTTTTTATTTAAATTCCAGTTAGTTGATATACAGTATAAGATTAGTCTCTGGTGTACAATTTAGTGCTTCAGCACTTACATACAACACCCAGTGCTCATCACCACAAATGCACTCCTGAATCCCATAACCTGTTTGACCCATTCCCTCACCCACCTCCCCTCAGGTAACCATTAGTTTGTTTTCTATAGTTAAAACTCTGTTTTTTGGTTTTCCTCTCATTTTCTACTGTGAACATTTGTTTCGTTTCTTAAATTGCACAGATAAGTGAAATCATATGGTGTCTTTCTCTGACTTATTTTGCTTAGCATAATACTTTCTAGCTCCATTCACATTGTTGCAAATGGCATGATTTCATTCATTTGGATGGCTGAGAAATGTTCCACTGGATATACACCATATCTTCTTTACCCATTCACCACTTGATGGACATTTGGGCTCTTTTCATAATTTGACTATTTGTTGATATTGCTGCTATAAACTTTGGAGTGCGCATATCCCTTTAAATTAGTTTTTCTTTATTTGGGGGGTAAATACCTAGCAGTGCAATTGCTGGATGGTAGGGTAGTTCTGTTTTTAACTTTTTAAGGAAACTCCATGCTGTCTTCCAGAGTGACTGTATCAGTTTGCACCAACAGTATCCACCAACAGTATATGAGGGTTCTACTTTCTCTGTATCCTCACCAACATCTGTTGTTTCTTGTATTATTAATTTGCCATTCTCACTGGTGTGAGGTGATGTGTCATTGTAGTTTTGATTTGTATTTCTCTGATAAGTGATGTTGAGCATCTTTTCATGTGTCTATGGACCATCTGTATGTCTTCCTTGGAAAAATGTCTATTCATGTCTTCTGCCCATTTTTTAAACTGGGTTGTTTGGTTTTGGGGTGTTAAGTTTTGTAAATTCTGTATATATTTTGGATACTAACCCTTTATCAGGTATGTCATTTGCAAATATCTTCACCCATTCCTTAGGTTGCCTTTTAGTTTTGTTGATTGTTCCTTTTACTGCACAGAAGCTTTTTATTTTGATGAAGTCCCAGTAGTTTATTTCTGCTTCTGTTTCCCTTGCCTCAGTAGACATATTTGCATAGTTGCTGTAGCCTGTCAAGGAGGTTACTGCCCATTCACATAAAGTTCTTGTAACAGCCCATTGAAATGACCAAAAAACGTGAATAAAACTTACCCTTCACTCACTTTGAGTTAATTTGATAACCCTTCATTCTAAGATGTTATATCTCCTTTATAGAAGAATATTAAGAAGTGACCCCTGGGCTGCCTGGGTGGCTCAGTTTGTTAAGTGTCCAACTCTTAATTTCCACTCAGGTCATGATCTCTGGGTCCTGGGATTGAACCCCGCTTCAGGCTCTGTGCTCAACAGGGAGTCAACTTGAAGATTATCTCTCTCTACTTCTCTCCACTCACACACTCTCTCTCTCAAATAAATAAATCTTCAAAAAAAAAAAAAAAAAAGACCCTATTTAGGACATTTTTTGGAATAATAAACTATAATTATAATTATAAAACCCAGTTCCTTCATTTCTGTTTGTTTACTTTAGCTCTAAATAAATTAGACATAAATTTTTCCTCTTTTGACTTTTGTGAAACTGCTGTCTTTAGATTCTGCCCTTTACCTTCTCATTAGCCTTTCTCAGTCATGATGTGAAGCTGTCCTTCTTTCTCAGCCTAGCAGTCATAGTATCACAATGACTCTAATTACCAATATTATTCTTAGAGCTCTCATCTTGATGGCTCTAGCTCATACCTGTCTCTTCAGCTACAGTTACTGATTCCCTGTTGTATCTTACATATGCACTTACATAGCCTACATACATCTTAAATTCAAAATATCTAAACCAAACCTATTACTTTCCTGGTGTTCTTTCTCTTTTTATTCCCATCTCATTGAAAGATACTCCTTGCGCCGAACAGCCGAAAACTGAGTCTTCCTAGACTCCTCTTCCTACTTATTTTCTCCAGTCAGCCATCATTTCCCTGTGAATGAACCCCCATAGTGTCTCTGTTTTACCCTTTCTTTTTCATCCCTATTGCCAGTGCTCTAGTCTGCTCTTACTGCAGGTCTCCAGCAACTTCCATCATTCGTTAGCTAATTGTTGCCAGTTTCTCTTTGTCATACCATTCTTTTCCTTGGAATTTTTCCGTGGCTCTCATGACCTTTAGTAAAATGCCAACCTTTTAACATAATGAATAATGTTCCACATTATCTGACTTATGCAGACCGTTAAGCCACATGCCAGTAAAGCTCTTCTCCTGCCCTCTGTGGTCCAGGTTTGTTGGCCTATTTTTAATCCCACAATGATGCCATGTTTCTTGCTGTGCACTTTGTAGCCACTGGAAGGTGATACAAGGAAGGCTGATATATGGTCCCTGACTCCTGTAGGAGTTTCTAACCTATTCCAGAAGATAGTCATATAAAAGATTATTACATTACAATGTATTAGACCCAGTGATGCAGATATTCCCAGGTCAATATAGGAACATGGCAATGAGCATTTAACTCCACCTGGATACAAGGAAGAAGAAAACTTGTGGGGAATGTGGAATGGTGACGAGATGAGTTACGAGATGAGTTTTAAGGAATGAATAGGAGTTAGCCATATGAAAAGAGTAGTAAAGATAAGGAAATTCCAGAAAAAGGAATAGTATAAGCAAGAACATACAAACATAAGGCAATATGGATTCTTTGAAAGTCAAAGCAAGGTGTGGTAGTAGACGAAAGTATAGAAAAAGTATGAAAAGCTTTGTGTACTCTGTTAAGCTTCATTTTTTTTTTTAATCTTAAGGGCCATATTAAGTCATTGTAAAATATGATAAACAGGACAGTGAAAAAGTCAGATTTAATTTTTGGGTGGTAAGATAGCTCTAACAGCTACATAGAGAATGTATTTGAAAGGACAGGAATGAAACCATGAATACCTACTAAAGGACCATTGCATTCAACCAGGCAAGAAATGATGGACTTCTTTTTTTTTTTTTTTTTAATTTTTTTTTTATTTATCTGACAGAGAGATCACAAGCAGGCAGAGAGGCAGAGAGAAGCAGGCTCCCTGCTGAGCAGAGAGCTGGACATGGGGCTCGATCCCAGGACCCTGAGACCATGCCCCGAGCCGAAGGCAGTGGCCCAACCCACTGAGCCACCCAGGCACCCCAATGATGGACTTCTTAATGAAAGTAGCAGGCACAGAAAGGGAGAGGAGTGGATGGATTTGAGAAATGTCTTTTATATAAATTCTGCAGAACCTTCATATGTATAGAATATGTGATGTAAAGTGGAAAGGGAAGTCAAAAATTATTCCCAGTTTTCTAGGCTGTGCAACACGATGGATGACAATACCTTTCAAGAGACCAAAGAGGAATATTAGGGAGATGAGGGTCATCATCTGTTAATCTGCCCAAGGTAAATGGTTAAGAAGTGAGACTGGCTTTTGAATCCACAACTGACACAAAAGCTGATGCTGATAACCTATTCTATGCCACATCCTCTGAGACTAAAGAAAGCTGAGAAAAGTCATACCTAATAACTAGAAGTTTTTTTTTTAACTGAGTAAGAGACAAAAATTCTGTTGTGATAAGGAGTAGAGGTTGAGTAGGTCATTCGAGGAAAATTCACTGATTTAGAACATTGGTTGAAGATAATAGGGGAGGGAATGACTATAGACAAGTGGAAGAGCAGATACACCTTACTAAAAGTCAAGCTTTTAGTAGGAGGCAATGAATTTGCCTTATATTGATAATAATGATGCCAATAGCCCACAATTATGAAGCATTTTCTATGTGCCTAACACTATTTGTGTTTTGCTGTATTAATGGATTCTTACAACTCCCTATGAGATAGATGCAGCTATTATTTTCATTTTACAGATGAGGAAACAAAGGCATGAAATGGTTAAATAACTCACTTGCTGAAGAGTGATAGCTAATAATAGTGGTACAGCCTACATTTCAGTTCAGGGATTCTCTCTCCACGATCCTTTATCTTAGCCACTATGCCTCTCAACAGGTAATGATGCCACTTTGCACTAGTGTGTAATTTTTTTTCCAGCAGTATTCAGCTGGAAATAGAAATGGAAATAATTTAAAGTGCTAATCCAAGATTGGTATAAGAAAAGGAACAGCTGGGTTTTAGAAGATCAACAATTAGAGTTAGTTTAAGAAAGGAATAAAAGAAGCCAGGAAGAGCTGAGAGGTTGGGAGAAATTAGGAACCAAAGAAAATCTGTGACATTGAAAGCAATTTTAATATGGAAGGAATTCTAAGAGAGCTGGGATTCTCTCTCAAGACAGAATATTAATCTTAAAGTAGGATATTAAATTCTATCATTTCTGAGAGAGAGCAGAAACCCAGGCCATCTCAGTTCATAATTTTTCCTCTTAAGTACTGTACTATACTATCTCTTGTAACAGCAAAGAAGTCACAAAACTAACCCACAGAAGAATTTAAATAATGTGACTATTAAAATATTGTGAAATGATGGTAAAATGGAGGGAGAATAAGGAAATTAACCTTTAGCAAGGTGATACATTGAGAAGTAAAGGTATAATTTTTGAGTTATAGAAATAACCACTAAGAAAACAAAAATTGTTTTATAAAGTAGTTAGGTATCTCTGGGGCACCTGGATGGTTCAGCTGGTTAAGCATCTGCCTTCAGGTTAGGTCATGATCCCAGGGTCCTGCGATAGGGCCCCAAGGCAGGCTCCCTTCTCAGCAGGGAGTCTGCTTCTCCCTCTGTCTCTCCCCCTTACTTGTGTTCTCTCTAATAAATAAATAAAATCTTTAAAAAAATAAAAATAAAAAAATAAAGTAGTTGCCTCTGAGGAATGGGACTGGGCTTTTTATTAGAATTCCCATCAGTACTGTTGTGCAAGTATAGCTTTTATTTTAGAAAAAAAAAGCAAGGTGAATATGTATTGCAGAAGCAGAGTCAAAAATGGAAAACTGAACTTCCTCTTATCTAAAATACTATTACATAAAAGATATTTTAAACTCTCGTAGTTATAAGGAAGAATATCACCCACGAGTCAGAACTACTAAGGAATCACTGAAAGATAGAAGGACAACAGGAAGCTTTTTGTCAAGAGTGTGTTGTGAGTTAATACTTTAAGCTACTCCTCTACTCCAAAAACATGGGAATTACAGAATACATGTGTGTTTTTATAGTTATATATATATATATATACATACATACGTAGGTACATGTACACAGTCAAAGAGAAAGAAGAACGAGGAATGAGGAAGAGGGAAAGGATATCCTTAGTGCGCTCAAAAACAAGATAAATATCTCTGAAACAAACAAATTTAAAAAAACAATACAACAGCAGTTGTAGGAGCGTCAGGCCTAGGCAGAGCCAGAGGTTGCAAGAAGTTGTATGTTTTCAAGATATAAAGAACCAAATTCTCCCCAACTGGACCCACCCACAAAAGGAAAGTAGAAAAGCTGCCATTTGCATTTTTCATAATGTGAATATATTCATATCATCTTTGTATCTGAAATCTTTCTTCATAAAATGAATAAAGAAAACTGAAATTTTTAAAAGAAGTGTGCTCCAGAGGGCTCAACAGAAATGGATAAGGGTGAAAGGTAAAAAAAAAACACTGAGAATAGTAAGAGTATGAGGGTAGGAAATTAGAAGAGGAAATGGGAAGTGTTTGTCTTTGACCAAGGATTGAAGGATGACAGGAAGAATAGAAGAAATTGTTCTTAAAAGTCCTGACTTCAGGAGATGTTATTTTGGCATTTGAACTGTTAAAATGTCCCAAAATTATCTGGTCTTATGCCATCAAGTTTATAAAGTGGAAGCAAAAATATTTTCCTGGACATATATCTTACCCTTGGGCTAAAAATTACTATGATCTTCTTGCGAGGTTGTTATTGCCTTTGCAATCAGTGAAGGAATGTATATCAAATGATGTGTCAAATCATTCTCTTCTAGGGACCTTCAGGTATTGAGGGTGAATCTGGTCTGCAAGGCGAACCAGGTGTAAAGGTAATCTTCCTAAATAGTGAAAAGGTCTCTCAATTTTTACCACTGAATCCCCTGTTTGCCACATTTTGGCAAATATCAATCATCTTGAAAACAAGTGAGGATAGCAGATAAAAATGGGAAGTGTTTTCAAATGAGTCAGAAAATAAATATGTATATCTATATCTATGTATCTGTCTTTTCACTGACTCCATGTATATGTTTGTATAAGAGAAAGAGAGGAAATAAAAATGATAAAGCTAATGGGGTAATATATTAATTAAAGCTAATGGGGTGATAAATTAATCTGGGGAAAAGAAAAAAATGGGAATTGTTTTAAAAGCCCTATCCTCATGATACACCTTCCATAATTATTAGATATACTGTTTTAGTAGAAAATGATTTTAATCTTTCCCTTTGTTTCTTTAGGGAAATGTTGGACCTGCAGGCAATGCTGGAGTTGCTGGAGAACCAGGGTTACGGGTAAATGTCTGCTGGGAACCATTTTATTTTATTTTATTTTTTTAAAAGATTTTATTTGTTTATTTATTTATTTGAGAGAGAGAGAGAGCCTGAAAGGGGAGAGGTCAGAGGGAGAAGCAGAGTCCCCGAGGAGCAGGAAGGCTGATATGGGACTCCAGGATCATGACCTGAGCCAACGGCAATTGCCTAACCAACTGAGTTACCCAGGTACCCTGAGAACCATTTTAATGCACTGGCCTGAGTGATTCAGAGACTTGAAACAGCATAAATAAAGTTTCAAAAATGCATAATAAATCTTCCTGGTGCCTAATAGAAAACGTTTGTCTTTATTTCTTAGTTTTTAAAGCTGTTCATATTGTCATTTAGTAGTATTTGGGGTCCTAAGCTCATGCATCCTCTTCTCGGTGTGGAGTGTTCTCTATAGAATGCTTTACACATATGCAGAGTAGCTGTGATTGTCACTCATATTCACATTAGGAAGAAATTCACAAATAACAGTAATCAACTCTCAGGATATTTCCTGACCTAACAAAGCAAACAAATGATTACAACCTAATTTGTGTTTGAAAAAAACAAAAACAAAAATCTAAAGTCACGAAAAGTTAACAAGATTCAAGGAAATAATTGTAAATAAGAATAATTAGAGAGTTTACAGAAGTTATTCTAATATAGACAGCTTGAAATTTGAGCTGTGGTAAGCTTTTTCCCAAGATAACCATGCCCAAGATAATCTCAAGAGACATTTGCATACTAAAAGGCAAAGTCTGGAGACTTGTTTCTTTTTCATTTTCCCTTTTTTTGCAGGGGGGTTGGCAGTGTGAGGTTGGGGTAGTGGAAGTGTCAATGGTGGGAGCAACAGAGAAATTGTGAAGATGCACTAATTAACTCACTTTTAACTATTTTAGGTGACAAGAGTGTAATATCTTCATAGACAATGGCTGTATTTTTCTGTTAAATTCTATATCTGGAGGACAGCTTTTTGATGTACCAGGGCCTTAACTGTTCCCTTGTAAGCGAGAAAATACAGACCGTAAAAGTATGGTTTTAACTGAATTAAGTCACATTAATCCATTTAATTGAGTATAGCAAGGTACTATAACTTTAAGAGATATAGGATTTCTAGTCCTTGAACTCAGGAAACACAGGTGTAACTATATAAATTTTCAGAGCTACCAAATGAATATGTGTTTCTCTTAATTATCTGAAAGTTAAAATTCTGGGCCTATCTTATATTTGAATTTACAATATTGATTCTTCAAATCATCTTCAGAGCTATTCCAAGCAAATTATATCAAGCTTATTATACTGCCAAATATTCCTTATAAATAAAGTATAAGTAGGAGTAAATGTGCAGAAACCTGATACTTTCTATAGATACCAGGAACAAAGAGTAAGTTAAGGCAAGCAATTCAGCAAAATAATAAATCTTACTGTTTTTGCTAAAAAATAGGGTGAACCAGGAGCTCCCGGAGAAGAAGGTCTCCAAGGGAAAGATGGCTTAAAGGTAAATCATACTTTTCTTATTATGTGTATGTAGATGTTTCTTGTGAAATCTTTAAAATATTACATAATTACATGATTTTATGTTATAAACAAAAATCTGCTTATTGTGTGGTATACTTATTTTACTGCTTTCCCTTTCTTAAAAAATTTTACTGGCTTTCAGGGGAACCCAGGAGGAAGGGGTCTTCCTGGAGAAGATGGAGAAAAAGGAGAGACAGGCTTACCAGGGGCTTTAGGACCCTCGGGTAGGACAGGTCTAATGGGCCCTCCGGTGAGTACTGCTGAGTTTATTTTTGAGTACTCCGTGAATTCAGTCCTCTGTGTATATGTACACCCACACACCCACACACACAAACACACACATACACACACGCATTCTGATTCTCTTAGATGTTCGTTGGGTAATTGAAGGTATGTAACTGTGGCTTGAGAAAAGGCCAAACCAGGGACTGATAATCAGCCTACCTAACATCCAAGGAAGAAAGATAATTTCTCCATGTGTCAAATGGACACAAGTCCTTGGAAGTTTTTTCCCCCCTCCCACTTTGAGATATAATTGACAAGTACCATTGTGTAAATTTAAGATGTATAATGTGACAATTTTATACACATGAGCACACACACACATGCACACACGTATACATATATGATTACCAAATAGGGTTAGTTACACATCTATCACTTTACTTACCTTTTTGTGGTGTGGAGAAAATTTTTAAGACTTACCCTCTTAGCAACTTTCAAATATACAATACAGTATTGTTAAGTATAGTCACCACATTGTACATTATATCTCTGTGAGTTATTTATAACTAGAACTTTGTGTCCATTCACCATTTCCCCCATCTCTCCACTTCTGGCAACAACCAGAAGTGGAGAGATTCTCCACTCCATCTCTCCACTGACATCAACAACCGTCAGTCTATTCTCTGTTCCTATGATTTCAGGGTTGTTTTTTTTTTTTTTTTTTTTTTTTTTTAGATAACACACATATTTGCAATCATACAGAATTTTTTTTTCCTCCGACTTATTTCACATAACATAATGACTTCCAGGTCCATCCACATTGTTGCAAATGTCCAGATTTCCTTCTTTTTGTGGCTGAATATTCCATTGTATATATAAACCATATATATACCATTCTTTTTTAAATATAAATTGACCACCATATATGTATGCATTTTCTCTGGGCTCTCAGTTCTTTTCCATTAGTCTTTATGTCTGTTTTAATGCCAGTACCACACTGTTTCTATTAATATAGTCTTATATTAATACAATCTGGAATTAAGAGGTGTGATACCTCCAGCTTTAATTTTTCTCAAGATTGTTTTTGTTATTTGGGGTATTTCATGGTTTCATGTGAATTTTAGGATTATTTTCTATTCCTATAAAAGATGCCATTGGAATCTTGGTAGGAATTACACTGAATCTGTAGATGGTTTGGGGTAATATGGACATGTTAACAATATTAATTATTCCTCCCTATGAATATGAGACAGCTCTCCATTTATGTGTCTTCTTCAATTTCTTTCATCAATATCTTACAGTTTTCAGTCTCTAGATATTTCATCTCCTTGGTTGTATTTATCACTAAATATTGTATTGTTTTAAATGCTATTATAAATGGGAATGTTTTCTTTATTTCTTTTTCAGATAATTCATTCTTAGCACATGTCAACATGACTGGGTTTTCTAGGTGATTTTTGTATCCTGCCATTTTACTGAAAGCATTTATTAATTTTAACAGGGTTTTTGTTTTGGTTTTTTTTTTTTTTGTCAAGTCTTTAGAGTCTTCTATATATGAAGATAATGCCATCTTCACAGACAGTTTTACTTCTTCCTTTCTTATTTGGGTGCCTTTTATTTCTTTTTCCTGCATAATTGCTTGGGTAGGATTTCCAGTACTACTGTGAACAGAAGTGGTCAGAGTCTCTTGCTCCTGATCTTAGAGGAAATCCTTTCAACCTTTCACTATTAAATGCGACATTAGCTGAGAGTTTGTCATGTATAACCTTTATTATGTTGAGGTATGTTCCCTCTATACCTGCTGTATTGAGAGTTTTTATCATGAAAATTATTGAAGTTTGTCAAATACTCTTTCTGCATCTATTGAGATGATCATATGGTTTTATCTTTAATTCTGTGAATGGGGTTTATCACATTGATTGATCCATTCTTGCATCCCAGGAATAAATCCCACTTGAACATGGTGTATGATCCTTTTAATTTGATCTTGAATTTAGTTTGCTAGCATTTTGTTGAGAATTTTTGCGTCCGTATTCATTAGGGCTTTGATCTGTTGCTTTCTTATAATATAGTTATCTGGCTTTTGTATCAGGATAATGCTGACCTGAGCTTGAGTATATTCCTCCTTTTCAAAATTTTGGATGAGTTTGAGAAATATTACCATTACTTCTTCTTTAAGTGTTTGGCAGAATTCATCAACAAAAACTAGGTTTTTCTTTGTTGAGAGGTTTTTCATTACTTATTCAGTCTCATTCATTATTGGTCTATTCAAATTTTCTGTTTCAGCATGATCCAGTCTTGGTAAGTAGTACTCTTCTAGGAATAAGTATATTCTAAGCTGTCCAATTGGCTGACAAATAATTATATATTAATAGTCTTTTATAATCCTTCGTTTTGCCGTGTTACAATTTATAATGTTTTCCCTTTCTTTTCTTTTTTAAATTTTTTTTAATTTTCAGCATAACAGTATTTCTTGTTTTTGCACCACACCCAGTGCTCCATGCAATCCATGCCCTCTCTAATACCCACCACCTGGTTCCCCCAACCTCCCACCCCCTGCCGCTTCAAACCACTCAGAGAGTCCATAGTCTCTCATGGTTCACCTCCCCTTCCAATTTCCCCCAACTCCCTTCTCTCTAACTCCCCTTGTCCTCCATGTTATTTGTTATGCTCCACAAATAAGTGAAACCATATGATAATTGACTCTCTCTGCTTGACTTATTTCACTCAGCATAATCTCTTTCTTTTCTAACTGTATTTGAGGTCTTTCTGTCTTGGTGTTTGTCGGGTTTATCATTTCAAGCAAACAGCTATTTTGTTAACCTCTTCTCTAGTTTTTCTGTTTTCTATTTTATTTACTTTTGCTCTGATTTTCATCATTTTTTTTTTCTTCTGCTAACTTTGAGAACTTGTACTTCTTTGAGGTATAAACTTAGGTAATTTATTTGTGATCTTTCTCCTTTTATAAAGTCGGCATGTAAACTCTCTTAGAACTGCTTTCCATAAATTTTTTCTATGTTGTGTTTCCATTTTTGTTTCAAGTTATTATTTAAATTCTAGTAGTTAACATACAGTGTAAATGGATTTCAGGAGTAGAATTTAGTGATTCATCACTTTCATACAACACCCAGTGCTTCTCACAAGTGCCCTCCTTAATCACCATCACTAATTTAGCCCATTCCCTGCCCACCTCCCCTCCATCAACTCTCTGTTCTCTGTAGTTAAGAGTTTCTTAAGGCTTGCCTCCCTCTCTTTTTCCCCCGCTTCTACGTTTATCTGTTTTGTTTCTTAAATTCCACATGTGAGTGAAATCATATGGTATTTGTCTTTCTCTGACTGACTTATTTCATTTAACATAAAGAACTTAGCAAACTCAACACCCAAAGAACAAATAAGCCTTTTATTTCTTTTTGTTGTCTAATTGCTGAGGCTAGGACTTTTTATAGAATTTTTTTTTAAAAGATTTTATTTATTTATTTGACAGAGAGAAATCACAAGTAGACTGAGAGGCAGGCAGAGAGAGAGAGAGGGAAGCAGGCTCCCTGCTGAGCAGAGAGCCCGATGCGGGACTCAATCCCAGGACCCTGAGATCATGACCTGAGCCAAAGGCAGCGGCTTAACCCACTGAGCCACCCAGGTGCCCCAAGGCTAGGACTTTTAGTACCATGTTAAGTAACAATGGTGAGAGTGGACATCCCTGTCTTGTTCCTGACCTTAGAAGAAAATCCTTGTTTTTTCCTCATTGAGGATGATATTAGCTGTGGATCCTTCATATAGGCCTTTATGGTGTTAAGGTATGCTCTCTCTATCCCTAATTTGTTGAAGGTTTTTATCAAGAATACATGCTGTAGGGGCGTCTGGGTGGCTCACTGGGTTGAGGTCTCTGCTCAGGTCATGATCCCAGGGTCCTGGGATCGAGCCCCGCGTCAGGCTCTCTGCTCAGTGGGGAGCCTGCTTCCTCCTCTCTCTCTACCTGCCTCTCTGCCTGCTTGTGATCTCTGTCTGTCAAATAAATAGATGAAATCTTTAAAAAAAAAAAAATACATGCTGTATGTTGTCAAATGCTTTTTCTGCATCTATTGAGAAGATCATATGGTTCTTATCCTTTTTTTTTAAAATTAATGTTGTGTATCTCAGTGATTGATTTGTGAATATTGAACCATGCTTGCAGCCCAGGAATAAATCCCACTTGATTGTGGTGAATAATTCTTTTAATGTACTGTTGGATTCAATTTGCTAGTATCTTGTTTACATCCATGTTCATCAGGAATATTGACCTATAATTCTCCTTTTTAGTGGGGTCTTTGTCTGGTTTGGAAATCAAGGCAATGTTGGCCTCATAGAATGAATTTGGAAGTTTTCCTTCCATTTCTACTTTCTGCAGCTGTTTCAGAAGAATAGGTATTAATTCTTCTTTAAATGTTCTGTAGAATTCCCCTGGGAAGGCAACTGACCCTGGAGTTTTGTTTATTGCAAGATTTTTTATTACTAATTCAATTTCTTTGCTAGTCATAGGTCTGTTCAAATTTTATATTTCTTTCTGTTTCAGTTCTGGTAGTTTGTATGTTTCTAGAAGTTGGGCCTTTTCTTCCAGATTGCCCAATTTGTTGGCATATAATTTTTCATAATATTCTCTTATAACTGTGTTTCTATGGTATTGGTTGTAATCTCTCCTCTTTCACTCGTGATTTTATTTGGGTCCTTTCTTTTTTCTTTTTGGTAAGTCTAGCTAGGGGTTTATCAATTTTATTAATTCTTTCAAAGAACCAGCTATTAATTTCTTCCTTTATTTGTTAATATTTGCTTCAACAATTAAGAGCTCCAAAGTTTGGTGCACATATATTTATAATTATTATATATTATTGATTAATATTTATAATTACATATTATAAAGTCTATTTTGACTCATATTAGTGTAACTAACTCTGCTTTCTTAATTGTTTGCTGACTGTTTTATAGATCATATCTCCTTGTTTTCTCTCTTGTTGTCTTTGTGATGTTATGAATTATAAGGCTTTATGACTTATTGTAGCAGTATGACTTAATCCTTTATTAAAATTTTGTGTATCTACGACATTCTTTGTGGCTAACATAAAATATGTTTTAATATCTTATTTAAAGCAGATAATAACTTCAATACTGTACAGAAACTCTATACTTTTACTTCTTCTCCCTTCCTCATATTTCAGGTTATTGATGTTACAATTTACATCTTTTTAAATTATGATACAATAACAAATTATCTTAGTTATTGTTATTTTTAATGCATTTGTTTTTTCACTTTTTAATTAGAGTTATAAGTGATTTATAACATAATCATTACAATATTAGAGAATCTGACTTTGAATATATATTTACATCTATTGGTGAGCTTTATACATTCATGTTTTTATGACATTAATTACATTCTTTTCTTTGAGCCTAAAAAATACCCTTTAACATTTCTTGTAAGACAGGTAATGGTGAACTCTTCAGCTTTTGTTCTTTGAGGAAAGTCTTTATCACTTCTTCATTTCTAAAAGACATCTTTGCTGGGTATAGTATCCTTGATTGACTTTTTTTCTTTGAATATTTTGAAGAAATTATTCCACTTTCTTCTGGCCTGCAGTTTCTTTTTTTTTTTTTTTAAAGATTTTATTTATTCATTTATTTGAGAGAGAGAGAGCACAAGCAGGCAGGGAGGCAGGCAGAGAGAGAGGAAGAAGCAGGCTCCCCACTGGGCAAAGAGCCTGATGTGAGGCTCAATCCCAGGACCTTGAGATCATGACCTGAGTCGAAGGCAGAGGCTTTAACCCACTGAGCCACCCAGGTGCCCCTGGCCTGCAGTTTCTGCTAAGACATGTACTTATAGTCTTACAGAGTCTCTCTTTTGTGTGAGAAGTTGCTTTTCTTTGCTGCTTCCAAAATTCTTCCTTTGTCTTTGATTTTTTTATAATTTAATTATGATGTGTTTCATAGTTACTCTTTTTGTATCCAACTTATTTGGGATCCTTTGGTCCTCAAGAATCTGGATGTCCATTTCTCTCCCCAGGTTTGGGACATTTTCAGCCATTATATCTTCAAATAGACTTTTTGCTCTTTTTCTTCTCCTTCTAGCATTATAGGTATGCACATATTTCACTTGATGCTATCTCATATGCACCATAGACTTTTTTCCCTTTATTTTGTTCTTCTATTTTTTTTTTCTTCCCCTATTAACTCTTCTGGGTAATTTCAAATGACTTGTCTTTGGGTTCACTGATTCTACTGCTTGGTTGAGTCTACTACTAAAGTTCTCTATTGAATTCTTCAGTTCAGTCATTGTATTGTTCATCTCTAGAATTTTTGTTTTCTTTATTTTTATGGTTTCTATTTATTTGTTAGATTTCTCATTTTGTTCATGCATTGTTTTTATTATTTTTATTTGTCTATTTGTGTGTTCTTATACTCATTGAACTTCTTTAAGATGTTATTCTGAATTCTTTGTTAGAAAGTCTATAGAATTCCATTATTCTGGTATCAGTTATTGAATTTTTATTAGTTTCCTTTGGCATTGTCATCTTTACTTGATTCCTCATGGTCCTTGTATCCTTGCACTGGTATTTTCACTTTTGAATAAGCGGCCCCTTTTCCAGACATTAGAGGTTTATTTTGGCAAGGAAAGACCTTCATTAGTCTGCTTAGCTGATTGGTTAACTAGTAATATTTAGCTGACTGGTTAACTGGTAGTATTTGTGGACAGGCATAGCTTACTGTTGAGGTCTCCAGTTGGGCAAGGGCCCTACCCATGATCTGAGGTTGGAAAAAGGCTGTCACTGGCTGTTTTCTGGAACTGAGTGAGCCCACTGACTGGGCATCATTTTCAAGTGAGGCCAGAGAATATGTACCCTGGTTGGGTAGGAGAGCTTGTAGGGTGAGGTCTCAAGTTATATTCCCTGGCAAGGCAATATCTCTGATTGGACTCTGTAGTCAGGCAAGGTCTCACGTTGTGCACCCTATCTCAGTAGTGCTATTGGCTGAACTCCATGTTCAGAGACCACAAGCATAGCTTCACAGTTGGGCAGACCCACAGGTTGTGCCCCAAGTTTGTATAGAGTCACAGGCTATGCTTCAGGATTACTTGGGCCACAGGCTGTGCCCTTCTGTTGGGTAAGGTCACTTGCCAGGCTTTCTGATTAAGTAGGTTCTTCAGCTGTATCTCAGTGTTAGCTGGGGCCGGAGGCTATATGTTCCATGATTGCGTAGATTTACTGTCTGTGGTTTTATTAGGTGGGGCTGAATGCTATGCTTTGTAGTTGGACAAGGCCACTTTCTGGGTTTCTTGCTTATACAAGATTGCAAGCTGTGTTTAGTAAGTTTACAGGGCCACAAGATAGATTTTGCTGCTGGGTAGAACTGCTGGTTGGGCCTCACAGCTGGGCAGTACTTTAAGCTAGGTTCCAAGGCTTCCCATGACTGCTGTACAGGTTCTGTGGTCATTCCCAACATTTTGGCAGGACTGCTGGCTTGACTGCCTGCCTGTGTAGAGTTATAGCATGGACTCCATAACTGTCCAGGTTCTATGGCTAGGCATAGTGGGATGGAAGTGTGTGGTTAGCTGTTGGGCAAGGTTGCTACTCAGGGCCATATAATGGGCTCCACAGCAGGTATGACCCTTTGGCTGGGGGCCCAAATTGTGCAGAACCCTCAGCCAAACTCCTAACCAGACAGAGAGACCAACTCAGCTCTGTGGAAGTGCAGAATCACTGCCTGAGATCTCGCTCAGGTGCTACTGCAAGGAGAAATGCAGTCCACCAAGGTCTGGTACAGGTTGCTATAATCCTTGCCTCCATTCTCTGTCTCTCTCTGATCCTTAGTGGTCAAGCCTCCAGGCTTCCCCAGTGAACCCTGTGAAGTAAGACCTTAGTAGGCTACCCTGAAAGCATTCCATAATCCTGGGGAAGGTGAATGACCACCTTTGGTTTTCTTTCCCTCGTTGGAGAAACTGTAAGCCAAGGGAGCCACCTGATGCAGTGCTCTGCTGTTCTTGGGAAAGGACAATGAAATCAAAATGAAATCTTTACTCTCACCTTTTTACTGTGGTCTGCTGTATCTCTGTGATCTAGGCGAGTGCTTCATCCTCACTTACAGGTTCTGGGATTTTCACAATGGTGGTCTTTTATGTGGATATTTGCTAGTTGGTCTTCTTCTGAGGATGGCTGAATTCAGGAATGACTTATGTCACTATCCTGATGATGTCACCTCAGCTATGGAACTTCTGTCATAAAGTATTTGAAGGGGAACATTGTGTTATCTCAAACTTACTTTGAATATTTCTGATTTTTATTCATATAGCTGACATTATTCCTATAGAGTGATATCCTAACTCTAGAATGACATAAGAAATCCTTTGCAGGCTAATTTAAGCTACCAATATCTGATCTCAAATTGTAGTATTACTTCAAGGGAAATTCTAAATGTCACATTGGACAGATTCTCTAACCACAGAGCAAATATAAGATGTAAATAAATAATGAGAACATCTTGTCTTTTACTTAAATCCTTAGTTTATGATATTTGTTATATTCTTTCAGATATGGCCTCTCTGGATATTTTACTTTTTTATTTTACTGTTCATCTTCCTCACATCTTTAAATATGAGATCATGGGAATCTTACTCAGCCTTTCAAAGATAGTTCCTGCCCCCAGTAATCTCAATTACATTTCCAATAACCGAGAAGAAGCTCTATCTGGAAGAATAGAACAAATACCATAAATGAATCACACATTGGCTATCTTACCATTCACATCATTTACCAATAATTTTGATTCCTTTAGCAATAATTAGAAATAATGCCATCTCACCTCTTCCCCCAAATAATAAACAACTGTACCAGTGTACTTCAACATGACAGTTAAAGTTTGAAAGTGAACCAGAAACATTGCCTATTTTTCAGCAATTGGCAAATTGAGTCTTTTTTCCCTATGGTTTTACATAAGTGGTTAAGTGCCCAATTCTCCTTTGTCTTGCCCTCTCAGTCCTGGAAAACTATGATAGGTGTTCCACTGCAGCAAATACAAAGCATTAGAGAATCAACCACCCCCGCCCAAATTATCTTCAAACTCTTGGTCCAGCCTGACCAATAGAGTTTCACTTATATTTTCTCATAGGATCCTACCAATAATCTAGTGATGCTTTCTTTTCCCTACTTTATAACTGAAAACAAAACAACAACAACAATAACACAGGCTCAGACAAAGCTAAGAATATAGCAGATGGCAGAGGTGGCTCTGTCTAGTTCTTTTATTATGACTTCTGTTCCTCTAAGCCACACCACATGAGGTAACCAGGCTGGCCTTATATTTCACCTTTTTGGAGTTCTTGATATTTTCCATCTTTATTAGGGGACTCACCATGGCTGGACTCACAGAGAAGCCAAGTAACAAATGCTGAAGAAGTGTGATTATATTTCTGAGAGTTCTTATCAAATTCATTTTTGTATGAGAAAATCATTAGCCATTAACAACTATTAATACTTTGGTATGGATTTTTTTCAATCACTTAATCTATTTCCCCAGCAGAACACTAAATGTTGGTGGGGAGAACAAAACTAAGAAAAAGAAGGGCCTAGCCATGCCATAGGATAATAGACACAAGTCCCAGGAGGGGATGATGCAGCATGACAGCTGGTGATGGGCAGAACAGAGATGAAAAAAGGGGCTCAAAACAAGACATGGAAAAATGATAAACACAGATTTCATCTGCTTCATAATTTTTCCCAGGAACAATCTTGCCTCATACACATCTTTGGTGCCTTTTTTTAGTAACAACACATGTGTGTTTCTTTTTATTCTTTTTGTTGTTCTCCTTGGAATTTTAAATGCCTTTCAGCTCATAAACTCAATAAAAATACCATGGCACATTTTTTCAAAAGAATTTTATGATCCAAGGAACTATTGCTTAATCATACAGCCTGATGTTGGATTTATTTTTCACTTTAAAAAATTCTTCCTTAAGCAATGTCATTAAGATGCTACCTATTCTTAAAAAATAAACAAGAAAGAGAATGAGAAAAAGAAATAAAACTTGTTTTTCAAGGAAAGAAATGTTATTCTTTCTAGAAGATTGGAAAATGAGAACTAGATTGAAAAATAAAGCACAGGAAGCATCCGTAACAAATTCCCAAATCTAAAATGTAGACTTCTTTGAACAGAATTTTAGTATGTATATTTTATGCTTGAATTACATGCTAAAGTGTTCAGTTGTCTACATGTATAACACTGTAGGGGAAAAGAATTTGGAAACATCTGAGAAGAAACATCTGCCTGACTTATGGTCTGTCACCCATTTCTTAAAAAAAAAAAAAAATCTATCACTGTAGTGTCTAACATCTAAACAGATGTGAAACTATGGGAGTTAAAAGTTGAATATATAAAAATGAAATTGTCTTCTTTTGTTCTGTTAGGACAAAACTTGTTTGGATTTATTGAAGTGTGATTTTTCCATTTGTATAGAACAATAGGATCATTGTTAATAGGGGACTATCTTAAAACATGAAACCAAGTAAGGCTTAGAAGCTTTCTCAATAGAATCTTTAAAAGCAAAGTCAGAGAGATGCGAGGACTTATCAGTAGTTAAAAAAGAATGATAAAGATATACATGACTCTTATTTCTGGGGTAATTTCCCAGGAAACTCTGAAAAATAGTAACTTTGGAAATTTGAGGTCAGTGGCATTAGGGAGTAAAGGACTTATTTAAATCTTTATTTTCTGAATGATTTTTATGACTCTGGTCTTAGGCTTGTTTGTTCTGAACTGTTGTGTCATAAACCAACACAGAAATAGAAAGAACTCTGCACTGACCATTATGCAAGAATTGTTCTACCACTATCCCTGCTCTACTACTAAAGAGCTGTACATTGTTGGGTGAGTCATTCTTTGGTTTCTCAGTTTACACATTACACATAAAGGGAGCAATGCAGAACTTCCCAGGATAGCTGTGTCAGGAAGGGATGCTGAATGGGCAGGAGTATTCTTCTATTATTAGGTGAGTCAGAAAATATAATATTTGTATATATATCTAATATATTGCCTTCTGTACAGGTTTTCTTTGGGAAAAAAGGCTCTATAGCTTTAAAAGAAAAAAAGGGGGGGTGGGTGGATTAGCTTGGATGTTCCTAAATTTGTATTAGCCTTACAAATGGTGACTCTGTAAAATGTATTTGTCCATTCAATAACTCAGCAAAGTTTTGGAGTACTTTCTATGAACCAAGAACTCTGCTAAGCAGTGGGGATCAAGGGGAACAAGATGGGCAATATTCCTGATCTCAGATTTTATAGTATTATGAGCACTGACCATAGACTAGATCATTGCAAGTAGTGATAAATGCAATGAGATGATCATAACTAGGGCGATGAAAAAGAATAGCTGGTTAAGGGAAGAGAAGCCTGCTTCCAACAGAGCATTGAGGGAAGACTTCTCTGGATCAGGGAGGATTGAGGTAAGACCTGAGGAATGAAAAAGAACCAGCTCTCCAAAGAACTTTGGGAGATTATTCAAGGTAGATGGAAAAACAAGGGCCAAGTTGTGGAAATGAGAATGGTCTAGGTATTTCTGGAAAACTTAAAGGAAGCTACTCACAGTTGCAGCATAATAAATAGTCAAAAGTTGTTTGAGATGAGATTGAAGAAATAAATAGGAAGCAGATCATAAAGGATTATTTAAATCATGTAAGAAGTTTGGGTTTTATTCAAAGTATAGTAAAAAGGCATTGAAAGGTTTCAAGCATAAGAGGAACATAGTCTGTTATGTTATATGATATATAGGACTATATGTTATATAGTTATATAGGAATCACTATATAACTTGTAAACTTTGTTTAGTATATCTAATGTTATTGGCTATCTCAAAGGATACAATAAACCCCAGAGGGGCAAAAATAGAACAAAGTAAATTTGAATTGCAAGAGCATGTTATGTACAAAGATAATTCAAATAGAGAATGGTCTTTTCAACAAAAGGTACTAGAACATGTGGAAATCTGCATACAAAAGAATAAAGTTGGACCCTTCCTTACACTACACACAAAAATTAACTCAAAATGGGTCTTACACTGAAATTTAAGAGCTAAAACTATAAATGTCTTGAAAGAAAACATAGAAGTAAATCTTCATGACCTTGATTTATGCAAAGTTTTCTTGGATAACACCAAAGTAATGAATAACAAAAGAAATAAATAAATTGGACTCCATTAAAATTAAAAGTTCCATACTTCATAAAACACCATTAAGACAGTGAAAAGGCACCTGTGGAAGGGGAGAAAAATCTTTGCAAATTATATATAATAATGGACTTGTGTCCAGAATATATAAAGAACTCTTCCAACTCAATAGTATAAAGATAAACCAATTGAAAAATTAGCAAAACATTTAAACAGATGTTTCTCCAAAGAAGATATATAGTTACCCAATAAGCAATTGAGAAGATGATCAACATCATTAACCTTTAAAAGAATGCAAATAAAACCACAATGAGATACCACTCCACTTGACTAGGATGGTTATAATAAAAAAAATTTAAAATTTTTCACAAAAATAGAAAATACCAAGTGTTGATGAGGATGTAAATATACATTGTTGATGAGATTAAAATGATGTGGCCACTTGGTAAATCAATTTGGCAGTTTCTCAACATGTTAAACATGCAGTTACTATATGACCCACCAGCTCTATTCCTAGGTATAGACCCAATAAAAGTGAAAACAAGGTTCAGACAAAAACATGTACATAAATATTTATAGCAGCATTTTTTATGATAGCCAAAAAATGGAAATAATCACAATGATAATCAACTGATGAATTAGTAAATGTATATTAATAAATGTAGTATGTCCATGCAATGGACTATTACTTGGCAATGCAAAGAAATGATATACTCATACATACTATGACTTTGATGAGCCTTGAAAACATTATGCTTAGTGAAAGCAGCTGGTCAAAAGAGACCACATATTGTATGACATATCCCAAATAAGGCAAATCCAGAAAGACAGAAAGTAGGTTAGTGGTTGCCCAGGACTGGAGGTTGGGGGGCAGTGCAGTGGTTGGGAGAAAATGGGAAATTACTACTTATGGGCACAGGATTTCTTTTGGGGCAATGAAAATATTGTAAAATTGATTGTGGTAATGGTTGCACAATTCTGTGCCTATATACTAAAAATCATTAAATCGTACACTTTATATGGGTTCATAATATGGAATGTGAATTATATCTCAAAGTTGTTTAAAAAATATATGTGGTGTGTTATTTTGAAGACAGCATAGCTATTCCCACATATTTAAAGTAATAGACTGGAATCCCAACTCCTTCTATTTTATGAGTAGGCTCGACATCAAGCCGACTATTCTTTGTCAACATGACATTTATATAAAAGGATTCTTATTTTTATAATTGTTGAAGAAATCTATTAAAACATGCACATTTAAAAATTGTTGCTATTTTTCCAGTCTGCCCTATAAGCTTGTGAATACACAAATGGGTTGCAATGGGTCTGTTAACTTTTAATAGCCCACATTTTAGAGCAAGATATTTCTTATGCATTTCAGAACAAGCACTAAAATAAACCAGCCTAATATCAGTGGAAGTTTTCTGCCACCTGCCCCCAACCCCTGCAAAAAGAGAAAACCTGTCTTTGAAAAGAAAAAAAAAAAATGTGGACAAAAGAACCAGGGGAAACCTTTCTGATTATAATGTCAAAAGAAAATATAATATAGAATACAGTCAACCCCCTTTTTCACACATAATATGTTCTTCGAGTGTACAAAAGTTTACTCTGCAAAATGTTTCAAGTAGATCCATATGCTACATTTCTTAGAAACTAAAAGTTTTAGTAGCATAAAAATATCTCACTACACCTTTTATACATAAACTTTGGTTTATGAACTTTAATACATGCTTTTTAAGATGTTATTTCTTTACAAATGGACACCAAGTAGACTAGGTTACTCTCCTATTAAGGCTAAATAAAAATGATAGAATGGGCATGCATTCTATCATTCTTTTGTTTATTAAGTATTAAGTATGTATTAAGTGTCAACTATATGCCAGGCACTGTTCTGGGTACTAATGTTATAGCAATAAACAAAACAGACAAGTTCCCTGCTGTCTTGGAACATACATTGTAGCGTGAGAAAGCAATGTACATAAGAATGGTAATTTCTGATAGTAATAAGTGCTGTGAAAAAAATAAAACATGGTAATGGGATGAAAAGTGATTAGGTATAGGCTATTTTAAATTAAGGTGGTCACAAAAGGGCTTCCTAGGGTTACACTGAGCCAGATGCCTGAAGGTAAGCCAGTAGTGTGAATATCTAAGAAAAAGCTTTCTAGGCGGAAGGACCATCTAACACAAATGCCCTACGGCAGAAAGGGCATTTATTAGATGCGCTATTAGAAAGGGGGAAATGTGGCCAAGGAGCTAGAATGTAGTAAGCGACTGGAAAACATGATGCCAGAGAAATAGAAGGTGCCAGATTATGAGGAGGATTGCAGACCATGATAAGAGGTTTGATGATGATTCTGATTTCAGTGGACAGCCACTTGGAAGGTTTTAAACAAGGAGATGTGTTTGATTAACGGTGTTAGTGATAATTTGGGGTCTTTTGAAGAAACAGATCTAAGGATAAAAGTGAATTTAGAAGGCTGTGGCAGTAATGTAAATGAAAACTGGTGTGGTGGTTTGGAATGTAAGAGGGCAATAGAGATAATGAGTAGTGATCCCATTCAAGACATATTTTGGAGATAGAGTCAATTGGATTTGCTCATTGTTTTGGATGTTGAGAAAGAGGGAAAAAATTATAAAGAATAAATCCTGGTTTTTAGCTGGAGTAACTGAATTGGTAATCATACTATTAAGCATAGTATGGGGCTACAAACTGGTACTTACACAGGTGCAAATACGTGATACTGTTTTTGGTTCATCCGGTTTTCCTCACAAACTCTGAGTTACTGAATAGTGAGGAGTTTTTGAGGGGCTAGGGGAAAAATAAATTTTTTAAAGATTTTATTTATTTATTTGAGAGTGAGCAAGGGATACAGAGCATGAGCAGGGGGAGAAGCAAAGGGAGAGAGAGAGAAGCAGACTCCTCTGCTGAGCAGGGATCCTGACAGAGGGCTCCATTCCAGGACCCTGGGTTTATGACCTGAGCCAAAGTCAGATGTTTAACTGACTGGGCCACCCAGGCTGTCATGGAAAATAAATTTTTAAATCCAACTCAGCTGAAAGCTTAAACAATTTATGCCTATAAATTAGTAGTCTCTGTAGATAAGACTTAGACTCCTACGATACTTTTTCTCAAATTTATCGGTTCTCGACCTCCCTCTTTTATTCCTTCCCATTAGAGAGTCTGAATGTCTGCTGATGGTAAGGGTGAAGAGGTCTTGGTTCTAGATGCAGGTGTTATTCATAATGATAGGGACATGGTAACATCCTTGTCAATTTGCTTACCACCTACCTTGCTGGCCTGTGATGATGACATCTATAGCTAGTAGTTTTCATTTCTTTTGGGGGAGGGGGTGTTCCCTCTGAACTTCCAGCAATCTGCAGATCCCTCTCAGGTCTTCTGGATTCTCATTCAGTTCTAGCCCAGGAAATCTGCCTTTTAGCCCTTATAGTAGAGCCCCGTCTTACTAGAGTAATGACTATTCTAGAGTAATGACTATTCACACACACACACACAAGTTCCCCAGGTGTGTTTCTAGGTTCCTGTCTACATCATAGAGGAATCAAAGAGTAGCTTGGGAAAATTTAGCAAATATTCTTCATTTTTATTTTCCTGAGCATCCAAATTGACATGGCCATAAATCAATTGAAATCTAAAGAGAAGGTACCTTTCCTACATTCTGAAGAGGTAGTAGGGAACAAGGGTTTCACTCTGCCAAAACTCAGGAAGAGGAAAATCTGAACATCTATGTCTCTCCCTCTCTCTTTGCCTTCATGCATATTCCTGAAATCAATAGGGAAAGGAAAAAAAAACAAAAAAACAAAACTGGCCTTCTCTGTATTTCCCCTATGTCATATTCTCATCCTTCTATAATCTAGTGGAGACCTTAGAGTTCTATTGGAAAGTGTGTCTTCTCTATAATATAGAACAACCTGTGTGCTGGGTACCCTAGGCTCAACTTGGAAATTTTAAAGTTGCAAACAATGAAAAAAGAAAAATTTTCTCTTAATACATTCAGCCCTTTGGCAAATGAACCCCTCAAGCTGAATAGGGTAAAGTCTATATATTCAAAAAGGCAAAATAGAAAAGGAATTTTAATAATTTTCAAAATACTGCCCCATTACAGCAGAGATGTGGAAGATAAGGAGAGACAAAGTTTAGGGGTTTGAGGAGGGAATTCAGTTTGGGACACATGAAGTTTGAGATGCCTATTAGAACTGCAAAAAGATGTCAGTAGGTGGGAAAATCAGGTCATTGGTGCTGTCAGGAGAGGTGACATAACTTTAGGAATCATTAGTCTATCAGGAGATAAAGAGATGTTATAAATAAGTAGAAAATTTGAGAAGCATGCTGCCATGTAAACAAAAGTTTTTAAAAGTTGTAAGAATGGAAAACAGTTTCAGATAAAATGAGCCACTGCATTATTGGATGTGGCTATTTGAAGGTCAGTTGTCCAAAAGGAGGCAATTGCAGAGTTGTGGTAAGAACAAAAGCCCAAATGAAGATGGAAAGAGAAGTACAGAAGTATTGACAATGAGCATAAACAAATCTTTCAAAAAGCTTTGCTATGATGGGGAAGCAAAAACAGAACTAGAAGAGTACCTGAGAAATTGAGTGAGTGAATAGAAAGGGAGGAAGGGACATGAGGTCAAGGAAGGATTTTTCTCAAATGAGTGCTATCCAGCATATTCAATTGCTGTTGGAAGTGATTCCGTTAAGAGCAAAAAATTGATAGTGCAAGTGTAGGAGAAGGCCTTGAAGAGGACATGGTTTAGATCCAAGTGAGGATCTGGCTTCAGGTAAGAAATAGGGAAACTCCTTCCTTCATCGGAGAAGGGAAACAATATGTGCGTACATAAGGAGGTACGTCTGTACATTGGGTGTCGGGAAGAGATTTCTCTTTCTTAATTGCTACTGGTCTCAGTGTAGAACAAAGCAAGGTAATTAACTTGAAAATGAGGTAAGAATGGAAGTTTGAAGAATGTGCAAACCATCTTGCAAAGTAATAAATTTCCCAATTATACACATTTGTGAGACTTAAATTTGTCACATTTTTACATTATCTACAAATTGTTATTAATATTTAAATATATAAACACAATGATGTTTAAACTGCTTTGTTCATTGCCAGATAGCATTGCCACACAGTAGTATCAGCTGACATCTGGGTATTTGAGTTCAATGCAGTTATGAAATGTTGATATAATAAAAGGACTTATGAATTCCCTCTCTTACAAGTATTGCAAAAAAGGCCTAACATTTTTAAGAATTGTAACTTTAAGTCACATAACTATAAATTAAAGAAAGAAAAAAAGATACAATCTCAATAGATGAAACAAGAAGTATTTATAAAAATTTAATATCCATGTTGACTATCATATGAAATGGTGAAACCTCAAAGATATGAGCAAAGATCACCACTATTTAGTATTTCTATTCAACATTTACTCAGAGACTCAGCCAGTATAGTAAAATAAGAGAAATAATCTACAGATAAATTATTAGAATCAGTGAGATTTTAGCAAGATGTTAAATATAAGAATATACAAAGATATAGATTCCTCTTCCCCAGCAATAGTTAGAAAAATTTAAAAAATACTATTACTGGAAAACAGTGTGGAGATTCCTTAGGAAATTAAAAAATAGAGCTACCCTATGACCTGCAATTGCACTGATGGGTATTTATCCCAAAGATACAGAGGTAGTAAAAAGAAGGGTCATCTGTACCCCAATGTCCATAATTGCCAAACTGTGGAAAGGGCCAAGATGCCCTTCAACAAAGAAATGGATGAAGAAGATATGGTGCATATATAAAATGGAGTATTATGCCTCCATCAGAAAGGACGAATACCCAACTTTTGTATCAACATGGACGGGACTGGAAGAGATGATGCTGAGTGAAATAAGTCAAGCAGAGAGAGTCAATTATCATATGATTTCACTCTTTGCAGAACATAAGGAATAACTTGGAGGACATTAGAAGAAAGAAAGGGAAAGGGAATTGGGGGAAATCAGAGGGGGAGACAAACCAGGAGAGACTGTGGCCTCCGAGAAACAAACTGAGAGTTTTGGAGGGGAGGGGAGTGGGAGGTTGGTTGAGCCTGGTGGTGGATATTAAGGAAAGCATGTATTGCATGTAGCACTGGGTGTGGTGCATAAACAATGAATCTTTAAACACTGAAAAATAAAATTACAAAAATAAATAAATAAAAATACTATTTATAATACAACCAACAACCAAGTTAAGCCTCTAGGAATAAATTTAACAAAAGACTGATGGTTTTGGAGGGGATGAGGGTGGGGGGTTGGGTGAACGTGGTGGTGGGTATTATGGAGGGCATGTATTGCATGGAGCACTGGGTGTGGTGCATAAGCAATAAATTTTGGAACACTGAAAAAAAATAAATTTTTTAAAAAATCTAACAAAAGATTTGCAAAGTTTTCTTGAAAATAATGTTTATTAACAAGGACCTAAATAAATGGAGAGATATTTTATATTCATAAGTAGGTGTACTCAATATCAAAAAATTATCAACTCTCCCCTAAATTAATCTATAAATCCAATATGGTTTTAGTCAAAATCCCACAAGAATTATTTATAGGATTTGATTAATGAAAAGTGATTTTAAAAGGAATGTGGAGGAACAAAGGACTGATATCAAGACAGTTTTCAAGAACAAGTTGCAGGAGGTGGGAGAACAGTGGTGTGTGGAAGGGAGAACTTGCCCTACCTGGTATCATAACTTATGATTAAAGCTAGAGTAATTTAATCAGTGTGACACTCATTCACAGAAGACAAAGAGGAGACCAGTGGAAATAGAAGATAACCTAGACTCAGATCTCAGTATATTTTGAAACTTGAAGTTTGATAAATTGATTATAGATGGAAGATCACTAAGGAAAGGATGAAATATTCAATAAACGGTACTGGTACAATTGGGTATCCAAATGGAAAACAAAATAAAACAGCTCCTTCACACCAGTATGCAAACACACAAAAGAATGAAATTCCAATTGAAGACCTCACTATGAACATCAAAATGTTAAATATGAGAACATTTATGAGATTATTTCATGATCTCCTGAAGGGAGAGGAGAAGGATCTCCTGAACACTGAAAGAAATAAGAAAATATTGATGAATATGATGAATACATTTCAACTGCAAGTTTGTATTAATCAAAAATTATGTTCAACAAAATGAGAAAATAAGCTACAGGCTGAGAGAAGAAATATGTATTACATAGAATGAGCAAAATACAAGTATCAGGAATATGTATAAAATCTTTCATGTACAACTCAATAAGAATAGCTCAGGAGAATATTGGACAGAAGATAAGAGCCAGAGATTCACATATAGATGTCAGATAACAGTATGAATAGATAATCATTCCTCCTTAGTAATCAGAAATATTCAAATTGAAGATACAAACAATTTTTCATTTTCCACAGTGAGATGGATATATTTTAAGTCTGACAGTACCCAGCATTACAGAAGATTTGGAGTAATTAGACTCAAACATTGCTGTGGAAATGTAAATTGGCAAAACTACTTTGGAGAACAATTTGACAATATCTTGCCTACTTGGAGTTGTGTATATTCTATAACTCAGCAATTTAACTTCAAGAAAACAGAACAAAACTTTGGCATGGCACATAGAGAGATGCACAAGGTATTTATTGCAACATTATCCATAAAAGAAAAAAAAAACCCACGCCAAATATTCATCAGTAGGGAAAGGTTTAAATAAGTTATGATTTGGTAAGAAAATGGAATCCTATAGAATTAAAACCAGAAAAATGAATGGATTAAAGACCAATTGATATCAAAAACAAAATGTGTGCTAAAATGGAATCCTGTAGAATTAAAACCAGAGAATGAATGGATTAAAGACCGATTGATTTCAAAAACAAAATGTGTGTTTACAAAGTTTCAAAAGAATATATTAAGTACAGCTTATTTAAAGTTTGAAAAGATGCAAAATAACCATATGTTGCAAATGGAGTGAAAGTATAAAGAAATGCATGGGAATGATAAACAAATTGAGGGCAATGTTTGCACCTGAGTAAAGAGAGAGGGTGACATGTCTGGAAAGGTATGTGTAAAGGGACTTCAAATATGTACATATGTATATTGCTTATTTTTCTTCAAGTAGGTGGTGGGTACAAGGGTATTTTTTGTACCTTCTAATGTTTTTATATATATTTGAATATTACATAATATGCCTGAAAAAAGCAACAGTAGTAGTGAGAACTGAGTTAGGCTCTTCAGTGTAAGTCCAGTTCTTTCTAATAAGCATTACATGCATTATCTCATTTAATATTAGTAACCTTCTGAAAGGTATTATTTTACCTCTTTTATCTAATGGAAAACTGGGTCCTTTAGAAGTTATATCATCTACTTATGGTCGTATTGCAGTAAGGTGAAAGAGCCAGAATATGAAACAAGCAGTCTGACTTTTTAAAAGTTCACACCATTGGGGCACCTGGGTGGCTCAGTGGGTTAAGCCACTGCTTTCGGCTCAGGTCATGATCTCAGGGTCCTGGGATCCAGCCCCGCATCGGGCTCTCTGCTCAGTGGGGAGCCTGCTTCCCCCCCCCACCTCTCTCTGCCTGCCTCTCTGTCTACTTGTAATCTCTCTCTGTCAAATAAATAAATAAAATCTTTAAAAAAAAAAAAGTTCACACCATTAATCTCTAATGAAAGTTAATATGCCTCCTTTTAAAACTCCACATTAACCACAAAGAAATCACAGGTTAGTGCAACTATCATTTCAACCTCTGGATGCAGCTAGAACTACAGCAATAGAACTTAACCATTTTGGCTTCTAAATTCAGTGACTTCGTGAAGCTAGAAGAGCATTTGCTCAGGAGTAGAGGGCATGAGTCATTTCCTTAGGTATCTGTTTATTCGTTCAACAAATATTTATCAAGAGCCTACATAGCACAGTGGTAAACCACAATTTATTTCTTGTCTACATCATTTTTGCAGTTTTCCAAGCTTCGGGACACAAATTTGAGATTTCCATTTTCATTTCCAGCTAATGCAAGGAGTGCCATGATTAATTATTAGCCATTTTAGAACTTGCATCCTTTGGTTTACTGTGGATCTCATTTAAGCCTAATTATTGTTGACCTGCAAATTCACATGACATCTAAAATATTTTAGCCAATTTTTACTTTAAAAAAATATATATTAAAAACTTCTGTGTTTGTCTAAATAAAATACTGATTGAAATGAAAATATTGTTTTAAACAGTTTAATGTGACTACCTCCTTTTTCTCAATGTATTTCCCTCTCCCGATTGATTTCAAAAATAAAATGTGTGTTTACAATCTATTTTCCATAGATCAAAGAAAATCTCCTAACCTACTCCAATAAGATTTTCAGAGTCTTCTTGATCATTTTTAGATATATTTTATAACCCTGTATATTCAATAAGATATTGAACCCACAGCAGCTCATAGAACTGCTAAAATGGATGCCCTGGGTTTACTTTAATTACAGTCTTACCAATTAAAACAGTTACACTGAATCCAAGTAATTTTCTTCCTATAATAAAGAACAGTTTAATTTTATCTATCTTGGCTGGTTTGTGTATGTAAATTTTACTCACTGGTAACAGCTAGACCTCTAAATCATTGTGACCTATTTTTAAATAATTACACAGGGGCGCCTGGGTGTCTCATTTGGTTGAGCCTCAGACTCTAGGTTTTGGCTCAGGTCGTAATCCCAGGGTTGAGAGATGGAACCCACATGGGGCTAGGCATTTGGTGCAGAATCTGCTTGAGATTCTTTTCCCTAGCTCTCTTGCCCTCCCCCGACTCGTGCATGCATGCTCTCTCTAAAATAAATAAATAAAATCTTTAAAAATAAATGCACAAGCACAATAATTATTGTTGAAAACAGTCCTCATTTTTACATAGTGTTCAATTCAGTGATTATGTGATGTAAGTATTTAAACACTCCTATCTAGTCCTTTCCTTAACAGTTTATTTTCTTTTTTATATTGGATATCCAGGGACCTGAAGGAATTGTGGGAATTCCAGGACAAAGAGGTCGTCCCGGGAAAAAGGTAGTTTTTTTAACATCTTTTTATGTTTTTTTTTAACATTCTTTTTTTTTTTTACATCTTTTTCTGGCACATCTTTCTTCTGATGTGCCCCAAGTTCCATAGGATGCTGTGATGTTTTTATTTACATAGATATAAAGTAATAAAGAACTATATATTGATCTTAAAAGGCATGTTTGTATAAATTAATATTTAACTCTACTTAGGAGTACCCCTCACCTTAATTATTTAAAGACAAATTTCCTACTTTGTAGTTTCTATAAAGATCTTTGCTTTTCCTTCTCCTGTTTGCCAAAAATTTAGTAGACTATGGGCAGGAAAAGAGAAAAGGAAAACACTATCCCATTTGTGGTAATGATTGATTTTAGCTTTCGCATATATTGAGTAAGAAACACAAATCAAGAATGTGGTTTATTTGTTTCTTTTATATTTTACTAAAAGATGATATATTTATAAGATACTAGAATGTTATAATGAAAAATTCATCTCTGTATGGGGTCAATAATTTATTCAACTATTGGTGAGACAGAAATTATTTTCTTAATTCTACCACAGCAATTCTAATATATTACTATATTTAGCTTCAAATCACACCATATCTAGTTCCCAAAGTCCAATTTCATCATTTCTGCTAATATATACTCACTCTATCTTTGTCATAAGGTAGGGACAGTATAAGTGAGAATAAAAAGTAAAGAAAAAATGAATGAGGTAAATTTTAGTAGCCATTCTTTTTTTTCTTTATTTGTGTGTTTCCAGTTTTTATTTAAATCTAGTTAATTAACATAGTGTGATACTAGTTTCAGGAGTAGAATTCAGTGATTCTTCTCTGATATACTTAGTAACTATTCTTGCCTATGAAAATAACCCCAATATTTGAAGTCTCTTTTCATCATGCATAATGTTATATCTAAAATCAACATTAGGAGTAGGACAGTGTAAGTCCTTACAATAACCTGCACCCCTGGGAATTATTACAACTACCAAAAACTTTCTGACTGTGATCAGAATCTAATTTTTCTTTTTATCTACTTGAATATCAATAATAGAACAGGTTGGTTCCCACTTTCAGAAAATGAATTATAGTACTTAAAGTTGCTTCAAAGCAGCTGTATTTTGGTGGTAGAGAATGATCAGTCAGCTTAATGGAAAACAGAAAGCAACTAACTAATTTTTAAAAGGATGCAAAATTATATAAAAAATATTATTGATTAAAAAAATTATGGATTTTAAAGGCAGACTCAAAACCAGTGAATGATGATTATGAATATATAGAACCATACACTGGAAACTTTGCGTTAAAGAGATCTTTGTGGCATCAAAGTTGTCTATAGAAACAGGATTCTCATAGGGCCTGTGTTTCTCATGGTAACAAGAAATACGTGTATGCATGAGAACATACGTACATAACAAATTTCAAGATAAAAAACTTATTTTGTAATTCAGCATTAACACCAGATCTCCCCTGGGTGTTTAACCAAAATTGTTTTTATTTTATTTTTATTTTATTTTATTTTATTTTTTCAGTGTTCCAAGATTCATTGTCCATGCACCACACCCAGTGTTCCATGCAGTACGTGCCCCCCTCATTACCCACCACCAGGCTCACCCATACCCCCACCCTCCTCCCCACCAAAACGCTTGGTTGTTTCTCAGAGTCCACAGTCTCACATGGTTCGCCTCACCCTCCAATTTCCCCCAATTTTCTTTTCCTTTCTTTCCCCTAATGTCCTCCATGTTATTCCTTATTCTCCACAAGTAAGTAAAACCATATGATAATCGCCAAACTGTGGAAAGAGCCAAGATGTCCTTCAATAGATGAATGGATAAAGAAGATGTGATTCATAATATACCAAAATTGTTTTTTAAATGTTCTTTCTCCTAAATTACTTTAAGTTATATCTTTAGGATAACCTAGGTAGTGATGGTTTATTATTGTCAGTGATGGTCTCTACTACTATTAAGTTAAAGCAAAGTTACTCTTTACTTACGGAATGTCGTCTGGTGTCATTCTAGGTATATGATATACTTAATTCATCTAAGTAAAAATTTGTTTTTTCTCACTTTTCTCTCTTACTAATGACATCCACAGGGTGATAAAGGACAAATAGGGTCCACAGGAGAAATTGGAAGCAGAGGTGCTCCTGGACAAATGGGGGAAAGTGGTCCTAAGGGTGCCAGAGGAACTAGAGGTGCTGTGGTTAGTATCTGATTTGTTTCCAGACCTAAGTTCACTGTGGATGGAAAAGAAATGTATCCATGTCCTTAAAGTTTCATCCCTTGATTAATTTTACAGAGAAAGCAATAGTTCCATTGAAAATAATCTACCTCCATGGGCTGCGGAGAATTGTAAGCATTCCACAGTACTTAAATGGCTTAGTGGTTTCTGGACACGGGAAAGGGAAAGGGGAAAAAAAACTCAAAATGGAAATAAAATATGAAATGGAGTTTTAAAAATATCAGATTATAACTCCTAACCTAAGTAAGAAAGTTTATATGCTTTACACTCAAAAATCAGAATTTAATATCTGTATAAAACTACACTTTCAGGATTGGCAAATTGCTTTGAAAAGTAGGTTTATTTAAAAATGAGTTTTCTTTATTAGCTTGGGCTCCAAATGCTTATCTGGAGATATTTTTAACCAGTTGTGATCAATATCTATAACATCTAATGTTTAATCTTTCGCATGCATTTTATATGATGTTGGAAACAAGGCTAGCGTGGTACTTCTGAACCAATAATAGCAAAATTGTGGTGCTAATATATTTGGACCTGTTCAGAAAGTCCTAGCAGAAGAGATGCAGAATATTTGTGATTTAGTGTTTAGTGTTTTTACTGTTTTGTAAGTTTGTATACAAAATGCATATATATTTTCTACTCTCCATGAAATTTCACAAATTCTAGACTTTTACCAAGGCCTTCTTGAGAGCATTGCATAATCCGTCTGTTGTCTCAGAACAAAGTTCTGAGAAAGTTTGTCTCAGGCTCATTTTACATATTCATCATTACTACTTGAAGTCTTTCTTACTTCCTTTTATTTAAATCACTAGTATTTCTCTGTTTTTTGCTTATATATTTAAAAACTTTATATAATGTGATTAATTTTTAATGAACATCAGAATTAATCTGGAATCTTGCCATCAAAGTAGGCTTCTACTTTGGATTTTGTCTAAAAAGAATATTCACTTTTTAAATGTTGACATGTATTTAACCTTCCCAGAGGTTCCGTCAAAGTCACTCTCCCACCACCGGTACTTCCTGTTAATCCTTTTGATGTTTGACAGTCTGATAAATGAAAAAGTGTGTCTCATTTTCTTTCTATTTACATTTCCCTGATTGCAGTTAAGTAATTTGTATTTTTTCCTAGAAATTGCCTTTTCATATGCACTTTACATGATTTATATCAGGTTGTTTTTTTCTTATTGACCTGCAATAATGCCTTATATATTTTAGATAATATATTTTGTTAAATGTATTATGAGATATGTTACAAATATATTTCCCTTTCTGTCATTTATCTTTTAATATTGTTTGTGAAATCTTTTGCTGGACAGAAGGTTAATTATATAATCATATTTGTCAGTTTTTTACTTTACAGTTGAGGTTTTATTTCTTCATAAGAAATCCCTTTCCTACCTAAATTATATAAAAATACTCTTCAATATCCTTTTTAAAATACTTTTATGGCTTTATTTTTAACCCCCAACCTATATGAAGTTCATTTCTTTGCTATGAAATAAGTTGTAAAGAACGGATTTTCTCTTTTCCAACTTGATATTCAGTTGTCTCAGATCATTTAATGAACAGTCAATCTATTTCTCCCTTTTCTGAAATACTACCTTTACCATAAACTGAACTCTCAAATATTTATTGGCCTGTTTTCATTCTCTCTGTTTTCCTCTGTCCATCTGTTAGTCTTTTCTTAGGTCCAATACCACACCGTTTAAATTACTATACTGTTACAGTATTTTTTGAGATCTCTCAGGGCAAGTACTCCATAATTCATTTTTCTAAAAAGTTCAGCTCTTCCTATAATTCTCTCTTCCATGTGAACTTTAAATTCAGCTCTTCAAGTTCCTTTAATATTGAATCTTTCAGTAGAGAAGCACTATATGTCTTTCCATTTACTTATATCTTTTTACATATGCTTTAATAAAGTTTTGTTATTTCCTTCATTCTGTTATTACCTCTGTCTCATTAGGTTTTTTTTGTTCATTTCTTATGGACTTAATGATTTATAATGCAGTCCTTTTTTCCATTATATCTTCTTATAGATGCTGTTTAAGCTATCTATTTACTTTAATATTTTTACTTTATATCCACTTTAATGCTAGGTGGTTCTCATGGTTCTTTGGTTAAATAATCATATTTAGAACTTCTGGTCATCTGATATTTGGTTAAGCATATCCCTATTCTGTTCCTTAATTTTCTCATCTCCTGTTTAGTTTCAAACACAAATAGGAGAGTTGGTACAGAAACTTTTTTTTTTTTTTGGTTTTTTTTTTTTTGTAATTTTTTATTTTTTATAAACATATATTTTTATCCCCAGGGGTACAGGTCTGTGAATCACCAGGTTTACACACTTCATAGCACTCACCAAATCACATACCCTCCCCAATGTCCATAATCCCACCCCCTTCTCCCAAACCCCCTCCCCCCGGCAACCCTCAGTTTGTTTTGTGAGATTAAGAGTCACTTATGGTTTGTCTCCCTCCCAATCCCATCTTGTTTCATTTATTCTTCTTCTACCCACTTAAGCCTCCATGTTGCATCACCACTTCCTCATATCAGGGAGATCATATGATAGTTGTCTTTCTCTGCTTGACTTATTTCGCTAAGCATGATACGCTCTAGTTCCATCCATGTTGTTGCAAATGGCAAGATTTCATTTCTTTTGATGGCTGCATAGTATTCCATTGTGTATATATACCACATCTTCTTGATCCATTCATCTGTTGATGGACATCTAGGTTCTTTCCATAGTTTGGCTATTGTGGACATTGCTGCTATAAACATTCGGGTGCATGTGTCCCTTTGGATCACTACATTTGTATCTTTAGGGTAAATACCCAATAGTGCAATTGCTGGGTCATAGGGCAGTTCTATTTTCAACATTTTGAGGAACCTCCATGCTGTTTTCCAGAGTGGCTGCACCAGCTTGCATTCCCACCAACAGTGTAGGAGGGTTCCCCTTTCTCCGCATCCTCGCCAGCATCTGTCATTTCCTGACTTGTTGATTTTAGCCATTCTGACTGGTGTGAGGTGATATCTCATTGTGGTTTTGATTTGTATTTCCCTGATGCCGAGTGATATGGAGCACTTTTTCATGTGTCTGTTCGCCATCTGGATGTCTTCTTTGCAGAAATGTCTGTTCATGTCCTCTGCCCATTTCTTGATTGGATTATTTGTTCTTTGGGTGTTGAGTTTGCTCAGTTCTTTATAGATTCTGGACACTAGTCCTTTATCTGATATGTCGTTTGCAAATATCTTCTCCCATTCTGTCAGTTGTCTTTTGATTTTGTTAACTGTTTCCTTTGCTGTGCAAAAGCTTTTGATCTTGATGAAATCCCAGTAGTTCATTTTTTCCCTTGCTTCCCTTGCCTTTTGCGTTGTTCCTAGGAAGATGTTGCTGCGGCAGAGGTCGGTACAGAAACTTTTTAATAGTAAAAAGCGTAAGACATTTTTAGGATTATTATTTTTGCTCTTTTCAGTTGTCTGAGTCACATTTTCAGTATTTTATGACATTTACTAATTAGTCTTTAATTTATATAGTATCCTCATCTGTAAAATATTGATAAGGAAAACAATAATGGGATGATTATTGCACATAAGTTGTCAATCACTTCTATTTTAAGAAGTTTGACTGGAGCTGAAACTTTATTCATCAAAGCATCTGAAACTACCAATGAATATGTTTTCCTTTCCTTATGATCCCATCATAATAATATCAAAAACTATCAGGCTATATTCTAATATTCAATGATGCACATCTACCATAAACTTTGTCAGATACAAACTATATTTCCAAGAACTTAAACAAACCTATTGGATTCTAATAACTGAAAATATTTTTCTTAATATGATTAAGAATATTCATTCCAGAAGTAAACTACAGGGACATTTTTTTAGAGGGAATTTTGTGGTTTAGAAGAAAAATAAAAGAATGCTATTTTTTTGTTTTCCCATTTCATACTAAGTAAAATACTATACCTCAAAAAATCTAAATTTTAAGTAGTAAGAGTACTAAATAAATAAATCAATAAACAAACAAATAAATAATAAGAGTATAAGATTAATGGTTGAAACAGTTGTTTTCTCTCTAATATTTACTTTGTTTTTTAGGGGCCTTTAGGATTGATGGGACCTGATGGAGAACCAGGAATTCCAGGATATAGGGTAATCATTTCTAACTGGAAATTAAAATGTGTGTATTACATGAAAATGGTTATATAAAGATGTCATCCTGATTATGCCAATTAAAATGAAATCTCACTGATAAACCTTTCTAATATATTTAGGCCTCAGCCCCCTAGACAGTGAATCTTGTTTTTCTTTCAGAATATTGCAATATCTAATAGCATGGCCTTGGTGGTGTTAGGTAGAACATGCACAAATGATGTGGAGAATGTCTGCTTACTTGTCCTTTTGTTAGGGCCATCAGGGTCAACCAGGACTCTCTGGCTTGCCAGGACCTAAAGGAGAAAAGGTATGTGTATATATTGACTTTTCAATTCTAGATTTAAATATTAAATTTTTGTGTTCTTTCTGAAAATATGCATGGAAACATTTTCATGGAATAAAAGAAACACTTTTCAACTTGGGAAGTTTTGAAAATTCTAGAAGATAAATAATAAAGGACAAAAATGTAGTGTAGATGTCATTAAATTTCTTCAATTGGTTGTTTATAGATATTCATGAAATAATATATGTTAAAGCACTTTGCAATCTGTAAAGCTTGGTAAAGTAAAATTAATTACTTATCAAAACAAACTGTGAGACTACAGATTAAATGACTAACTAGCACATTTATACTTAAATTTTTTATGGATTAAGAATAGCTACAATAGGGGCGCCTGGGTGGCTCAGTGGGTTAAGCCGCTGCCTTCGGCTCAGGTCATGATCTCAGGATCCTGGGATCGAGTCCCGCATCGGGATCTCTGCTCAGCAGGGATCCTGTTTCCCTCTCTCTCTCTCTGTCTACTGTGAACTCTCTCTGTCAAGTAAATAAATAAAATCTTTAAAAAAAAAAAAAAAAAGAATAGCTACAATAGTACTCCTGTTGATTTACAATATCATTGGAAATCTGAAACTTTGAGCAAATTCACAAACTGCTTTTTATGTAATTAAAGCAGATTGACTCTTCTTAGGACCTATAGGAATCTCAACTGTATAAAATAGGCTATGTTAAGCTTTGTAGGTAAAAGATTTCCATTTAAATAGATAAAGATTTTATATTTCATAACATATTACACAATGATAGCCTGCATTATTTTATTAATTTGGTTTTGTTTATAAGTCATTATCTTCATTACAGGGTTATCCAGGAGAAGATAGCACAGTATTGGGACCACCTGGGCCTCGAGGTGAACCAGTAGGTCTTTTTCTAAAATTATTTTGATGTTTCAAGATAAAATACAGTGAAGATAATAGATTTACAGCACCAATCACATCATTTCAAGAGGTTTCATTTTGTTAGTTTCGTAACATGACATAGACATAACATAGACATTTGTTTGTTTCGTAACATAGACATACACTATTTGTAGCTGTATAATCTAAACGAAAAATCTATTTACATTGAGGTCAAGATCCTTAGCATAATATATAGTCTTTAATACTGTAACTTTCCAAATCTAACTTTCCGCATTAAATGTATTATAACAACGTTTTGCAGACATTATAAAATTGCTATATACCCTAGACATTTTAGGGCAGATATTTCTTATATTTCTTCAGTCATCAAATTCAGATTTGTTTTTAAGTGTCAAAAAAATCTGATCTGTGTACATTTTTACAGTAATTTACATGCAGTTACCAAATGATTTAAGTTTTAAAATTGTCTAACTAGTTATTAGAACAAATATTCTTTAAAGATCCCTGATCTATAATCTTCTGATTCAGGATTTTACAAGATAACTAAACAGTATTTTGAAAAGTAGCTATTGTAGTTTTGATTATCAAAATAACCACTTCTATAAGCATGTTTGACTAAAAAAAATCTTAGAGGACATATGTAAATTAATTAGGTAAAGTAAAATTGATCAGTTTATAGAAATAAATATAATTGGTTAGGGCACCTAGGTTGCTCGGTTGGTTAAATGACTGCCTTCAACTTAGGTCATGATCCTGGAGTCCAAGGATCAAGTCCCCCATCAGGCTCCTTTCTCAGCAGGTAGTCTACTTCTCCCTCTGACCTTCTCCCCTCTCATGCTCTCTCTCTCGTGCGCTCTCTTTCAAGTAAATAAATAAAATCTTTTAAAAATATATTTAAAAAATAAATATAATTGGTTAAATTTTCCATTTTCCACAGATAAGATTTTTAAAAATCCTAAAGCAGAAGGATCACATTATGTAGTCATTTCTGATATTTTGATCTAGCTGTTTGGAGATGATTGAAAGTTATATTTTGTTTTAGAAATAAAGATTTTAGAATTATTTTGATTAAATCAAGCTAGCTCATACAGAGTCTCATCTTGCCTATAAGAATAAATAAGGTTTTTTATCAAATAGGCTCTAGTCTCGCTAAAGCCCTCAGGGGGGAAAGTATGGAAATAATATAAAAATGTAAAGCAAATGGAAAAATATGGGCAAATGGTATATAACAGTGCTTGTTTTCCCCAGATTCAGGTATGCCAGGGTCAAAGAATGTCATTGAAATATAACAAATATATTAAAAGTCTAACATAAAATGCATCGTTGTATCTAGTGGACATAAGATAGATGTGAACCTAAACGAAGAATATTCTAAATCACTAATGCAGAGCCAGAGATTATTGTCTTTACATTATGTCAGATATCCTTATTCACATAGAAAAAGTTAAAATTTATCGATTAGTAGTCCATTATTAATTTTATGGTTTTGCCAAACATTTCGACTTTCTTTCCTCATCTACAAAAAGTGCTTTTTCAAGTGTATTTTAGTCTAAAAATTTGAACAGTTCATCATATCAAAGATTTTCTATTAGGAATGTTTGGCAAAAGTTAAGTGTAAGTTTATTAGTTTTGCCACTACCTTAAGGATTAAAATAAATAAATACATTTTTATTAGGTTAATTTATATTGTAAAAATTTAGAAGTTCAGGGGTAACTGGGAGGCTCCATCAGTTAAGTGTCTGACTCTAGAATTTTGGCTCAGGCCATTATCTCAGGGTCATGAGATCAAGTCCCATGTCAGGCTTCCCCCTCAGTGGGGAGTCTGCTTCTCTTTCTCTCCCTCTCCCTCTCCCACTTCACCACCCTCCACCTTCTCACACACGCTCTCTCTCTATCTCTTTTTCTGACTAAAAATAAATAAATCTTCTAAAAAATTTAGAAGTTCACAGATTAAGGAATAAACAATATAATTTCTGATAAAGAATGATAAAGTAAGATTAGCTATTGGATACTTTTTAAAAAGATTTTATTTAGAGAGAGAGAGAGAGAGCAGGGAAAGGGGCAACAGGAGAGGGAGAGAGAATCTCAAGCAGTCTCTACACTGAGCGCAGAGCTCCACACAGGGCTTACTCCCACTAACCAACCACTAACCAACACTCAACCAACTGATCCACCCAGGAGCCCCAGCTATTAAATACTTTCAAAAAGATCATTAAACAGTGTCTCCCAAAGCAGCTCCCATCCTGCCACACCCTGCAGGTATCCTTGTTCAGGCCTGGCATTCTCTAAAATAGTTCTTGTCCTAATACACCAAACAAGTGGCTTCAGCCTGAACCTGCACCCTTCCAGAGTGGCTCCTGACTGGGACAGGGGCAAGGCCAACCTAAAAATATGCCTATAACAGTTGTGATCTGACCTCACAACGAGCCACACCAGGAAATACCCCACCCACAACAATGTGGTCGGTCACTGCAGCCATCTGGGCCAGGGGTCAGCCCCACTTACCAACATGCCAGCAACAGGTGTGGCCAAGCCACAATAGGAGGGCACAGAAAGCCTACACAGGGCACCCCTGGAGTACCCAGCTCTGGTGAGCAGGGGGAGTGTGCTTCTCAGGCCCAACAGACAACTTATACATGAGATCACTCTGTCAAGACCATGAGACATAGCTGATCTACCTGATACATAGAAACAAACAAAGTAAGTCTGTCCTAACAAGGAGAGGAGTATGTTCTGAACAAAAGAACAAGACAAATCAGAAAAAGAACCAATTGAAACAGAGATAAGAAATCTGCCTGATAAGGCATTCAAAGTAGTGGTCATAAAGATGCTCACCAAACTTGACAGAAGAATAGATGAACAATGAGACCTTCAACAAAGACATTAGAAAATATTAAAAAAAAAAAAACAGAATGGAAGAATACAATATGAGATGAAAAAAATACACTAGATGGAACAATGACAGATTAAAGGATACAGACAGATCAGCATTCTGGAGGACAAGGTAGTAGAAGTCATCCAAACTGAATAGCAAAAAGAAAAACGTTGGAAAAAAAAAAAAAAAGAATAGTTTAAGGAACCTCTGGGAATATATCCAGCATACAAAATCAACATAAGTCTTATAAATGGACCTTACAATAAAGAGTGTAACAAGACAAAAGGAAGAAATAATAGATGAAAACTTTCCAAACCTGGGGAAAGAAACAAACATCTAGCTGCAGCATGCACAGAGAGCTCCAAAAAAGTTGAATCCAAAGAGGTCCACACCAACAGAAAATAAGATGTCAAAATTAAATATAAAGAGAGAATCTTAAAACAGTAGGAGAAAAGCAACTGGTTACATTAACACCCATAGGACCATCAGGTCATTTTTCAGAAACTTTGCAGGCCAGAAAGGAGCAGCCTGATATACTCAAAGCACTGAAAGGAAAAAATCCTATGGCTAAGAATACACTCCCTGGCAAGATTATCATTCATAATTAAAGAGATAAGGAGTTTCGCAGGCAAATGAAAGTTAAAGGAATCCATCGCCTTTAAACTGGACTTATGAGAAAGGTTAAAGGGACTTCTTTAAGCGGAAAAGAAAACACCATAACTAGAGATCCAAAAATTATGAAAGAAAAAGCAAACATAGTAAAGAGAGTGGTTCAACCATTTATAAAGCTGGTAGGAACATTAAAAGACAAAAGTAGTAAAAACAGGGCACCTGGGTGCCACAGTTAGTTAAGTGTCTGATTTTTTTTTTTAATTTTGGCTCAGGTCATGATCTCGGGGTCATGAGATTGAGCCCTGTGTTGGTCTCCATGTTAGGTATGGAGCATGCTTAGTATTCTTTCTCTCCCCCATCTTCCTCTGGCTCCCCGCACCCCAAAAAAATAGTAAAAACAACTATATCTATAGTAATTACCTAAGGGATATACAAAATAAAATGTGTAAATTATGACATCAAATACAAATGTGGGAAAAGGAAAATAAAAATGAAGGACTTTTTTATTCTTATTCTTGAACTTAAATGTTCTTGATGTTCTTGAACTTAAGTGACTATCAACTTAAAATAGACTGCTATGTACTATATTAGGTATTAAACATGAAACTCATAGAAACTACAAAACAAAAACCTATGATAGATTCACCAAAAAAATAAGAGAGAAAAGAATTCAAACCACTAAAGATGACCATCAAATCACAAGGGAAGAGAACAGGAGAATAGAAAAGAACTGCAGATATAACCAGAAAACAATTAACAAAATGGCAGTAAGTACATATCTTTCAATAATTACTTTAAATGTAAGTGGACTAAAGGCTCCAATATAAAGGCACAGGGTAACTGAATGGATAAGAAAAACAAGACCCTTCTATGTGCTCCTACAAGAGACTCACTTCATACCTAAAGACACACGTGGATTGAAAATGAAAGGATGGAAAAGAAAATATTCCATTCAAATGGAAATGAAAAAAACCTGGGTAGCATACTTATACCAGATAAAATAGACTTTGAAACAAAGATTGTAACGTAACATAAGGAAGGACATTACATAATGATAAAAGGATCAATTCAACTAGAAGATATAACAATTGTAAATATCTATGCAACCATCTTAGGAGCACCTAAATTTATAAAACAACTATTAACAGACATAAAGGGAAAAATCAACAGTAATACAATAATAGTAGGGCCTTTAACCCTAACTTATATCTGTGGATGGATAATCCATAAAGAAAATCACTAAGGAACAATAGCCTGAAACAACACATTAGACCAGAGAGACCTAATGAATATATACAGAACATTCCATTCAAAAACAGCAGAATACTCGTTCTTCTGAAGTGCACATGGAGCATTCTGTAGGTTAGATCACGTGCTGGGTCACAAAGCAAATCAATAAATTTAAGATAGATGAAATCATATCAAGCCTCTTTTCTAATTACAATACTATGAAACTAGAAATAAATACCAAGGGAAAAAACTGGGAAAAAGCACAAGCACAACTTGTGGAAGCTAAACAACATGCTACTAACCAAATGAGGGATCAATGAAGAATTAAAGAGGAAATCAAAAAATACCTGAAGAAAATTGAAAATAAAAACAGTATCCCCCAGTCTACTAAATACAGTTATATGTCAATAAAATAAGCAACCTAGAAGAAATGGATGAATTCCTAAACATGTATTCAGTCTTGGAAGATTTTCCAAGACTGAATCAGCAAGGAATAGAAATTTGAACAGGCCCATTACTCGTAATGAGAATGACTCAGTAATCAAAAAAACTTCCAATAAACCAAAGTCCAAAACCAGACAGCTTCACAGGTGAATTCTACCAAATGTATAAAGAAGCATTAATACTTATACTTTTCAAACTACTCAAAAATAAAACAAAATTAGAGGAAGGAATGCTTTCAAATTCATTCGGTGAAGCTAGCATTATCCTGATACCAAAACCAGATAAAAAGCAGTACAAAAAATAAAATAAAATAAAAAAGGAAAGGAAGGAAGGAAGAAAATTGCAGGCCAATATCATAGATGAACATGGAACATAGATGCAAGAACATAATGCAAAAATCCTTTACAAAATACTAGCAAACAGAATTCAGCAATACATTAAGAAGATCTTATACCACAATCAAGTAAGATTTATTCCAGGGATGCAAGGATGGTTCAGTATTTCAAATCAACTTGATACACACATTAACGAAATGCAAGATACGGTGTCTGGGTGGCTCAGTTAGTTAAGTGTCTGCCTTCAGCTCAGGTCATGATCCCAGAGTTCTGGGATCAAGACCCACTTCAGACTCCCTCCTCAGCAGAGAGTCTGCTTCTCCCTTTCCCTCTGCTGCTTCCCCTCCTTGTGCTATCTCTCTTTCTGCCAAATAAATAAATAAAATCTTTACCAAAAAAATGGAGGATAAAAATCATATGATCCTCTCAACAGATGCAGAAAAGCATTTGACAAAATTCAACATCCACTTATGATGAAAACTCTCAATAAATACCTCAGTGTAAGAAAGGGCATATAAGACAAACTCACAACTAACATCATACTCAGTGGTGAAAGCTGAAGCTTTTCATCAGGAACAATAGAAAGATGCCTACTCTCACCACTTCTATTCAATACAGTTCTAGAAATCCTAGCCATAGCAATCAAAGAAGAAAAAGAAAGAAAAAATATCCACATTGGTAAAACAAAAGTAAAACTGTCAATATTTTCAGATGACATTGTACTATAAATGGAAAATAAATATTTCCCAAAAAGCTATTACAACTCCTAAACTAATTGAATAAAGTTTCAGGATACAAAATTAATATGCAGAAAACTGCTGGATTTCCATATAATAATAACAAACTATCAGAAGAAGAAATTAAGAAAACAGTCCCACCTACAATTGAGTCAAAAATAATAAAATCTCTAGAAATAAGTTTAACCAAGGAGGTAAAAGACCTATATTCTGGAAACTGTAAGACATTGATGAAAGAACTAGAGATGACAAAAAACCATGTTCATGGGTTGAAAGAATTAATATGGTTAAGATGTTCATACTATCCAAAGAAGCCTATAGATGCAATACAATTCCTAGCAAAATTCCAACAGAGTTTTTCATAGAGCTAGAACAAATGACCCTAAAACTTATATGGAATGACAAGACCCTGAATAGCCAAAACAATCTTGAGAAAGAAGAACAAAGCTGTAGGTATCATGCTGCCTGATTCAAGGCTGTGGTTATCAAAACAGTACAGTACTGGCTGTGGTTATTGAAACAGTACAGTACTAGCACAAAAATACATACATATATCAATGGAACAGAATATAGAACCCAGAAATAAACACACACTTCTATGATCAATTAATCTATGACAAAAGTGGCAAGAATATACAGTGGGGGAAAGATAGTCTTTTCCATAAATAGTGTTGGAAAAACTGGACAATACATGTGGAAGAGTGAAACTGGACCACCTCTTCCCACTATGTACAAAAATAAACTCAAAATGAATTAAAGGCCTAAGTATAAGACCAGAAGTCATAAGAATTCTAAAAGAAAACAGGAATAAACTCTTGCACATCAGTCTTAGGAATATTTTTTGGGATCTCTCTCCTCAGGCAAAGGCAATAGAAGCAAAAATAAACAATTGTTCTTTTATCCATTTTGAGTTTATCTTTGTGTATAGTGTAAGAGAATGGTTGAGTTTCATTCTTCTACATATAGCTGTCCAGTTTGCCCAGCACCATTTATTGAAGAGACTGTCTTTTTTCCACTGTATATTTTTTCCTGTTTTGTCGAAGATTATTTACCCATAGAGTTGAGGGTCCATATCTGGGCTCCCTACTCTGTTCCACTGGTCTATGTGTCTGTTTTTATGCCAGTACCATGCTGTCTTGGTGATCACAGCTTTGTAGTAAAGCTTGAAATCAGGTAATGTGATGCCTACCGCCAATTTTATTTTTGTTTTTCAACATTTCCATAGTGATTCGGGGTCTCTTCTGATTCCATACAAATTTTAGGATTATTTGCTCCAGCTCTTTGAAAAATACTGGTGCAATTTTGATCGGAATGGTATTAAAAGTATAGATTGCTCTGGGCAGTATAGACATTTTAACAATGTTTATTCTTCCGATCCAAGAGCATGGAATGGTCTTCCATCTTTTTGTGTCTTCTTCAGTTTCTTTCATGAGTATTCTGTAGTTCCTCGAGTATAGTTCCTGTACCTCTCTGGTTAGGTTTACTCCCAGGTATCTTATGGTTTTTGGTGCTATAGTAAATGGAATTGATTCTCTAATTTCCCTTTCTGTGTTTTCATTGTTAGTGTTTAAGAAAGCAACTGGTTTCTGTACATTGATTTTGTATCCTGCCACGTTGCTGAATTGCTGTATGAGTTCTAGTAGTTTGGGGGTGGAGTCTTTTGGGCTTTCCATATAAAGAATCATGTCATCTGTGAAGAGAGAGAGTTTGACTTCTTCATTGCCAATTTGGATATCTATTATTTCTCTTTGTTGTCTGATTGCTGTTGCTAGGACTTCTAATACTATGTTGAACAAGAGTGGTGAGAGTGGCCATCCTTGTCGTGTTCCTGATCTCAACGGGAAGGCTGCAAGCTTTTTCCCATTGAGGATGATATTTGCTGTGTGTCTTTCATAGATAGATTTGATGAAGTTCAGGAATGTTCCCTCTATCCCTATACTTTGAAGTGTTTTAATCAGGAACAGATGCTGAATTTTGTCAAATGCTTTTTCTGCATCAATTGAGAGAACCATGTGGTTCTTCTCTCTTCTCTTACTAATTTGTTCTATCACATTGATTGATTTGCAAATGTTGAACCATCCTTGTAACCCAGGGATGAATCCCACCTAGTCATGGTGGATAATCTTTTTAATGCGCTGTTGGATCCTGTTTGCTAGGATCTTGTTGAGAATCTTAGCATCCATATTCATCAGTGATATTGGTCTGAAATTCTATTTGGTAGGGTCTTTGCCTGGTTTGGGGATCAGGGTAATGCTGGCTTCATAAAAAGAGTCTGGAAGTTTTCCTTCTGCTTCAATTTTTGGAAACAGCTTCAGGAGAATAGGTGTTATATCTTCTTTGAAAGTTTGGTAGAATTCTCCAGGGAATCATCAGGTCCTGGACTCTTGTTTTTTGGGATGTTTTTGATCACTGCTTCAATCTCGTTACAGATATCAGTCTATTCAGGTTGTCAATTTCTTCCTGGTTCAATTTTGGGAGTTTATAGTTTTCCAGGAATGCATCCATTTCATTTAGGTTGCTTAGGTTATTGGCATATAACTATTGATAATAACTTCTGATGATTATTTCTACTTCCTTGGGTGTTAGTTGTGATCTCTCCCTTTTCATTCATAATTTTATTAATTTGGGCTTTCTCTCTTTTCTTTTGGATTAGTATAGCCAATGGTTTATTGATCTTATTGATTCTTTCAAAAAACCAGCTTCTAGTTTCATTGATATGTTCTACTGTATCTCTGGTTTCTACCTCATTGATCTCTGCTCTCAACGTGAGACAGGAATCCATCAGAATCCTAGAGGAGAACATAGGCAGTAATCTCTTCGATATCAGCCACAGCAACTTCTTTCAAGATATGTCTCCAAAGGCAAAGGAAACAAAAGCAAAAAATGAACTTTGGGGACTCATCAAGATCAAAAGCTTCTGCACAGCAAAGGAAATAGTCAATAAAACTAAGAGGCAACCCACGGAATGGGAGAAGATATTTGCAAATGACAGTACAGACAAAAGGTTGATATCCAGGATGTATAAAGAACTCCACAAACGCAACACATACAAAACAGACAATCATATCAAAAAATGGGCAGAAGTTATGAACAGACACTTCTCCAATGAAGACATACAAATGGCTATCAGACACATGAAAAAATTTTTATCATCACTAGCCATCAGGGAGATTTATTTTTTTTTTTTTTTTTAAAGATTTTATTTATTAATTTGACAGAGAGAAATCACAAGTAGATGGAGAGGCAGCCAGAGAGAGAGAGAGAGGGAAGCAGGCTCTCCGCTGAGCAGAGAGCCCGATGCGGGACTCGATCCCAGGACTCTGAGATCATGACCTGAGCCGAAGGCAGCGGCTTAACCCACTGAGCCACCCAGGCGCCCCATCAGGGAGATTTAAATAAAACCACATTGAGATACCACCTTACACCAGTTAGAATGGCCAAAATTAGCAAGACAGGAAACAACATGTATTGGAGAGGATGCAGAGAAAGGGGAACCCTCTTACACTTTTGGTGGGAATACAAGTTGGTGCAGCCACTTTGGAAAACAGTGTGGCGATTCCTCAAGAAATTAAAAATAGAGCTTCTCTATGACCCTGAAATTGCACTACTGGGTATTTACCCCAAAGATACAGATGTAATGAAAAGAAGGGCCATCTGTACCCCAACGTTTATAGCAGCAATGGCCACGGTTGCCAAACTGTGGAAAGAACCAAGATGCCCTTCAACGGACGAATGGATAAGGAAGATGTGGTCCGTATACGCTATTGGAGAATTATGCCTTCATCAGAAAGGAAGAATACCCAACTTTTGTAGCAACATGGATGGGACTGGAAGAGATTATGCTGAGTGAAGTAAGTCAGGCAGAGAGAGTCAATTATCATATGGTTTCACTTATTTGTGGAATACAACAGGTAGCATAGAGGACAGGGGGAGATGGAGAGGAGAAGGGAGTTGAGGGAAATTGGAAGGGGAGGTGAACCATGAGAGACTATGGACTCTGAAAAACAATCTGAGGGTTTTGAAGGGGTTGGGGGTGGAAGGTTGGGGGAACTAGGTGGTGGGTATTGGAGAGGGCACAGATTGCATGGAGCACTGGATGTGGTGCAAAAACAATGAATGCTGTTACGCTGAAAAGAAATAGAAAATTAAAAGAAAATATACAATTGTATTATATCAAACTAAAAAGCTTTTTCACAGTAAAGAAAACCATCAAAAAACAAAAAGGCAGCCTTATAAATAGGAGAAGATATTTATAAATGATATATCTGATAAAAGATTACTATCCAAAATACACAAAGAACTCATACAATTCAACAGAAATAAAACAATCTGATTTTTAAAAAATGGATAGAGAACCTGAATAAGTATTTTTCCAAAGAAGACATACAGAAGGCCAAGTGACACATGAAAAGATGCTCAACATCACTAATCAGGGAAATACAAATCGGAATCACAATGAGATTTCATGTCACAGCTGTCAGAATGACTAGTATCCAAAAAGAAAAGAGGAGGAGGAGGGGGGGGGGAGGGAGAGGAGGAGGAGGAAGAAAAAGAAAGAAAGAAAATGTTGGCAAGGGTGTGGGGTAAAAAGTAACCCTCATGAACTGTTGGTGGGAATGTAAATAGGTATAGCCACTATTTAAAACAGTATGGAGATTCCTTAAGAAATTAAAAATAGAAATAATGTATGACCCAGCTATTTGACTTACAGGTATTTATCTGAAGGAAATGAAAAACATTGAAAAGATACATGCACCTATATGTTCATTGCAGCATTACTTACAATAGCCAAGATATGGAAACAGCCTAAGTGTTTACTGATAGATGAATGGATAAAGAAAATGTAGTATGTGCGCGCACACACACACACACACACACACACACACAATGTGATATAACTCAGCCATAAAAAGGAGTGAAATCTTGCCATTTGTGACAATATGGGTGTACCTAGAGGGCATTATGCTAAGTGAAATAAATAAGAAAAAAATACTGTATGATTTTACTTATATTTGGAGTCTAAAAAACAAAACAGAATCTGCATTCACAAGTACTTGGATCCAGCTGTGAAACTGATTATTTTTGCATGTGGTCTCTGTAGGGTCCTGTTGGAGAACAAGGAGAGAGAGGAGAGCCTGGAGGAGAGGGCTATAAGGTAAATATAGCAAATTTCACACCCTGCTGCTAATTCTAATTAGTGTTCTCTGTGATCTTTCTCAGTTTCAAAAGAAAACAAGCATCACTGAGTTATTAGTAACATCTTGTGGTTTTGATCCTAGAACAAGCCTAGCTGGTTGTACTTTCTGTTCCTTCTTTTTAAAATCATCTTCATCTTCTCCTATTGCTGTTTTTTCCTCATCATTCATATCTCAGCTGAAGTGTTACGTCCTGAAAGACCTTCTCTAACTGTCCTTTCTAGCCCTCCCTTTATAACATATTTAATGTTGTCTATATTTTCTTACCTCTTTTTTTATACATTTGTGTAGGTTTTGTTTGTTTGTTCATTGCCTATTTTTCCCTAACAAAAAGTAAGATCAATGAAAATAATACTCTTTTCTGGCTTCTTCATCATATCCCAAATTTCTAGAACATAATGTTCCTGGTGTACAGCAGGAATTCAATGGAGTTGTCAAATGGGAGAATGAATGTCATATTCTCAAGCCTTCTGTCAGTTCTTGTCCTCTTTCATTCTTAGACGTATTTTGTGAGACCAACTTCATCAGCCAAAATTATATTAGGCTAAGTGTAGAATTTATTTTGTGTCATTTTTTATTAGCATATTTGTGTTTAAGATGTTGTGTATTCTTGCCTCATCTCACTTTTCTTCCTGTTTAAGTGTCAATAGCTAAACAAAATAGTCACTGCTAGCTCTCCTCCTATAGTTTCTATGTCGTTCCTTTGCTCACAGCATTCTGTGCCTACTTACAGTATTATCCAATCTTTATTTACATAAATCCTATCTATCTTTTATATGCTAGTTCAAACTCCTTTTTTCACAACTCACTCTAACAGGAATATTTTCCTATTCTGTAGTCCCATAATATTTATTATTTATAAAAATTATTCAACAGAAATATGTTACCATCTTCTGTTACTGATATTTTGCTAATTATTGTTAAGTGCAGGTCTCTTGGCTCTCCAATTTGAGTATGACTTCTCTCTTTCTTCTACAATGTTTTGTTTTGAGCTTTGTACATAATTGTATATAATATGTATATAACCATCATTCATTTTTAATAATGAAGTGATGGGTTATTTGAGCCGATATGCACCTCTCATATAAAATTTCAGTAATCATATCTGAAATGAAGATTTAAATAGCCAGATTCAGTGAACAAGCCAGTAGGTACATAATTATCATCAATAAATTGATTTTCTCAAACTTGAAATCTGAAAAATCAACTTCCAGTTCCTAAAATTCTCTTTGAAGCAAATGTTGAAGGTAGTTCTAAATGTTTGTGAAATTGTTGTGGTGACCATCTTGCATTTCTTCTATTTTTAGAGAAGCATTTTTAGAACATTATACATATATTCTCTTTCAAATTTATGTAACATTTGTATCTATAAGTGTTTATTAATCTAAAGAATCCAGTGTATTTACTTGAAAATGGGTTTTCTTTGGGTTGAAAAGCCAACCCACTGCTTCCAGAATAATTTGAGAAGCATCTTAAACATCCTTGGTTTTTGCTGTGCATAACTTGACACATTCTCGGGAAAATCAGGTTCTTGAAATATCTTCTTTTGGCCTCTACCAACTACAAAACATTTGGTAGCTAAACCAGCAAATTTACTGCCAAACGAACAGGTAACTATTCTTTTGGAAGAAGAAGACAATCTCTTCACGTGGCGAGCAGAAGAAAAACCCTGCCTGCCTCACTCTGGATAGTCAGACCTTATTCAGAAATCCTTCATCAGAGAACTTCTTCTAGTGCTACTGTGGAATCTGTTTCTCCTTCCTCATTCCATAAATACTTCTGAAGTTTTCAGCTGTAGATATTTCATGAATTAGTTTGATCCACATCTTCCTTTCTGTCTTATTCTACCCTATGTCCTTAGGCTTTAGAGGTCATTTCATCATTTGTTGCTGTTTTTATTCTAAACAAGCCATCTTGAGCCAGACAGCCACAGTAATTTTATTGATTAGATATCTGAAAGCCATGAAATATCCACACTGGTCCCCTGCCAAGCTTTCCCAAGCACAAGGTTGATTCATATAGGGGAAATATGCTTCATTTAGTTAGATGATTCTGTTGTAGCCTCAGGTAAAATTTTTAAATATTTGCTTTTCTGTAATTTTAAAATTAAATTTTAAAATTGCCCTATGTTAGTTTAGTTTTCCTCAGTTTTGCCTGAATTACTTTAATAACTTTTTAACTAGACTCCCTATCCCTAGTTATAGCCCTTTCAAATCCATTCTCCTCTTAACATGTTCTGTCAGATGAATCTCCATTTATTCCCCCATGCTATCTCCTCTGCCAGAATGGCTTCTTTCTACTTTACAGCCTGGAACATTCATCCTTCAAGATTCATCACTTCCCTTGTAAAATTGACCATCTACCTCCCCTTGGCCTTTTAGCTCATCCTACTACTAATATTATTAGGCAAGTCAGTCATTCTCATAACCTTGTCTACATGACTTTATAATATTTACTATAGCATATTTAATTTTTAACCCTGCAGAAAAATGGCATTTGTCAATTTTTATTATGATAGAAAGAATCAGAGGATTTATAGTGAAACCCCTAGAAAGGATATTTGTTTTTAGTAAGATTTATATCCAGACTTCACAAAACCAAAGGAAGCAATTGGCTATTTAATGATCATCCTAAAAGAGTCCCTGTAAACTATAGACAAAAATGGTAGAAAATTCAATTGGACATTGATGGTTTTGAGTTTTACAGTTTGCTCATATGCTCAGCCTCACTGCACTCTATAACTCCAGCTTTTCATTAATAGCTTCTCTCCTGAGTTCTGCTTTATTAATGACCTATAATCTTTATATTTATTTGTACCAAACTTCCTCTTGACTGACCTGATTCTGTTATTGCTGACTCTGCTCATGTTTTACTGGTAAGGCCATGTGTGGTAATGGTATTCTCTTTAGTTATGTCCATATTCTATAGAAACCTTTCCAAACTAGCCTTTCTCTCTTGCCACTGTTCATCCTCTTAAAGAGGATTTCTTTTTTTTTTTTTTTTTTTAGATCAGGAAGATGTATTTTTTTTTTAAGGAAATTGGATTTTAAAGCCATAAACATTGGCCTCAAAGAATGCAAACAAAGAAGGCTTCAACTGATCTTTCTATAAGATAAATTAAATATTGTTAGCCTATGTGGACAATCCTTAATTCTCCTAGTCCAGAAAAAGGAGATGAGCCTATGGCATTCTTTCTGTAATATACAGAGTAGGAAAAAAGAATTCTGAAGCAAAGAGGACAGTAGGGAAGGGGATAAAAGAGATTACATGCAGAATTCTTCATGCAGAATTCTGACATGCCCTTGGGTTGTTGCTAGTTTCTATTTACACACTTGAAAAGGGAAATGTGTAGGTTAGCATTCCTTCTTAGGAGGTCTAGGGTAATGATAGGTTGCTGAATATCAAAGTCACCTGATGTGCCTTGGTATTAGATACAGTAACAACTCCCAGTTTTCAAAAATGGAGACCATAGTTTACTTCCACAGTGAGAATAGGTTGAAGAAAGAAATTTGTTCGCAAACTTTCTATTCCTATGGTCATTTACCGTATGAATTTACTGACCAAAATTACTGTAAACTGGTGGTTTAAAAAATAGAAATTTATTCTCTCATAGTTCCAAATACCAGGACCTGAAATTGAAGAGTAGCAGACCATGCTCCCTCCCACAGGCCCTAGAGGAGAATCCTTCCTTTCCTCTTCTGGCTTCTGGTGGTTGACAGGTCTCCTGGTGGCCCCAGACACTCCAGTGTCTGCCTCTGTCTTCACGAGGCCCTCCCCTTTATTGTTTGTCTCTCTCTCTCTTTTAAGGGTACTTGTCATAGACAATTCAGGATAATATCTTTTTAAGATCATTAACTCAATGATACCTGCAAAGACCCTTTTTCCAAATGAGATCATATTCACAGGTTATGGGGATTAGGACATAGAATCTTCATTCACCCCACTACATTAACCTATGTGCAAAACAAAACTACACTTTCCATTCTTTCTCAGTTATCATAATATCTATTGGACATTATGTTCTATAACATTTCTGAGAGAAAATAATGATTTATTATATTTAAATTGCATTTTGTAACATTTTGCTACCATTTTAAGTGATACTACTCTATTCTCTAAGTTACATGTCTCTATTTACTCTAATAATATAATCATATCTTCCTAGGGTCATGTGGGTTTACCGGGACCAAGAGGTGCTGCTGGACAACAAGGGCCCCCAGTATGTTTTGAAAATACTCTTTGTAATTCTGGCATTGACAAAAAATTGATGTTTATATATCTCATTTTGTCCCTGCTTCATATGTGATTTACATTTGGTTTCCTGTTAAAGGGTGAGCCAGGTGACCAGGGTGAACAAGGACTAAAAGGAGAGAGAGGATCTGAAGTAAGTTGAAATTATTTAAGACAACTTGAAACTTATTGTTGGTTTGAGAAGGCACAGACATTTGTAATTTAAATGAACATTCACCTTTCCAGAGCAAGGATCACTGTAGGCCCCTAATGAGAGTGTTGGGCAATAATTGTGCCAAAACAGGATTATTGGTTATTTCATCTGTTTTGATTGCAATCCCAGTTTCCCTTTATCAGCAGCCTTTTCTGGCTTTGTGAAAATGGCCTAGAGTAGTCCAAAACAAATGGTCGCTCCTTGGGGTTTCAAGCAAAAATATCAATAATCCTTAAAACCAGCATTGAAAAGTGAAAACCTATCAGTCAAACCTATGTAGTTGTAATAAGGTTAAGGATAGAAATAGTTTGACTATGGTACACAGATTCACAATTGGTGTAAAATATTTTTTTCCATATGACAAGCCAATTATCTGTTATCAAACAAGCAACAAATGTATTAACTATTGCATTTAGACATGTCTTTTCCTGTGTACTGTTAAATGTTGCCTCAACCTTACTGAAGGTTGTTGCCTTATAACTTGCTTTGTAATTTGTACCATCAGTTCATTGCTACCTTGTTTTTCATAGCATTCTGATTTCACTTGCTATTGATTTTAATTTCTTGAGAAAACATACTGTATTTTAGTAATAAATCAGGTGAGAATGGATAAAAAGCAATCAATTTGAGACCACATTTCTCCTAATTTGTTAAGTCTTCCTCCATACTTTGTGTTTCCTACTTATGGAAATAAGTAATAAAATTGGGTTGAATCTGATATTACATAGGTGCTCACTCACCTAAAGCCATTTTGAATAGTCTTGACTATATTCCAGTCTTGACTTCCTGTGAGCTTCCTTAATAAATAAGAACTAATAAATAAAAAATAAAAACATCCAATTGAAGGCAACCTTTAACAAGAAAAAATGCGGAGAGAGAAGGTAATTGTCCCATTTAATTGGAATTTTTAATACCCAAATTGGAAAGAATAGTGGAAAAAGCCTAGAACACTACTACTGCTTTCATTTGACTTCCTTATATTTGCATTAAGTGCCTAAGGGTACAAATGCTCTCCCAACTTTGAGTCTAAAATTTTTAATCTCTTACAATTAGTACTTTCATATTCTCAATATTTTTTTTCTTTTTTGACATATGTCAGGAAGAAGAAATTTTTGAAATATTTGTTAGTATCTATTAAAAATTATGCCAATGCAATTCAAATATTCTTCTCAGACAACTACATTTCCAGCTGACATGGTCAGATCTCCCTTGGTATTAGAGCCAAAAAATGCTGGGGAAACATACTTTAAATTCTGTATAATTCAAGGGAATTAGTTCTACCCTGCTTTGGGCAATGCTGCCATACAGTTCAAGTTACATTAAAAACCCTCTTAGAGGGGCGCCTGGGTGGCTCAGTGGGTTAAGCCGCTGCCTTTGGCTCAGGTCATGATCTCAGGGTCCTGGGATCGAGTCCCGCATCGGGCTCTCTGCTCAGCAGGGAGCCTGCTTCCTCCTCTCTCTCTCTCTCTGCCTACTTGTAATCTCTCTCTGTCAAATAAATAAATAAAATCTTTTAAAAAAAAAACCCTCTTAGAATTTAAAGTAGTTATAATTGCTACAAATTGAATAATCATTGACCCTGTCTTACTCACTAGGGACACCTTCAGCAGCCAGGTGGATTTTGTCCAATTGTTGTCATCTTGTTTTTGCAAAGCTTCAAATTTGTTTTTTAGGGTTGCAAATGGCCCTTTAAAATCATCTGAACCACCCTCTCTTTTTCAGATGAAGAAATTTAAGTCTCAGAGAGATTGAGTTACCTAAGATCGCAGAATTAGTTAACAGAACCAAAGCTAGAAATTTCCTGACTCCCAATGTTATATAAAAGCCTTCTATTACTTTGAAATCTTTTATAAGTTAAGGAAAATATGATTAACTTAACCAACTAACTTATTCACTGGACTCTCATGCATGAGACAGTGGGCAACTATAAAGAAAAAGAGCAAGCCAAAGCCAATTGCACAACCACTACATTTTCAAAGACTTTTTAAGTTCAAATATAGTGAACTGTCCTATAATGGCTTTCAAAGACTAAGACTCAAGCCAAAATCTTATTTTTCTTCCAAAACCAAATTCCAGATTCAGTGAATTGAAATTTCTTGGTTAAGAAAAAAAAGAAGAGAGAAAGAATAATTATTGTCAAACTCTATTGATTGTAAACCTATCCTCTCTAACAAAGTTAGAACTAACAATGTATCAAGGTAACTGTTTTTCAGTTTCACTTAAATAAAAAACAAACAAGGGTTGTACTATAATGACACATTTTATATTCTTTTTTTTTCTTTTTTTCTTCTTTTTTTTTTTTGACACAGAGAAAGATCACAAGTAGGCAGAGAGGCAGGCAGAGAGAGAGGGGGAAGCAGGCTCCCCACTGAGCAGAGAAAGATGCGGGGCTCGATCCCAGGACCCCGAGATCACGACCTGGGCCGAAGGCAGAGGCTTAACCCACTGAGCCACCCAGGCACCCCTATAATGACACATTTTAAAATGTCTTTTATCCAAAGAATTAGACTACCTTCTCTAGGAGCCTATAAACTGGTACAATCTCCATGAAAGGAAAGCTGTTTTAAGTGGATCTAATTTCAAATGGGCCATTCTGTTTTTTAAAACTAGCCAAACAAAAAGAAAGCACAATTTTATGCTTACTCTAAAGAATACATGTAAATTTATTTTCCTTTCCTATTATGAGAACAGAAAAGTCTATTTGTTCACTTATGGGGTACTTAATATTTAAATACAGTAATATGAATAAGTTAAGTTTAAAAGTATCATTAGAATACTGTTTGAATTCTGGGTATTGGTTAAAGAGTGACTTTTTTTCCTTTGTAAGATAGCAACTCAGTCATGTACCAGCACCTTATATGACAAATATTTTCTTTGTCTTTGGCCCAAAACTATAATTTCCTATTGAAATAGACCTGCTCTGTATAAGATTAATGTTTAGTAATGTTTGGCTCTTAATTTATTTATAAGTCAATAATTCCACTTTGAGATTTTTTTTATGCACATTTTTTTAAAAAAATCAATGTTCTACGCTTTTTTTTTCATTTATTTATTTTCATCATAACAGTATCATTATTTTTTCACCACTTTGTTGATCTTTATGCATTTAAAATCTCAATTGTAAGACTAGGTTTTTTGTAGCTGGCTTACTTCCTTTGAGTATGATCATAATAATTGTAATAAAGAACTCTTTCCTGAATTGAACATCTCAAAACAGCAGACTATAGTTTTGTTTGCTAAATACTTTTTGTCTTGAATAGACAGATTTTGCCTCAAGTGTCCTATTACAAGTAGCAAAATATAGTTTCAAAATAATTTTTATAGTCATACTTTCCCTTTCATGTTATTCTATAGGGAGCTGCTTCCTGTTGCCCATTCAAGTCTGAAAAATATTCTGATTTTCATGATAATAGACCCATACATGTAGATTTCAGTACACAACATTTAACTTCTCTGAAATAATCCCTAACATAATCATGATCCAAAAATGTAATCAGTCTGTGATGATATGTGAATCTCTTTGTTTTTATTTTGTTATACAAACATTTGAAGTAAAACCATTATTTATATGTGTAGTATATCTGAACCATAAGACATAAAATCAGGTATACTAAAAATATAACTTTGTTTTTTGTGTTCTTTATAATAGAACTTAACATCTGTCCTGAGTGCCCAGCCTGCCTGGTGGTAGAAACCTAATGGGTTGGAGACAAAAAAAAAAAAAAAAAAAGGAAACCTAATTGGTGGAAATCTAATCAATGAGTGCCTTTAACTCTAGCCACACAAATATCCTACATTTGATTTAGAGTTTTCCCTATTCACTCCCTTGTCAAGTTTATAGTTACATGCTGAGTAGCAGTGGTGGGGAAGAGGAATGGAAGGTGAGTGTGGTCTTTAGTCATCTGTCCACCCTAGTATACACTGAAATGCTCATCATCCATGTAGGTCCCCAGTTGCCATCATCCCACCATGCTGACATCTACCTTGACCCTTCCTTGCAGAAGAAGCTCTTCAAACCATGCTGACATGTATAGCTATTTTCTGAGTATAGAAAAGGTACAAAGTCTCCTTACATAGGCCCTTAACGGCTATATGCTCTATTCTTGGCCCTGTGGAAATACATTCTGCTAATTCCTATACCATGCTAGGTGCTTGGGGATCTCAGACTTTCTCAAGCCCACCAGCCTACACATCTCATGCAGAAATTTCTACTCTATTGCTGACACTCAGTGCAGTTTATGTGGACTTCAGAATGAAGACTTTAGCCTCCCTAGCCATTGTCTCCGTGCTCAAATCCCCACACTTCTCTGAGGGTATCATTCCTTATACACACCCCAGGACATGAGGACAGAGTGAGGTGTGAAGGGCCCATCTCAGAGACTCCCGTCAGAGCCAAACAATCTTGCTTCTCTACGTTTCTCCAATTTGAAGATCTTTATATCCCCTTAAATAGGAAAAATTTTCTCTTACACTATTGCAATTCTAAGTCTGTTCTTTATGGCAGAATGTATGACTTGCATTCTTTGTCAACTTGGTTTTTGATAATCAAATATAGACTTTAAATATTTAAAAATCAGGCTTTTGCTTTTAAAAATATATTCTTCCCAAAATATTATATCCTCAAATTGTTACTCGGCCATGAGTTACAGAGGACTATTTTGAAATTCATAAACTAAGGAATAGTCTATTTTGAAAACCTAAAATCCAGAACAGATCTATCACTTTGCCTAAAAACAAATACTGTAAAGGAAAAAACACTCTTGTTAATATATCTGAATATTATCACAGTTCATATAATATTTAATGAGTGCTATTAGAGATAACTGAAATAACAATTTTTTCAATATTTAAAATCTTATTTATTTTACTTCCTTATTTTGTTCTAAAAGATATATTACATTTTAGAGATCAAATAATTCTAGGAATTGCATCTTCTTCAGCTAAGTCAGATCATCTACTGTTTCTTTTCCTGGTTTCCTTACCCTTAGAAGGACTTCATATTAGTGAATTTTTAATGCAAGTAAATTAGTTTTCCAAGCTGGAAGTAGAACTCTTATTATATCTATCTCCCCATTATCAAATTTGTACAAAGTTGGATTTTTATTTCTTATAGAAAATGTCCTTTTTTTCCTATGACTGCATGTACTATTTCTTCTTGAAATGTTAAGATCATTTTCAGAGGATGTAATATGTTATAAAATTATTTACTTTGTTATTGTTGTCAACTTGAATCTTTGGCATGATTTACCTTCAAATTTGAATAACTTAATATCCCATTTTGGTGGAATTGTTCTGTTTGTGAGAACTTTCAGTGACTTCTGAGAAATGTGTCTGGTAATGACAATATGCTTCTTTTTCTTATTTGTGAACTAGGTCACTCTTTTCCACATTTTTCTTTTTAAAATAATTTTAGGATATCATCAGAATAATGGCATGATTCTCAAAGGGCAAAGTTCCTAACTATCCTGGCAGACCAGTTACTGCTGAATCAATTATGATTTAAAACATCTCACACATGGAAAAACAAAGAGTTCCGTGGGAAATAAATATCTTTTCTTTGATTCACAAGTATGTTCTTCTCTCTGATTCCAGATAAGCACATTTTAGGCTATTGGTTCATGTCTCTTATGACATTGTAAGTGTCTTGGGATCAGTAACTTTACCTTTGCATCTCCAGCACATACAAAATAGTCAATAAATGTTTATGAAATTAGTAAACCACTTAGCCACATTCAACGGGAAGACAAAGGCCCTATCTGAAAACATGAACATTTATCTGATAATATTCAGTTCCCTTTTAGAGCCAAGATTTAAATTCTTAAATCCTAGGATTTGGAGCTAGGTGGAAATTCATAGATTATCTGGTCAAATTATCTTGTTTTCAGATAAAGAAAATGGCTCCCAGGCAATCTCAGTGATGTATAGCTAGCCTCTGGCAGCACTGGCTGCAGAATCCCAGGCTCCGGTTTCTTTTCTATGCCTTCAGCTTAGCGAAGTTTATTAAAATTAACTGACAATTGTGTTTCACATTTTTAGGGTCCTAGGGGGAAAAAAGGAGCTCCTGGTCCTTCTGGGAAACCTGGGATTCCTGTAAGTAGCAGGCCCTTTTCATCTTTGTTTTTCTAAATAGAATTGGCAGCTTCAGCACGCAGAAAAGTTTGGGGTCAATTATGACAAGTCTTGGATAAATCAGCTTGTCTTCAAAAAAAATTTAAGCCCAAGCTGGAACACAGAGGGAACAAAATATGACCGTTAGCTCAAAACCAGGCTTGCTATTTAAGTATAAGTCTCTGCAGTTGAAGGATGCTATTTTCCGGTGTTATGGAGCTCTCTCTGTGGACTCATCCTGCTCTCTGATCATAACTGAAAACAGGGAACTTGAAATATGACTAAATGATTAGTGACAAAGGTCAGAGATCCTCAAGCATGAATAAAAAGCATGAGCTGGATTGTACTTGAAGGACATATCCTTTCAGTTTCCTGGCAAACAGAACAGAAAGTCTTAGAAGAAAATATTTCAAATCATTTCATCACAGAACAAAGATTAATTTTACCTTAGCCATCAGTTTCCTCTGGCCAACCGAATTATGTGTTGACTGGCTTATTAGCAAATACTTACTTCTTGCTGGTCTTCCATAGCCAAGGGCTGGATGCCTACTTTGGGTGGCCTCTGTTGGTTCCAAAAAAAGTAAAGAAAATGAACATAAATTAAAAACACATACAGATCAGAGATTCATACAGATAAAATCCACTTGCCCAAGAGTAGAAACAAAATGTTCAGACCTTTATGCAGTCATATAATTATGTAGTTCAGAGTGGCAACAAAAAGAACCGTAATACATACACTTCTTGAGAAAGTAACAGGACATGAGGTTTTGCAGATGGTAAAATACTGTTGTATCATAAATTGACAGCTTACTTTTCTCCATAGCTGGAGAGAGCAGAGGCCAGGACAATGAAAAATATGGGAGAATTACCCTGAAACTGAAAAGCTTATACAGTAATTTTTCATAAACTTGGCATTTCTCTTTAGGGATTTAAAGACAGGTAGCTGGTCTGTTGAATACAAAAGGGAATTCAGGAAACAGGAAAATTTATCCTAGGGCAGGGTATTAAAAATGTAAACATCCCTCTCCCAAATATAAAGGTATTTATCACTTAAACATTTGCATAGCATCTCTCTATAATCCATGTAATTTTTGATTACCAAGGGTCTTCCTGGCCTACCTGGGCCAAAAGGCATGCAAGGATACCATGGAGCTGATGGCATTTCAGGAAACTCTGGAAAAGTTGGGCTACCAGGAAAACAGGGACTTCCTGTGAGTAGAATGAATCTCTTTTTACTTTTCCTTATTTATACACATCTCTTGGGTAGACCATATATATTTTGGCTTTCTTAGTTTTGATATTGGTTTAGATTAGCCAACCACTGGCCAACAACAAAGCTTATTGTAGCCAACGACAAAGTTGTTTTAGAATTGTGTTTATGATCTTATTATCAATAATACAGGAGGGCGCCTGGGTGGCTCAGTGAGTTAAGCCTCTGCCTTCGGCTCAGGTCATGATCTCAGGGTCCTGGGATCAAGTCCCGCATTGGGCTCTTTGCTCAGCAGGGAGCCTGCTTCCCCATGTCTCTCTCTGCCTGCCTCTTTGCCTACTTGTGATCTCTCTCTATGTCAAATGAATTAAATAAATAAATGAATAAATAAATAAATAAATAAAACATGACATTTTTGCGCATATAAAAGCTTGTAAATAAGAACCATAATGAAGCAAAATTTTAACGACTACACAGCGTGGCTGTGTCTTGGGTTCATCAAATATCTTGAGCTACCTTTGGCACATTTAAGGGTTAGCAGTAACTCAGTGGAAATTCTGCCAAAATTCATTTTCCCTTTACTTACAGCCTCAGTATTTTATAAAAATTGTGTGACTATTTTCTGTGTTTATCAAGTGGTGATGCAATAATATAGCTTCTCCCTGATTTTAATGCAAATCTTTATCTAATTTATTTGATCAGAAATTTAAAAGTCACATTTTGTCTTCATTTAGCCATTTCTCCTCTTTCCTTCCCTAATGTCCTCATAATCCAGATTTTTTTTTAATCTAACTTGGTGTTTTCATTTGAAATATTAGAATAATAAACCATGTACTTTCAAGAACCCTGTAATATTTACTCTTACATTTCTGCTATTTGGATGTGGTTTTCTATGGACCTGTTTTTCTTCTGTTAAATACTAAATCAATCCTACTTGTTTATTTAAATGTAGCATGATACTAAACCTAAGCCCAAACCCAAACTAATATTCTTCTTTCACTATGATGACATGTCTCCCTTTAAAATAGTTAATTACTTAGTTAATTAATTAAATTAAGAAACTATGAGCTAGCCAGTTTCATTATTTCAGAAGTAATACAGCCAGATTCCATTTGAAAAGGTGAAAAAGAATTTTCAGATTCTATCTGAAAAGGAGTTTAAACATGGTTTCTATTTGTTTGGGAGGCAATATGTCAGAACATCAGAGCAACAGGTTAAGACCTAGAAAACTTTGATAGCAATCTGATGTCTTTAATTAAAATAGATATTTTATAGACTTCTGTCTGCCATTAACAACAGTCTGGTTGAAAGAGAATTTTCTTTCATTTGAGATCTCAGTCTTTAAGGGTGTTTATGCCCTGGATCCTCATTCTCATGCTGCTCTCCAGACTTACCATATACTAGTCTTAAAATGAGGTTGTGGGGGCGAGGGCTCCTGAGTGGCTCAGTCGGTTAAGCATCTGCCATAGGTCCTGGGATCCAGCCCTGTGGGGACCTCTCCTCTGCGGGGAGCCGGCTTCTCCCTCTCCCTCTGCCTGCGTCCTTCCACTTGTGCTTTCACTCTCTCTCTGTCAAACGAATAAATAAAATATTTTTTTTTAAATGAGTTTGGGGATTTTTAAAACAATAGAGCATATTGAATTGGCCTGAGAGTCTTTTTATGGATTAAGTTTTACTGGGAAATGTTACAGTAAATCTTACCTTACTACTTTAGGTAAGATTTTGAAGGTTGAAAACAAAGAAAACCAGATTTCAAAACATATCATATTTCTTGCTGCTGAACACAAGTTTGACCATGGAGGTGGTGCATATGTGGATAGATGGTATAAAAAATGAGTTGTAAATACTACTAATAGGAAAGAGATTTATTTAATTACTGGGAAGAGAGAATCATTTCTTATCTGACTAATACTATTAATTCAGATCCTCATTCCTGATATGGATAATAGACACCAGAATGTGTTTAATAAGAATTTCAAATAATTCAGTATATTAGGTAATCATCAGACATTAATGACAGGTCAAAGTTATCAATTATGTTTTATATCTGTTTACTTAATGGTTTATGTGACAAACAACTTTTTTTCTGGCAATTAAGTGACACCTGAATTTTCCCAGAAAGGGCTGAAAATTCCATAGAATGAAAACATTGACTTAGATTTCTAAAATATGAATTGTTTTCTAGGCATGAAAACAGCAATGTGGCAAGTAATTGTTACCTGCTGCTAGATTCTAGCCAAAAAAATAGACATTTTCTAACAACTCTACACTCTTCTTCAATAGTGATATCATGCTTAAAGGACCATAAGGTAATGACTAAGAGAAGGCCAATACAGGAAATAATCAGCATAAATAAGATACTGATTTCATTTGAGGCCACTCTAAGCCTTATTGCTAGAATCTACCATGCTGTTTTTATTGGCTGTATGGGTGAAGGATTATGCATGATGTCAAGTCACTGATTCTACATGGAACAGACAGGAATGTAGGGCACTTAAAGCCAGATTTTGAGGCTATTTGCACACTCAGGGCTATTCCAAAAGGCAGTTAGGATTCTAGAGTATCAACCAGGGCTGTTTGGTTGCAAATAACCAGACATGGATCTAGGGATTGCCCATATATGTGGCTTGCCCCAAATTTTGCCCACTGGGAGGATTTCCCTTTACTGATATCTTTCAGGCTTTAATGCAGCAGCCATTCACTTCTAGCGGGTGGTGACATTCAATGCTGATCTATCTACATATTAGATCTGATCTTTCCTTCCACCATACTGGTAAAGGCCCTTCTCTAGGCTGAAGGAACAGAGGTAAAGCAGTTGAGCAGGTATCATGGAAATCTTAGTTGGCTGCTTACATATTTTGTTTGCTGTCTCTTGACCTGGTAGTACCCAGCCGTAATATATCCCCTTTTCATTTAGGAGGAGAATGCTGCTGCTGCACATCCAATTTTATGATTCCGTTGATCAAATATCCCCTTGTTCATAGTGGGTAATTCAGGACACATACTCATTTAATGTCTTAAGGTTGGTTTTTCAGTTTTAACCAGAGCAAGTGTAGAACTGGATTCTAGATGGGAAATTACACATGACAAAGAAAGGCATGGCTTATCTTCAAAACCTTATGGATAAAAGCTGTGATTCTGTTACAGGGGGTTACCAGAGGGTCCATACAGCATCTCTACCAGCCACAGATTCCTCTGTTATCATTGGTTACTATCGTTGTTCATCCATAATGTACAAATAACAAGGTGGCTTACATAGCATCCTGAATCTGCCATAAACTTCAGTCTTTCCCTGACCCCCAGTCCCCTGCCAGGATGTCCAAAATATCCTAGGTTTGGATTAGCCAAACCCAACTAAAGAAGGGTGATAATAGCAACACTAATGGGGAAGACTGTTTTATCACTGACGTTGTTTAGAATGGCCAGTACACAATGATGAAAAAAGTGTGATTGCTGTTTTAAAAATTCACTAACGACAATATATTCCCTTTCTGCTTGCACTAGGAGTGGGCTCTCTCCCATCTACATCGCCTCCTTATATCATTAACCAACCGCTAGAGGGTAAAGGAATCTGCTACAGCTTGGGGGGGTGGGGGTAGAGAAGGGCAGAGACTCAATCTCAAAGACAAACAGAAAACATCCAACCAATTCTATTTACGTTCTCATTTATACATGGTCTATATCAGCGGACCACTCTTGGTTATCAGAAACCTATACCTGATGAACCAAATGGATCTATATTTGTATGGCCCATGAGCTAAGCCAGTTTTTAAATTTTTAATGGTAGAAAAAAGTAAAAAGAAGAGGGTTTTGTCACACATGAAAATACATGAAACTTAAATTTCAGTACCCATAAATTAATTTTGTTGGCACACAGCCACAGTCATTTGTTTACATATAGCTGCTTTTGCACTACAAAGCACAGTTGAGTAGTTGCAAAGAAGACCAATGGCCTCGCAAAATCTAAAATGTTTATTCTCTGGCTCTTTTACAGAAAAAGTTGGCCGTTGTCTGGTCTGTTTGGATTATCACACTGTTCTTATTCTATAGCTTTGTAATGTGTCCTTATATTTAAGAGAGCAAGTCCCCCTTCTTTATACTTCTGCCACATGCACATTTGGGATTAGATTTGTTGAGTCTCTCTAAAAACCTAATGTAAATTTGAACTGAACTGTCATTAGGTTTGCCTTGAGTTTATAGATATATTGGGAGAAAATTCATATCATTATAGTTATCCAATAAAGGAGATGAAATATTTATTGTTATCATCTTTATTGTGCTCTAATAGAAGAGCTCCAAAATAATAATGGCAAAATTTTTATAATGCTAATTATGTGCCAGGCACCATGATAAGTGTTGGACTATATTGACTCAATCGTTATAATCTTAGGAGATGTATACAATTATGATCCTTATTTTATACATGAAGAAACTGAGGTCAATTATACCTCAATTTTTAAAAAAATACATACCTACACACATACTGAGGTACTGAGAGATTGTCACTTTCATTGTCTCATAGCCACAAAAGCAGCCTATCTCTTTGCTTTTATCAATATGCAATATTGTCTCTTAATAAAGGCCTTGTATATTACTTTACTTTCTAGTTAGCTGTTACTATTTTATTTTATTCTTTTATTTATACAATTATTCTTTTAAGATGTATTTAGCTATTTTAGAGAGAGGTAGAGAGAGAGAGTGGTGTGGAGGGGCAGAGGGAGGGAGAGAGAATCCAATCACACTCTGCGCTGAGCATGGAGCCTGTGATAGGGCTCAGTCTCATCACCCTGAGATCACAACTGAGCCAAGATGAAGAATCAGATGCTTAACTGCCTGTCCCACACAGGCACCCCCAGTTATTACTAGTTTAAATGTTACTGATTCAGGATATATTCTATACAATTAGATTTTTAGAAAATTTCTAGTAGTTTCCTTTTGTGATTCTATTGGGTTTTTGAGGTAGATAATATCATTTTCAAATAATGGCAGATTGATTTCTTTCCTTACACTTCTTTTTCCTTCCACATATGTTGGCAGGGACCTTCAATGCTATGTTGAACAGTACAGCAATAGTAAACATCCTTGTGCTGTAGATCTTAAAGGAAGCATCTAAAACTTTCTCCACTAAGAATATTTGCCATCTTGATTCTGTATTTCCTTTTCTAATACTGTCTTTTTTGTTTTTGTTTTCTTCTTTTTTTTTCTTTCTTGATTCCCACTGGATACGCTAATAATTTTATAACATATATACAAATATAATCCTTATTAGATATTATCATTGCTCAATCATAAGGTTCAAATAACAAGGTAGCTTACATGGGAATCTGCTGTAGATTTCAGTCTTCTCCTGACCCCCAGGCTCCTGCAAGGATGTCCCATTAGCCAAACCCAACTAAATAAGGATGATAATAGCACTAATAAGGAGAACTGTTTTATCACTGACATTGTTTAGAATTGTTAAAAAGTCGCCCTTTCTTTTTTGGTGGATGTTTTTGTAGCAGTTTCACTGAACTTAAAACCAAATATGTATGTATTTAACTTTATTGATTGTTAAATATATCACTATCTGTATCTTCTCTCTAACAAAATAAGTTCTTGTGTGAGCTCGCATTTCCTTTTGTTTCTATAAATTACTCTTTGCCTTTATCATTTTTTGATATTGCCTTGAATTTTGACTTTTAGGTTTTTCTTTTTAAAGATTTATTTATTAGAGAGAGAGTGTGTGCGTGAGCACCAGAGGAGGGATAGAAAGAGAGGAAGAGAGAGTCTCAAGCTGATTCTGCATTGAGCACAGAGGTGCTCAATCTCACAACCCTGAAATCGCAATCTGAGCGAAAACCAAGTCAGATGCTTAACTGACTGTGCCATCCAGGTGCCCCTGACTTTTAGTTTTTATGCATTTACTCTTTCTTTTTATTTCCATTGCTTTTCTTTTTGAGGAATAAACTTAATTAAGCTATTTGATCACTATTACTTTGAATAATTTCTATAGAATCTCCTGAATTTGTTTCTATTATTATTTCTATTATTATTAATATTGTATCTAATATTAATATATTATAATAATATATTATTATTAATATATTATTATATTTCCCCTAAAAAGTATTTCCAGTGTGGGTATGTGTAAGACAAACCTTCTGAGGCCTCAGTTGTGTAAAGATATCTGTATTACCTTCTAATATTTAAATGACACATTCAGCACTGTACTGGAGATTCTAATCAATGCAATAAAGTTCTAGTCAGGGTAATAAAAAAATAAAAACCCCCAGATTGAAATGGAAGAAATAAAACTGTATTTATTCACAGACAACATGATCATCTATATAGAAAATCTTCAAGAATCTCCAAAAAAATTTAAGTAAATTTAGCAAAGTTGCAGGATGTAAGATCAATATACAAATTTGAATTGTATTTTTATATACTAACAATGAACATTCAAAAAGTGACATTTAAAATACAGTACTTTCAATAGTGCCAAAATGGGATAATTTGACCCCAAAAAAGTGCATACCTATATGCTAAAAACTATAAAGCATTTCTGACAAAAATCAAAGTAGACCTAAATAAGTAGTATATATACTATGTTCATGGGTCAGAACACTTCATACTATTAGGATGTCAATTTTGTCATGGACAGTATCTTAAAACATTAAACATATACCTGTCATAGGACCCAGCCTTTCTACTCTTATCCAAGAGAAATGAAAACATATGTCCACACAAAAACCTGCACATGAATATTTATAGCATTTATCTTTCTAACAGCTCCAAAACAGAAACACCCCAAATCTTCGTTAAAAAATGACTGCCTGAAAAAACATGCTCCATATGTACAAAGAAATAATTAGTTTGCAATAAAAAGAATAAGCTGTTGATAAATGCTACAACATGAGTGGATCTCAAATAAGCTGAGGGGAAAAAACCAGACAGGGGTGCCTGGCTAGCTCAGTAGGTTGAGCACCCAACTCAGTCCCAGCTCAGGTCTTGATCTGAGGGTCATGAGTTCAAGCCCCACACTGGGCTCCATGCTGGATGTAGAGCCTACTTGAAAAAAAATAATAAGACCAAAACAAGCCCATACTGTATGATTCTACTTATATAAAATTCTAGAAATTGCAAACTAATCTGTAGTGACAGAAAGCAAATCAGGAATATCCTGGATGGAATGCATATAGAGAGGTATGAGAATAAGGGCTTACAAAGGGAAAGGGTAAGACTTTTGGAGGAAGGGAGCAGATATATTATCTTGATTGTGATGATTGTGATGATCTTGATTGTGATGATGATATAGTATTCTGATTGTGATGATTGTGTGATTACACAAACATGTGAAATCCCTTATGCTGACTTATCAAATTATGTATTTTGCAATTTACCTTATGTTAATTACACTCAGTAAAGTGGCTTGATATGAGGGGGTAGGGAAGGAGAAGTAACACTAAACAATAAGTAGGAGTTAATAAATTAGGAATGATTATTGTGGGTGAAGAAAGCCAGAAAGGAATATTTTATGCAGAAACAGCTGCATATAAGAAGCTAGGAAGAGCTTAGTATGTTTGAAGAACCAAAAAAAAAGAGTAATAAAGTTCAATGAGCAAGATGTAGCCAATAAGCTAAATACCATTCAGGTCTACAGGAACCACATCATCATGCGTGTTGAAGGACATATTAAGGATATTGAATATTAGCTGAAGACAGTAGGACCCTATTGAGGAACTTTATCCAATTTTACATTTTTAGGGGACTCCCTTTGGTTTCTTTATAGAAAATGAAAGGAGCAAGGGAGATGCAGGAGACTATTAGACTATGTATTGCAGTATTCTAGGCTACACATGTCCATGGTTTGGACTAGATTAGTGGAGTGGAAATGGAAAGAAGTGGGTGGATTTAGTAGTATTTAGGAGGTAGCTTTGATATTTGATCATGGGAGGTAAGGGAAAGAGAAGGATGTCAAGGATAACTTCCAGGTTTCTAACTTGTGCAAGTTTCTAACTCAATGCATCATAGTACCCATCACTAAAAAAAGCAAACACTGAAAGAGACCCAAATTTTATAGGCAAGGTTATAAGATCCAGGTAGAGATATTAAGTAGGCAGTTAAATATTCTGACAGAAAACTCAGAGAGGAGGTCAGATATAAACGTGACAGTCATCGGCGTATACAAATGTACTTAATTGGTCATGTTAAAAAGTAGATGAAATACTCTACTTCTGAATATTGAAGAGAATATTTACAAAAATGTTGACGGGGAAGTCAATAAGGGATGTTGGGAGAATCCAGAGACTGTCAGCAGTAGGAAGTGTTTACTGCCCTTAGACCTGAAAGGTTAAAGAAAAGAAATAATGTCAAGTTGAGACTCCAGTTGAGAGCCGGAGCTATTGGAAGAGGGACACCCCACAGGAGCTAGAGCTGAAAGTAACCCAACCACTGACAGAACACCAAGGCCAGAAGGAAATGGGAGCAGTAAATGTAGTGCACCTTCCTCCTCTAATATCCTAGTGAAGTATATCCCATTGGCCAACCTCAACTGAAAGTCAAGAGAGGACAAGAGAATCCAGGTGATGCAGTCCATAAAGGTCAAATTCCCAGAACAAATAGCGAGATAGAGAAGGAGCAGTGAATAGATTTGTGGAACAAATGAAGAAAAACACGAATATAAGTAAACAATGGAAAGAAGGTTCAGTATCAAGCTGTGGGGAATGCCATCATTTAGAAGTAAGGTAAAGGTGGAAGAGGAGACTACAAAGGTGACCAAGAGGGAGTTATCATAATAGATAGGAGGAAAAGAATATAATGTCATGGAAACTTAGCAAAAAATATTTCAAGGAGTAAGTCATCAACTATAATAATCCTAAGAGATTGTGTTGCACATGTGTTTTCTTAATTTTATTTGTTTGGTTATTCAGCATCTTACCTCATTTTTAGCTTTATAAATGTTTGTGTTTACTCTCTGATCTTGGTGAGGGAGGCTACTTTTTTCCTTTTTCTTTTTAAAGATTTATTTTGGTGAGAGTGGGCAGGGGAAGAGGAAGAGAGATAGAGAATCTTTGAGCAGGCTCCCTGCTGAACACGGAGCCCGATGTAGGGCTTGATCCCACAATGCTGAGATTATTACCTGAACCAAAATCAAAAGCCAGATGCTTAACCCACTGAGCCACTGAGGCACCCCAATAGGGGGCCCCTTTCCACAGAAGTCAAAGGCTAGACTCTCATCTTCTGGTTCCTTCCTGAAACAAGGACATAAGCCAATGACCTAGGCCAAACCAATCATTATGTTCACCAAGACCTTTGGCTGGGGAGTCTGTGATATGCAGAAGCCAGGACAATAGAGACTCTGTTCTAGTGGCAGTGGCAGTAACATCAGTAGTTTCCAGGGGTGACACGAGTCCATGTCCAGCAGCTACTGTGATACACACTGCAGTGTCCAAATTCTGGCTGCCAAAACTTCCTTTATTCTGTGTATTTTCCAAATCTGGCTTTCTGGATTTACCTGTGATTTTAGGAGCTATTCAGTGCATTTTCAGTAAATTTTCCGTTAAAATTTTCCAGAATTGGTTTCTGGTGTTTGCGTGTAAGGACCCTGACTAGTACCAAAATCTCAAAAAGATAAAATTATGCCATTATATTTTAGAATATGGAGGTCATCGTTAACTTCAGCAAATAGCCATTTGATTTGATTAGTAGGGGCAGAAATAGGATCGCAGTGCTTGAGGAGCATGGACAGTGAAGAAATCAGATATTCAGGCAATTCAGTGGAGAAATTCGGCTCTGAAAGAGAAAGTAGGACAATAACTAGAGATGAAACTGAAATTAAAGTAGAAGTTATTTTGAAGTGAGAGAACCTTGAGCACATTTAAAAGCTAGGTGGACTGAGTAGAGACAGAGAGGCTGATGACATAATAAAGAGAAAGGAGCATCTGAGTATGAATTAGTCGGACAATAAAACATGTACATTCTAGTTCCATTTTCAAAGCTATTCTACTTCTAACTGGGCCATCATTTTTGAAAAACAGATTCTGAGCTAGATGTCCCTTTATATAGGGCCAGTATAAGAATCTCATGGAATTTTGTGATGAAAGGAATAATGTTGAATATTGCTGTAGTATATCACCCAGGGCCATGAAGTATGAAGAATGGTATATGCTATTCCCATTGGTAAGCAATTTGGTATCAGATCATAATTCATCATCTCCTACCTTTAGCATTTTCAAAGAATAAGTTAGAAAAATTTCACATGCATACTTTGAATATCAGGATGTCATAAATATGGAAGTGTTTTGTATCCATCAAAATAAAAAAAAATAACTTTCCCTTGAGGAATCCTCTTTTTAACCCCAAAGTTTACACATGCTATTGGTATTTATGAATATGGAAATATTTTCTACAAATGTTTCTGTTTCCTGTAGAAATATGATATGAAATTAAAGTGGTGATGCTTTATAAGGAACTAGTCTGGTCAGTGACTTTAGAAAACAATGGCTAACTGGTAATTTCTAATTATTTCTGAAACTTATTATGGCAATAGAAAAACTAATTAAGAGAAAGTAACATAGTCTCTAAATACTCGCATATTCCCTGGAATATTTTCAACAACAGATAAGGACATCTTTCCATTGGTCTTTTTTTTTTTTAAGTTTTTATTTTATTTTTTTAAATCATGGCACCATGGTGTTTCTTGGCTTACCTTTAAAGACTGCTGGATTTTTCCACTAAGAAAAATATTTATTCTAGGATTTCTAGCATTATGCAACTGCCTGATTTTCCTAAACAATGTTCTTTCTTTTTTTGATGTGGCCAAGGAGTTAAAGAATTCTTGGCATATTCGGTCCACAGTTTCAGTGTTTTTTCAAAGTCATGTGACTATAACTAAGGACAGTATTGGAGAGGCTCACAGTTGCCTATGTGAATTTCCTTCTGTATAAATGAGTGTTTTGAGACGAGTCAACTTAGCACATCTGCAGTAAATGAGTCTACCATTGCTGTTTTCATCGCTTTGGACTTCTGTAGTGCCTCAATCATTTATGAAAAAGGAAAACAACTTTTCCCTGCAAAGATCATAAATCTACTTGTCACCAAAATGAAGGCTTACTGGTCTTCTTATTTTTTATTGCTACAACTAATAAAATTGGTTATTGGAAGAGAGGGAAAGAAACAAACCTACCATCTTGACTAAAGACAAATCAAGGATTTTCAATCTTGACTTTACACTTTGTAAGGTGAACACAGGCTTAAGTGTTATAGGAAATGAGATGCTTATCCTGAAAGAACATCGGAAGTCTTGAGTTTTCCACTGTGGATTGTGTCCAGTATAAGAAGGAAAAACACACTTCATCATCCAACTCACAGTCCAAGCACAGAGTAGCAAGACCACCATGGAAGCCTCTGTTAGGGACACTAGCAGGTCTGCCACCCACCTGTGGCACTCTCTAGCCTGTGAGCTAGTCACACCAAAGAAACTTCTGTTTCTGAGAAAATACATTTATTTCCCCATGGTATTTTGGAGAAAGAAACACTCTTGTGTTTGCCAGATTTACATTCAGTAGATCCTGTCAACTCTTAATTATTAAAAGGGTGATTTCCAGTTATGGCTTATCCTGATTACTATTTTCTCCCTCTCCCCCCTGCAACTTGTTTTGGCCCTTTTACTGCTCATTAGGAACTCTTCCAGAACAGACAAAACACAGCCAGTTCGGCTGCTTATTAGCAACAAAATGAAAGATTTGCTGAAGGATGTAACTTTCCTAGTTGAATCTTCGGTGACTCCCCATCCAATGAAGTTCATACTCCTTGTGTAATGTTGATCTTCATGGTCTGACCTCTCTTTACGTTTCTAGTCTTCTATTCTGCCTTTATCCTCACATTTCCTATGCATTTCAGTCATAATGACAGCTAACAATTATTAAATGCTTACTATGTGCCAGGAATTATTCAAAGTGCTGAATATGTATGAAGCTATTTAATCCCACAAAAAAACAACAACAACAATTAAAAAAAAAAAAAAACGTAAAGTAGGTATAGCTATTATCTCTAGGGTACAGAAAATGAAGGTGAGACTTGGAGAGACTAAGCAACTTGCCTGAGGTCATATAGACAACAAACAATAGAGCCAGAATTCAAAATCAGCCAATCTAGATTCAGAACCTGTGTTCTTAATCACTATGCTATACCCATTCAGCTATGCTTAATTACTTAGATAGTCCCCCCAAATTCTGTATTTTTTTCTTACTTTCCTGTCTTTGTACATGTCCTTTATGCCTTCTGCTTGGAAAGTTCTTTCATCTTTCTCTCTAAGTTTAGGATGAATAATTTCTTGCACTTTCAGGACGTAATTGAACTGTTACCTCCTTCAGACACTCTTCCTTGAACTCTCCAGTCAGAGTTAAGCAACCCTGCTCTGAACTTGTATACACTGCTTCCGTCAGAGCACAATCATATGGCTGCTGATTACATATTTTAATGTCTTCCTGCGACAAAAGATGGCAAACTCATATAGATTCGGGGTTGTGTTTTATTCATCTTTGGAGCTCTAGCACTCAGCAGCCTCAGACAATAGAAGAAGCTCAATAGGGGTGCCTGGATGGCTTAGTTTAAGCGTCTGCCTTTGGCTGGGGTCATGATTCCAGGGTCATGATTCCGGGCTCCTAGGATCAAGCCCTGCATTGGGCTCCTTGCTCAGTGGGGAGTCTGCTTATCCCTCTCCCTCCCCCCAACTCATGCTCTCTCTCTCGCTCTCTCACTCTCAAATAAATAAATAAAATCTGAAAAAGAAGAAGAAGCTCAATAAATATTTGAAGAGTGAATGGTCTTTGCATAAAAACTGTGACTTTGGAGTCCTGAATAAAATTAAGATGTGTCAGCTACTTAACATCTTAAGCTTCTCATCTCTAACAGGAATGTAATAACACCTACCTCATATGGTTCGTATGTGACGTGTTTAGCTGACTACATGCCCTTATTGCTATTAATCATCTTCCCATAATAATAGATACTCATGGTTAAGCTAACGTGCATTCATTCAACATATATTTGTTCAGTGCTTATTATGAGCTAAGAGTTGGAAAATATAGCACTAGACAAGATAGACAAAGAACTGCCTCCATGAAACATACATGGAACAGCAAGAAATGTCTGACATTTGCCCATTTTTTAAAAAAGATTTTCTTTACTTATTTGGCAGAGAGAGAGAGAGTACATGCAGGGGAAGCATCAGGCAGAGGGAGAAACAGGCTCTTCCCCTGAGCAGGGAACCCAATGCAGAGCTCGATCCCAGGACCCCTGGAATCATGACCTGAGCTGCAGGCAGATGCTTAACCAAACGAGCCACCCAGGCATCCCGACATTTGACTATTTTTGACCTAAAAAAAAAAAAAATAAAAAGAATTCATAATGTACTATGAATCAACCCAGTAATTGGTTAGTAGTCCATATATAAAGAAATCTGGTAATTCCAGCTTGTGGAAGAAAGAAATACGGTTGTGAGATAGAGCATGTGGGAGATAGATTATAGATGGAATAGACAGTGCAGGCCTCGTGGAGGAGGTTGCACTTGGGTATAGTGAGACTGTATCTCCCTTGAGAAGGTGACACTGAGCCAGGTCTATAAAGAATGAGGAGCAAACACACTCTGTGAAGGAACCAAAATGGAAAAACCTGCAGTTAGGAAAGAACTGGCATGTTCACAGGATTATCCGAGGATCAAGTAAGAGAGTATGGGTATAGATTTGTTATTTTTGAAATGAAAGAGGGACATTTATTTCTTCATAGTAGCGTGAGCCTGGACATGTCTAAGATCCAAAGTATAATGAAATAATCCTTTTTTTAGTCCCTGTCAGTCCTATGATTATAGGTGAAGTTCTGAGTAAAGGAGATTTCATAAGGCACATGAATTTTGCCCAATATTAGAGTGACATTTGCACTGTCCATTTTGTAAGACCACCAGTTGTTCTAATGGAAATGTATAAATAATTTCTGTGAGGTAATACAATGTTGAAATGCCTGTATTCATTAAGGCTGAACAAACTTAGTTTTGTACACTCTCGGGAATAGACATAAGTCAAGCAGACCTGACTTGTCTCCGCTGCCCTGTGACTTGTCTCAACCCTGCTCCAAGTTCCATAAGCCTTAGTATGTTTAGAGATTCAAAACTAAAGTCCCCTCCTGACTTTAGTGTACAGCTCATTCATAAATTTTATTTCCAACGTTTGGCCACATTACTTTTGACTGACACTGAAAGAAAATGTTATGAATGCTACATTATTTTTATATAATATAGCCTTGCATATAATCACCTAATAATTATTATCCCACATTTTTTAACAGCCAATTCTTTCCTGGGGGGATATATTTAGTAAACCAAATAAAATGAGAAATTCTTACTTAAACAGAAGTGTTTTTAGTTGCTTGGAATAAAGGAAGCAAAGCATTACTTTTATAACTCATTGGTTTGCTGGCTTAACAAAAAATGCAGTACTTATGTTGCCTAATAATGCAAAAAAAAAAAATTACGGCATCATACTTGTTTTTTTGTACTACAGTAAGTAAAGTAATTTTAATTGCTATTTTCTCCCATAAATATGGGAGAAATATGGGAGAACTATTTATATAGTTTATAACTATATAAACATAATGGTATGAGCACAGAGGATGCTTGGAAGTAGGGAAAGGAAAAATCTTTCTAGCGATTTTCAAGGTGCTACTTTAAAGAAAAACAATTAATTTGAAGTTTAGTGTCATTTTAAACTTATCACTCTGCTGTTGAGACATCTATAAAATTAATATTAAAAATATTTGTCTTTTCATTCAACATATCTTAAAGATGGTTTTCCTTTGTTAATCTACTTTAAAATGTGGATTTCTATTTTTGCCTGTACTTAAAAATGTGTATTTGTTATTTATTCCTTAATATATTTGTTTCAATTCTAATGAAATTACAACATCTAAATTAAGGGGCCTAGGAAGTAACAGAGTGACATTCACTTTATGTTTCACTATTATATATAAACTAGTCATCATTGTTCCAAAATTTTTCTCTTTCTGTCCTCTGAATGTATACAGATAACTCCATTTTCCGTTCCAGATCTTCCCATTCAATTCCAGAAAAACATGTACATGCTTATGTATCCTTCTTTCCCTCCCCCACAGGGAAGTCAAAGTCTTATTTCCTTCACTGACATCAGTTTAAATAAAACAATACAACCATATTACCATATAGTTTCTTTCTTTCTTTCTTTCTTTCTTTTCTTTTTTTTTCTTTTTTTCTTTCTTTCTTCTTTTTCAACCATTATGGTTTCTGATACACAAAAGACACTCAGTAAAAAGTAACTCTTGTTGTGGCTGATATTGTTGATTACTGACTGACCCAAGCAGTCATAAACTTCAGTTTAGACAAAATTGATACTTCCTGCAGAGTTGAAAACCAATTTAAGAGTACAGACTTAAAACTACTAGATAAATAAATTTTGGAGATCTAATGCACAACATAGTGATTATAGTCAATGATATCATATTGTAAATTTCAAGGTTGCTAGCAGACTGAATCTTAACTGTTCTCAGCACAAAAAAGAAATTATAAACATGTGATATAATAAATGTATTAGCCAACATTACTGCAATAATCATATTGTAATAAATAAACACAAATGTACCAAAATAGCACTAAGTAGGCTTTTAAATTACATAATACTTTATGTCAGTTAATGTTAATTAAAAAAAAAAAATAAAAACTTATTCAGCAGGGAATCTAACCTCCATCTGAGGATAGTGGAAGTTTCTAGCCATGAGACATCATGTACTCTTATCATACTATCAACTTTTTTTTTTTTAACTCAGGTAAACTTCATTGTTTTAGCATCTCTGAACAAATTAAATACGATTTTATTTCTTTTAAAACATTTCCCAGAATTACTTACTCTTTGCTGATTGGTTTTAAATAAATCATTTAGAAGACACTGGAAAGAATGCTTAGGCATTAGCATCTGTTTCTCTTGAAAGTAAAATTACTCATCCATCTCTGTGTTCACAATAAGAAATATTTGTTCTCTACTTGTATGAGACATTGTTTGGAACTTTGTGCAGAACACTCTGCCACTATCCTCAAATTTCTCTCTAAGAAACCAACATGAACAGTAAGTGACTTGGAACATATCCAGTGTGCCCTGTTAAATGTGTGATAGCACTGCGAGTAAAGTTTCTAGTTTTCAGTTAACCTTGAGGACTAGTCTTAGGGTTCTTTTATTCTCAGCTAAAAATACCTATTGAATTTCTGGAGCATTCAACAAGATCTGAATGTCCATTGTCCATGCATCACTGGAAAGATATATATTTTTTTCCTGTTGGTGAATAAAGGTCTTTAAAAAATTGCCTAAAATTATAAGTGAAGTGCTACTCTATTAGAATTCTGGAATGTTGAGGTATCCTAAAATTGTCTCAGGTAATCTGTCATGTGTTATCCTCTCCCTGTGGCATCTATTACCTCTGTAATACATTCAAAGGTAGGATATTCACAGCCTTGCAAGACAATCCACCTTTCTTTTTTTGTTTGGTTTTTTTTTTTTTTTGGTTTTTTTTTTGTTTTTAAATCCTTACACTGATCTGCTTTCTACCTAGTTTATCTCTGGAACTAAGTCTATATATTGATCTGAGTATGTATGTTTTGTTTTGTTTTCCCTTGCTTACATACCTTCCTTTTCTCCAAGTCATCGGTTTCTTTGGATTTCTCACCTGTTTTTTTTGTTTTTGTTTTTAAAGATTTTTTTTAATTTATTTATTTGACAGACAGAGATCACAAGTAGGCAGAGAGGCAGAGAGAAGGGGGGAAGCAGGTTCCCTGTTGAGCAGAGAGCCTGATGCGGGGCTCGGTCCCAAGACCCTGAGATCATGACCTGAGCAGAAGGCAGAGGCTTAACCCACTGAGCCACCCAGGTGCCCCACCTGTTTTTGTTTTTAATGGGGAGGACAGTGTTTATCAGAATTCAATTTTTGAGACTTGCCTTTTCTGTAAAGTCATATTCTTTTTAGAGACCTGGCCATTGGTATAACAGCTATCTTCACTGAACATTTTTGAAATTTTATATCCCAGAGTCTCAGATGACTATGACTGGATTTGCTTTCATTTGCATTGATGAGTTCTAAAATGACACCATGTCACGAATCCAGGATTTGTGTGGCAAGAGGAAAGAAATAGGATAAATTACATGAATTCGGGGTTCTCAAGTTCATGTGGCAAGGGGAAGGAAGTAGAGATTAGTGCACTTGGATTAATGATGCAAGCAACATGGGAGAACCATACCACCTGAATCTTAAGTCCACAGCGTGGCTCTCTTTCTCTTTTCTATTTGCCCAACCCTGCTTCCTCCTTCTCATTCTGTCTCTCTCTCTCTCCCTACCTTTCCCCCTTCTTGCTCTTTCCCCTACTGTACTTCTGTCTTTATTTCTCCCCTTCCTTTCACCTTTTCCCAGTGAGGATTTTGTCCTCATAATTGTTCCTTAATGTATATTGAGAGCCATTAACATAGAGAAATGGTAAGAGATAAAAATAGTCAATGTAGATTGGGACAAAAAAAAAATGTTTAGAGATCAATTAAGAAATATGAAGCTATATCCTGTAGGTATCCTGTAGGTGTCTTCCTGTGAGTGCCCAGCATAGTACATGGCACCTAGGAATATAAATATAAAAATACATTTTCATTCATTATTTTAGTCAGCTTTGTGATAATGAAGAAAATCTACCTGGAAAAGGTAAATCTTTAACTATGTTGAATTATTTACCATAAGTAAAAGAATGAAAATGTATGTGATGATATAATTTGGAAGAAATAACTTGGGGAAAAAAGGAATAATATTTCAGTATTATATTCAAAATCAGCTTTATCTTTAGATCTTATTCTCCAAACCAGGCCTTCTACATAAATGACTCTATTTTATTTTTAATATTTTATTTATTTATTTGACAGATAGAGATCACAAGTAGGCAGAGAGGCAAGCGGGGATGGGGGATAGGGGGAAGCAGGCTCCCTGCTGAGCAGAGAGCCCAATGTGGGGCTGTATCCACGACCCTAGGATCATGACCTGAGCTGAAGGCAGAGGCTTTAACCCACTGAGCCACCCAGGTGCCCCATTTTTTTAAGAGACTCTATTTTTGACGAATCACCTCTCCTATCACATTTGTGATAGGGCAATATCTTTATCTTTTATTTTATTTTTTTGAGAGAAAGCATATGTGAGTGGGGGGGAGGGAAAGAGGACAGGGAAAGAGGATTTCAAGTAGGCTCCATGCTCAGCATAGAGCTGGACACGGGATTCTAATGCAGATCATTACCTGAGCCGAAATCAAGAATCGCACTCTTAACTGACTGAGCCCATTTAGGTGCCCCAACAATATCTTTATCTTGTGATCTTGTTCTAACCTACTTTCTCAGTAATGCCTTTTTGATTAACACCAAAAAAAATTTCCCCTATTCAGGACCCCTCTAAGTATTTGCTTTGTATCTCTCTTCTCATCGGAAAATCTTTAAAATATTTGTTTTTATTATAACTATTTATATATTACATTTTATAATTTTTTTAAAAGATTTTATTTATTTATTTATTTATTTGACAGAGAGAAATCACAAGTACACTGAGAGGCAGGCAGGGAGAGAGAGAAAGAAGCAGGCTTCCTGCTGAGCAGAGAGCCCGATGCGGGGCTCGATCCCAGGACCCTGAGATCATGACCTGAGCCGAAGGCAGCGGCTTAACCCACTGAGCCACCCAGGCGCCCCAACATTTTATAATTTTTAACTTAATTTTAAGCTTCTTGAAAATAAAAGCCTTATTTTATTTATTTCTGTATTGCTCATAGGGCTTCCCATGACCTAGCTTTCACATAATGATGTTCTATATCATAATCTAATATTTGCTGAATGCCTAGAAGAAAGATTGCACAACCCAGTTTAGTATCCCAGGAATCAACTCAAAAAGTAGCAGTCATCTCCTAAAATAGGGGTTGACAAATGGTTTCTGTAAATATTGTATTTTGGGCTTTGCAGGGCAGTAGGCAAAATTAAGGTACTATTTAAGAACTTATATAATGAGAAAAAATAGATTTTCACAAAATTTTTCTTTATGAAATTGAAAATATAATAATTTAGTACAATTTTTTGTAATACAAGTCAACTTATGAGAAAAAATAGAATTATTTGTGGGAGGAAAGATAGCTTATTACAGTTCCCTATCATCAAAATTTTCTTTTTATTTGTTAATGCTGACTTATAATGAGATTTTACACATTTTCCAAATTTTATCTTTGAAAATTCTTTTCACACATACAAGTGCTGCCAAATTCATGAACATGTGATTTTAATTGTGCATATTTGTTGCTTGGAAGGAATTTGTAAAATTCTGTTAGATTCTTCTCTTGATTATTTGCCTTCTAGCATGTCGTTACGTTGTATATTAGCATTTCCAGTTGATGTTAGGTGGGAACTCCTCTGCTGCACAGTTAAATGGATTTTGAGGTATAGAAATGTCTTGCCTCTAGTGCTAAAAAATGCTACTGAAGGGAGTTGAGCTCAGAAAATCTACCCACTGCAAATTTGTGTGAGAAATGAAGATCTGACTTATTGTTTTAATTTCTGACATCACAGGAAATGTATAAAGTCGCTTGATGTTACTTGTGATTCAAACATTAGTTGTCATCAAAATGACTCTGACACATGGGGTGCCTGACTGGCTCAGTTGGTATAGCATGTGACTATTGATCTTGGGGTTTTAAGTTCAAGCTCCGTGTTGGGTATAGAGATTTTTTGAAAGAAAAAAAAAGAAAAGACTTGGGTCACCTGGGTGAGTCAAGTCAGTTAAGCATCCAACTCTTGATTTTGGCTTAGGCCATGATCTCAGGGTTGTAAGACCAAGCTCTGTGTTGGGCTCCGTGCTGAACATGGAACATGCTTAAGATTTTCACTCTCCCTCTGCCCTCACCCTTAAAAAAAAAAAAGAAGGAAAAAGAAAAAGAAACAACTACCAAAGTATATGCTTCACTTATAGGCATTGCAGCAAAATCCAATTCCTAAACCCGTTCATCATTTAATAATAGAGGTTGAGGGTGGGTCTTCCCATTCAAAGACATTTCAATCTCATTCTCAGAATATCTCAATAAAACTTTATCCCTGCCGAGCCATCAGACTGCTGTGTGATAGAGAAAATTAGGATATTTGGTTTCTATTTTCACAAAAAATATCACAAAATGGATGAAGGTTGCCAGAGTCAGTGGAATTCACTATTGGCACTACTGGTTCAATAACACATGCTAGATGAGTGTTTTCCTCAGTGGACCTGATGGTGGATAATACAGTGAACATCCATAGCTTTAAATACACTACATTTTCACAACTTTTATAAATTTGTTCAATAAATATTTTCCCAATGCATTGCTATTAGTTTTTATTACATTTTAGCAGATTCCACTTGAGGTTGTACTGATTCAGTGTTTTAATTTTTTTTCGAAAATATTCTCACCTATAGTCAATCTGCAAACTGTTCATGTAGGTTAGCTCTTCAGTCACTTCAACACAGCGTTGGATCCCCAAATCAACAACTGAGTAGTATTGGTAACATCTGTTGATTCATCAAGAGGCAAGGAAAACCAATGAAAAGCATCTGCCTTGTTTTTTAATTGGCTATTGAAGCTGCTCCAATGTCTTTACCATTTCAGGCCATTGTTCTTGCCAAAAGGTAATAATCTTAAGCAAGTTTACTTTGAGGACATGATGTAAGTCATATCACTAAGTGATTTTCCATGCTGGGCTAACAAATAAACCACTCAAACTTTTTTTAAATTCTTAATCTTTTTTTTAATTGAAACATATATAAGGGACATAAAATATTACATTAGTTTCAGGTATACAGCATAATGAATCAATATATGTGCATATTGAAAAATGATCACCACAGTAGGTCTAGTTAATAGCCATAGAATATTTTTCTTAAGGAAACATTAATCAGTTATTAGAGTTGTCATGCATACCCAGAATATAATACAGAAAGTTAGAACATAACACACATACTTTGCACCTTGGCTATTTAAGTCAGAAGGTACTGACAGACTATACTGCCTCAGTACTTTCATTTTAAATACCTCAGACCATTACATTAACTATAATTAGAGTCTTTAGGTGAGTCAAAATATTACTTAAATATTTCACTTATTTGGGAAAGAAGCCCAGGATAGGTCTCAAACCCGGGTAGTGTGGCAACAGCAGCCTTTCGGAACACCATCCCCTCCTAAATATACTGAGCCTCTGGATGGATTTTTAGAAAATACCCCAATTTTCATTTCTTATTTCTTAGGGCACCAGAGGCAGCCTAGGAAGAACAGGACTGGTTGGGTCTCCAGGTCCTCGAGGAGCCAAGGGGTCATCAGGCCTCCCAGGAAGCCCAGGCATCCCAGGCCCAAAGGTATTTCAAAGTTTTCTTCTGATAGATGAGCAGCACCATTGACAAACATCTTGTCCCTGAGTTCTTTGGCTAGGTCACAGGATGGTAAGATTAATGGTTTTAATAAATTTGACCAATAGTAAAAACACATTAGGAAGAAAAAGAAAGTGTGTGGCCTGGACATTCTCCTCTCCTGTGATAAACACAGTGCATATAATTGCCAGAACAACTCATTAATTCAGTATTGGCAATGCTTTAAAAGATGCCCTTTGACTCATTCTGTTTCTTCTTTCCTGTCATCCTCTGTCTCCTCCTAAAAAGAGAAATCTTATTACTTCCAGATACATACTTTCTTAGAAATACTTCCTATTCCTCTGAATCTGAATCTACCCAACAGTTCATAAATCTGATTAGGAGTAGAGCTTATTTCTTAGAGTCAAAGTGATCATCTTGAAATCTTGCATTAACACTCATTGAATGGAGTATTGTACATTCAATAAGGCTTTCTAAGCAAAACCTGTTTTAGAGCTATCTCAATGCAGAATTGACCCCTACAACCAAAAGATGACTCCAGTGTCTAAAGCAATTTTATAAAAGCCAGGGATTAAGATGTTGGCACCCTCATCATTATCACCTCTTAATTTGATTTTCATAGTTTTAGTTCTACAGAATGTTCAGGTATTCTGACCCATATGGGTAAACTGGAAATGACTCATTCCTTTCCACTAAAATTCAATGTAGTTGACCCAGTGCTAAAACCAGAAAGTGAAATAAAATTCCTATCTCTTAAGTATGACCTGACAATAAGAAGGATCTGTATTTGTCAAGTCCCAAAGCTGTGTCTTTGTTTCCAGACAGTGAAGGATAATATGCTAATCTTAAATAATCTTTGATCAAAATCAACCAACCTTCATTTTTTTATTAACCTAACTCTAAACTCCTCCTGATTATTATTTTTAGAAGTGGTGTGAAAGATATTACAACTTTCATTTCAAAAAATAAAATAAAAATGAATTTAGAAAACCCTTAACTTTTACAAACAAAACAGCAGTGCTTAAATATATTTTTTAAAGTGACATTTGAGGAGATGAAAGGAATATATATGAAAGGGAACCTTGGGAAACAAGTACTAGAAATTTCTTAATGATAGGATTGAAAAGATAACCATGGTAAAAGCCAAGGTTCGCACACTTCAGGAGACCCTGCTCAGTTTCTGGTATCAGCTGAATCATCTCTGTATGGTGAGGAAAACACAACAAAGTAATACTGATTCAAATAAAATACAAATTCCATGATATATAAACACCCCCACACACACACCACCTCTCACCATTCTCTCTTTAGCCCAACTGTCCTTCCCCTTTCCCTCTTTTTTCCACACTTACGACCACATCCCTGAAATTTTCTTTCCCCACTGTTACACCTCTTGCTTATTATAATCAAACATTACTTGTGTGAAAAATATTGGTAGGGAGAATGACCAGGCAGAATTTGATTTCCCCAGTGCCTTGTACTTTTGCCTAAGGATGGACCTGTATTGGGGTTTCATTTAAAACACGGTATGCTTATAGATTCTAAAGTCAAGATCACCCTTTTTATTTGTCCATAGGGTGAACAAGGGCTACCTGGTCAACCTGGAATTCAAGGTAAAAGAGGTCACCGAGGAGCACAAGGTGATCAAGGACCATGTGGAGATCCTGGTCTGAAAGGGCAGCCTGTATGTGCCAACTCAGAAATTCACTAAGTATTATTATTTTACAGGCCAGGCCACCATTGCATAATAATGATTATCCTATCCATTCACATTGCAGGGAGAACATGGTGTTCAAGGTTTGACAGGTTTCCAAGGATTCCCAGGCCCCAGAGTATGTTTACACATTTTCTGCTATTCATCAGAAAGATGTCGAAATACCAATATTTAGTCTCTGACTTGAGTCTTTGACAACCTATTTCCTAATCTGCAAAATTTCCATTCGTAGAGTTACATATTTGAATTTTGAAATTGAATATTAATATAAAATTTTACATAGGTATATATTTTCCTACCAATTTTAAGAATAACTCACCTCTGTCCCCTCACATTCCATTTTCACAAGCATTTTATTTTGAAAATACAGCAAAGTTGAGAGAATGAGTAAAAATCCATATACCTCTTACCTAGGTTCCACCATAACTTTTTACTGGACTTGCTTTATTGTGACTCTTATCTAACCCTCTCTCCCTCTCTGAATTCATTTTGGCACACTTCAAAGTAACTTGCATAGTTCAGAACAATTCCTCCATAGTACTTCAGCATGTACATCATTAACTAGCCGTTTAATTAACGTTCCATTTTTTAAGAATCAACTCAATAGATTATTATAAGATTACTTCACTTGTAAAATGTTCATATAGAATGAAAGATTTTGACTTTTTATTTTTATTCTATTTTTAGGGTCCTGAGGGAGATGCTGGCATTGTTGGAATATCAGGTCCTAAAGGTCCTATTGGACAGAGAGTAAGTGTAAAGTCATTCTACTTGCCGGGAGATTGTGATTCTTTGCTTATTTTAAGAATTAGCGTTAAGAATTCTAAAATTAATATACTCCAAATTAAGAACTTAATAAAATTACTTTAAAGATAGAAACTCAAGGGCGCCTGTGTGGGTCAGTGGGTTAAAGCCTCTGCCTTCGGCTCAGGTCGTGATCCCAGGGTTCTGGGATAGAGCCCCGCATCAGGCTGTCTGCTCAGCAGGGATCCTGCCCCCCCCTTTCTGCCTGCCTGTCTGCCTACTTGTGATCTCTGTCTGTCAAATAAATAAATGAAATCTTTAAAAAAAAAAAAAAGATAGAAATTCAGTAGACCCCATGCAAATGTTCTTAGCCTTTTTCACTTCATATATTAATTTGAGCAAAAGACCCTAGAGACCACCCATCTTCCCTGTTCTTAGATTAGAAAATACATATCAGAATTAATGTTGATACTGAATAATGTATTTATTAACTCACATTAGGAACAAAAACATAAAGCAGTTTGGTGTTATATGCATTAATGCAACCAGAGACCAGAGACCACCCCCATGCACCACTTGGAGGAGGCTTGTCTAGGACCAGAACTCCTCACACCACACTTTGAAAAATATTTCCCAATAGCTATGTTTTCCCAACTCAGGGGTAGCTATCCCTGGAGAGTGATGAGGAACTGCTTAAAGAGTTACAAAGGTTGGTGTCTGAAGAATTCCATTAGCTATTTAGTACTTAGAATTGCAAAGTGTAGCAAATATAATAAGTAGGGATAGATAAGCCATCAGCAGTCACTGGTTTTTGGTTTTTTTGTTTTGTTTTATTTTGCTTTTTGTTTTGTTTTTGCTTTCATTAACCAGTCTCCTGATTGATGAGATGATCTGTAAAACTGGGAGAAAAAAAAAAAAGCGATAAAATGTCGAACAGTGGTTTGACTGTAGCAGTTGCACCCCCTTGAGTAATAGCGACTACAGGGACAAAGGTGGAGACAGCAAAGAGAAAAAGGAAAGTGGTCCAGAAGCAGGAGAAAAGAATCTCGAAGAACTTTACAGCTGAAAATCAGTGTCTTGTGCAAAATATTAAATGAACAGTCAAATTTTTTAAATCCTACACTTCTCCAACTCTTACAATAAATTATTTTCAGTAACACAAAGGGCAATGTTACCCTGAGAAATGTTTGTTTAAAGACCCACCTCAACATTTCTTCAGGTGCAAATTTATTAGTTATTTTTATGATTTCTGAAGAACCGTGGAAAGTTGGTGCTTTTATATGAGCCCCAATTCTTGATTATCCGCAGGTGAGTTATATGTGGAACGCCGCCTCTCTAATAAATATTGCTTTTAAGTTCTTACATATATTAAGTTCCCTACTAATTAAATCCTTTCATTGTATTTTTATTAAGCTTTCTCAATTAATTAGTCCTTTCTTGATATTTGGCTGCCTGCCTAACATCTGTCCTAAGCAGAATCTTACTAGGCGCTGGGTTTCTGTAGGCCAGGGTCTGAGCCCTATCCTGCTTTGCAGCTCCAGAAATTTTATCAGTTCACCAATAATAAAGTTCTGGTAACTGCTCATGAATATTAATTTATAATTGCAATATCTTTTACTGAGTCATTATAAATTCAAGTGAAAAGTCATGATAGGTTAATAACTTAGCAAAAAAACTATTATCTACCAGGGTTCAGTCTGTGTCCCTTCTCTCATTTAATCCTGATAAAAATCCTGTGAGAGATGCCATCATCCCCATTTTTTAGATGGGGAAACTAAGTCTCTGAAAGGTAATTTGCTCAAGGCCATACCTGGCTAGTAAGTAGAAGAGCCAAAATCTGAATCCACAGCTGACTGGCCAAATAATACGTTATGAGGTGTATAATTAGAATATAGAATGGATATTAAGTGGTCTAGTAACTAGTTCTTGCTCAACAATCAATAAATCAATAAATACTAGATGATTAAATAAATTAATTGAAGTAGGAAATCTGGATTAATTTTTCTTCATTTCAAAGATGTTGTTGTGTAGTTAACTGGACCAACCATTAAAATCATCAGGGTCACCTGGGTGACTTAGTCAATTAAGTGTCTGACTCTTGGTTTCAGCTTAGGTCATGTTGTTAGCATTGTGAGATGGAGCCCTGCCTCATGCTCCATGCTGGGCATGGAGCTGGCTTAAGATTATCCCTCGCCCTCCTCTGCCCCTTCCCCACTGTCTCTCTCTCCCTCTCTAAAAATATAAAATATATAAATATATATAAATATAAAATATATAAAAATATACAAATATAAAATAAATAAAATCATAACACCTTGTCTTTCAGACACATTTAGATAAGCATAGACACTGTTTTTTGCTGTTTGGTCTACCATTTTCTAGAGTTCATGTATACCTCTCCGTTCTTTTAACAAATCACTATTTTAGAGTCAGATCATGGGCCAGTTCATTAAATTAAAGCTTTGTTGACTTTTTTTTCAGTGATAAACCAATTTAGGGCTTAAATTTGATTAGTTTATGAATCAACTCTCTTTTTTTTTTTATCGTGTTATGTTCGTCACCATATAGTACATCATTAGTTTTTGATGTAGTGTTCTATGTCTTGATTTGGTTGGAGATCTTTGAGATTTGGGGACCATACTTACAAATTACCATTTAAAGTCAGTCTTTGTTTTTAAAAGTGATTCCATTAGATTTTTTTATAGTACCAGCTAATTTCTCTCATTCTAAGCTATCTGTGAATAGACTTTATGACATAATGATCTCAATTGTTAGTATTTTCTGTACCATGGCAGGAGTTGGATAAAGAGAAAGTCTATCAGATACCTACATTTAAGAATACAGGTTAAGCATAAGCCAGAAAGACTGAAATTTGCTGCAAATGGGAGTGGGAGTGGAGGTTGAGGGAAAATAACTACAACAGGTATTTTGTATTCATAAAGACATAGTGAGTCAGACAGAGAAAGGAAGATACAGCATGATCTTATTTACGTGTAGAATCTAAAAAATAAAACAAGCCAAAAAAACAAAACTGAAGCAGATACATAGACATAAGGAAACAAACTATTGGTTCCTAGAGGAGGGGAGGGGTTGGGGGTAGGCAAAATGGGTGAGGAGAATTAAGAGGTACAAACTTTCAGTTATAAAATAAGTAAGTCCTGAGGATGTAATCTGTACTATAGGAAGTGTAGTCAGTCATATTGTAATAGCGTTGTATGCTGTCAGATAGTAACTAGACTTAATGTGGGGATCATTTTATAACATACAAAAATTTTGAGTCACTGTGATATACACCGGAAACTAGTAAGATATTGTATGTGAGTTACACTTCAATTAAAAAAAAAGATAGCTTCCATATATAGTTTGGGAAGAATTACCAGACTGAGCTTATTCAAGGTTATCTTCATAATAACAACTTACAGTTTCAAAACATTTTTCACATTTAAGTCTCAAAATGGCTCTATGATACAGGCAGTCATATTTAATAGATGGAGAAACTGAAGTTAGTCATATATGATGCTCTTTCTTTCCCATGCCTTCTCTCAATTCCATGCTGCAAGTCACTCAGACATCTCCTTCAATCTCCGTAAAGAAAGTTATTCAAAATTTTGTTCATCATTCTATGTATTCTTTTTTATGTAAAGTACTTGCATTTTTTATGTAATAACCCACATGTAAAATGGCATCATTAAAGTTATCACCACACAAAAATTGTATTGCTGATTTAGCAGTTTGTTAGAAATTACACAGATGTAACTCTTCTGACAGGAATCTGTAATAATATATAGAATTGTGTCACATACGGCAAGTCAAAAGTACTATGAATTCTTTTGATATTATTAGATTTTCTACTAAAAACTGGAATTATGTGGACATGGACTATTTTACTGTTACACAAGAAATTCTCTAGAATTTTTCTGCATTTCTGCACTGACTGATTTTCTTTTACCTCAACAGGGAAACACTGGCCCCTCTGGCAAAGAAGGTATAATAGGCCCAACAGGTAGAACTGTAAGTTTGTTACAATATAGATCTTCCTTTTCTTTTCCATATTCTCGTTTTTCCCTCTTTAATCCTATTTCTAGAGCAATCCAAAAAGGATTACTCTGGGTATTTGAGAAGCCAAGGGCAAAATTTTCATCTAGAAGGTGATTCCTGAGAGCTTAGATACTATACGTATACTGAAGAAGGTGTGTATAGTGAGATAAACACGAAAACTGGAGTTGAGAAAGGAAAGTAGACTGGAGCAGGGGAGAAGGGGCTGAGCACCATGAGTATAGAGGTGATCACTAAAGCAATAAAAAGAATCCGTTTCTGAAGGAGAAATTGTAACAAAAAAAGTGCAGACAGTCAAGATCTGAATCTTTGGAAGTGCCCACACACTATGAAGAAAAGAGACAGTTTGTGGGAATACCAGGAAAAACAGAAAAGCACAAGGTTCAGCTAGATGAGTTTCAAGTAAGGAGTGGTTAACAGTGATCTTTAAGAAAATAAACTATAGTGGAAGATAAAGCACAAACTGCAATAAGGAAGGCAGTAAATATAAATATTTAATAACTTTTCTCAAATTCCTATACAGACTTTTAAAATAGGTATTATCATTTCTATTTAAGACATGGGGAAACAGATTAGGTTTATAAAGATTCACCTAGTTAATTCAAGGTGGTACAGCTAGTAAATTACATAGGTGATGTTTCTTCAGCTCTTTCTGCCCCCATCCAAGCTGTGTCTGGAGAGGACACTGAGACAGTTAGTAGAGGCCAGTGCCTTTAGAAATCTGAATATGAAATAAAACAGAAAAATAAGATAATGGTTGGCAGAGTGGTCAGGGGAGAGTTTTACAATACTAATAGTAGTGTAAACATACAAGAGAAAGAACCCAGTAGGTAGGGACAAATTGAGATTTGGAGAGGAAAATGGCATTCCCTGCATGGAATCAATATTTTGAATCCTTTGAAAGCATTATAGGGAGAGACGCGGAATCTTAATATATAAAATGGAACTTTGTGTATAAACAATGTTCTCTTTGATAAATTAGGGGAAAATTTCTCACAAAAACTGTTGACTTTTTGATTTTGCAAACAAAAAGTGTAACTCAACATTTCTCTAGATTTTCAGCATTTACGACTCAGAGCTATATAGTCTAAGTGGGAGATTGTAAGTGGGAGAATTCTCTGATTTTGGTCGGTGGTTTTTCAGCAAGCTAAGAAACACATACTTGTGATTACTGAATAATTCTCCTCTGTCAAAAAATGTGAAATATTAATTAGTCAAAGTAACGATAATAAAGAAATGGCTCAATTAAAATCAATTTTATGTATAGCTAGTTCTTAAAGATCCTTATGATATTCACCATGCCCATCAAATATTTTCCAAGTTCCATTTTTTCCATTCTAAGAAGAATCTTCTAAGAAAAGTCTACTATGAAAGAATAAGCATTTGAGAATGGCAGATACTTTGTGAGAGATAAAAAAAATAGTGGTGGGGGATGAAAGATATGCTTTTCTGAATCAGGAAACATTACTTTTAAGTCCTTATAAATGAAACTATATGGTAGCACAAAGGAATAAACAAATAGATGAGTGTAAAGAGGCTAGAGCCCAGAATTAGATCTCAGAATATATAGGAATTTAATTATAACAAAAATGATATATCAGGATGATTGTGGCTGTTAAGTTAATAGGAAGCCTGAATCAAACTGGTTTTAATAAGGAAATTTATATCACATTATGGGAAGCCCAGAGGTAGGAAGGGCTTCAGATTTGGTTAATTTAGTGACTCAATCATGTTATGTAAGACCAGGTTCTTTCCATGTCTCTACTCTGTCATCCAGAGTGTTAGCTTCATAATGAAGCTTCTATAACTGTAATTTCTCAGCAATTAAATCCAGATATAATTATCCAAAGTGAAAACTGATCTCCAGCCCTATCTTGAGAAAAAATAAAGCTTTTTTTCAGAAGTCTCCCATTGCATTTTTCCTCATGTCCATTGATCAGCCACATGCCCATTCGTATATCACTGACAGGGGAGATGGAATTATTTTAGTCTCACTGTTGCTGTAAGAAATTGGAACCATATTTCACCCAACTTTTTTTTAACTTTTTTTAAGACTTAAAATTATTTTAAAAAACTTAGAAAGCTAAAGTGTAGCTTTAAGGTTGAGAATACCTTTTATATAAGAAAGGAAATCCTAAAACTATATAATAGAACAGAATATGTGTTCACTTAAAATTTTTTAAATTTTGAATGGGAAAAGATTCCATAAACAAAATTAATATAAGTTGGGGAAAAGCAATTGCAAAAATATACAAAGACTTCATGTGTAAAGAACTCTTTCAATTTGGTGTGAAAAAGATAGAAAACTCAATAGAAAATTGAAAAACAAATCCAATAATTTTTTGGAAAGATGCTCTCCTAACTTAGAGTAACAGAAATGCAAATTAAAGTAATAACAAGATATTACATCTAACCTCTCAGAAGGGGATTAGGGAGAACAGTAGTAGTAGAAATGTGAATTATAGCCCTCATGGAAAAAGATATTTGTTAAAATATAAGTGCATATACCTTTTGACCAATCAGTTCCACTTAGAGAAATTTGTGCAATAGAAATTAAGCACTCAGTATACACTAAGGAAAGTTTACAAAAAATTTTTTTCACAGTACTGGATATATTAGCAAAACTTGAAATCCCATGTTCATTTGTAGAAGAATGGTTGTGTAAACCGTGGCCTAGCCGTTTCATAGAATACTATGCTACTATTGAAAACAACCAGTTATATCTAGTTCAGCTGCCTTGTGGCTGTTCATGATGTATTGTTAAGTGTGAAAAATCTGAAGCATAGAAGAGTATATATCAGTTTTATAAAATATAACCAGTCACCCCATACATACATAAATATATTTGTCAATATTTGCTTAGGAAAAGAGGTATGAAAAAACGTACATACTAAATTGTTAATACCGGGCTGGAGGTGGACTAGGGCATTAAAACAAGTTTTATAAAGGTATCTTAACAATTCGTTTCTGAAAGTTAATATCCCAGTTTAAAAGGAGTTTAGAACAATCAGGAAACACAGAAGAACTGATCAATGGTGAAATAAGGAGATCGTAATTTTAGCCTGCAAGATTAACAAAGAATGATAGTACATGGTGTGTGTCAGAAGTCATAAACCCCCATATTGTGCAGACATGCATGCTTACTCAAATAAACTTTCTGGAGGACAATTTTTATAGAGTACAAGGATATTTGTTGCAATGTTAGCATGACCAAAATTAGAAATAATCTAATAGGAAATTCAATAAAAAGATTATTGTTTATTAAGCACTAAATAAACATTATAATTGTATGGAAGAATGTGGATTGATGTGGAAAACACTCATAACATATTGTGAAAGTGTAAATTCAGGTTTCTGAAAAGACAAGTAGTACTATCTTGTTTTTAAAATAAAAAATACATATATAATTTCCACAAGGATGAAAACAAAAATACTAACAGAGATTTTTTGAACAAAAGGTCCATCTAGTAACAGACTATACTTTCTCTTCAAGTGTACATGGAAAATCACTGAAATAGACCATATTTTAATCATAAAAAAATTGTTTACTAAATCTAAAAGAACTGAAGTCACACAAGGTATGTTCTCTGGCCATAATGGAATTAAAGTAAAAACTGGTAAACTGGAGAGATAATAAGAAAATCTCCAAACACTTGCAGATTTAACCATGTACTTCTTAATAATCCATGGATCAAAGAGGAAATCTCAAGGAAAGTTAGAAAATAATTAAAACTGAATGTTCTTGTGTACAATATACCCAAGTTTGTGGGATGTAGCCCAGAAGGAGGAGTAGAGAAAATGAAAGAAAAGGAGGACATCACCCTAGAAACAAGGGTTTCAAAGGCTGAGGTAAACCAATATTAGAAGAATTGAAGCTGGTAAATTCCCTTCTAAATAGCTCTGTATCTGATGATCAGATCTGCTGTTTCAGCTTCACTGAGTGCTTGTTGTCCCTGTCTCACTTTGTGCGCAAGGTGATAAATCAATACCTTGTTTTTGTGTTTTGCTTTGCTTATCTTAGGGAAAGGAAACTAGAATTTATATAAATTTGCTAAAGAAGGCTAGCTAGATAGAAAAAACAAAAACAGAGGTTACCGTGTTTCTATATATAGCCTCAACCGCATTTGGTAAATAACTGTCAGTAGCACTAAAACAACATTTTTTGTTTTCTTGTAGGGACCCAGAGGTGAAAAAGGCATTAGAGGTGAAACTGTAAGTTTAAATTTCTGGTTATATTATCACTTGTCACTAGGTTATCTAGGCTTCATAAAAGCAAGGACCTTGTTTGGGGTTTTTTCATGATTATGTCTCTAATACTTGTGGAATAAAAATAAAATTAGAGTTTTCAGGAAGTAGAATTAATCTAAGTGGTACATTGTCATGGGACCTGAGTACCCCCCCCCCAAACATGTTTAAGAGCCTGCCAATCAAATTCTTCCCAGGCCCTGTGTGAAATGGCATATTTGCCTTGTCGAGCATCAGGCATTTGCTTTGTGAGCCTTCTACAACAGTCCTGGAGTGAGAGCACCACCAAGTTGCCTTGGCGGGGGAGTAGGGGGTTTTACCCACTACGTCCAGTCAGTGCCCAAGAGGTGCCAAGCAGAAGCAAATCGTTAGCTTTGCAGCCAATTGGAAACAATCGTGGGAGGGTGGACAAAAGGTACATAGCACGTTCTGGCTCTATATGGCTTATGCTGGCACTATGTCCTACTTTTCTGGGATGCCATTTCCCCCAGTTAAAGAAGATATTTTGTAAAGGGGCCACTTTTCCAGCAGAGATTCTGCTGAACTTACTAAAGTACCAGCTTAAACAGAGCGCAGGCATGGAGTGAAACCAAGTACAGAAGGCAAATAAGAATAAACTTGAAGGGTGCCTGGGTGGCTCAGTGGGTTAAAGCCTCTGCTTTTGGCTCAGGTCATGATCCCAGGGTCCTGGGATCGAGCCCCACATTGGGCTCTCTGCTCAGCAGGGAGCCTGCTTCCTCCTCTCTCTGCCTGCCTCTCTGCCTACTTGTAATCTCTGTCTGTCAAATAAATAAAATAAAATCTTTAAAAAAAAAAAAAGAATAAAATTGAAGGTCGCAGAAAAATATTGCTTAATAAGTAATGAAATTATATTGACAGCTGACATTTTCTCTTTTCACTAAAGGGTATTCTTGGGGCTCAGGATAAATAAGTTACAGTTATGTTAATTAGCTGAAGAAGGGAAATTGAGTGATTTTAGATAGTCTAAGAATCCCAGAGGGATCAAAATAGATTTTTTTTTTTTAAGATTTTATTTTTAAGGGGCGCCTGGGTGGCTCAGTGGGTTAAGCCGCTGCCTTCGGCTCAGGACATGATCTCAGGGTCCTGGGATCGAGCCCCGCATCGGGCTCTCTGCTCAGCAGGGAGCCTGCTTCCTCCTCTCTCTCTCTGCCTGCCTCTCTGCCTACTTGTGATCTCTCTCTGTCAAATAAATAAATAAAATCTTAAAAAAAAAAAAAAGATTTTATTTTTAAGTTCTCTCTACACCCAACATGAGGCTTGAACTCCCAACCCCGTGATCAAGAGATGCATGCTCTACTGACTGAGCCAGCCAAGTGCCCACCCCGAAACAGATGTTTTTAATTTGCAGAAGCATGCCCTTCATATTTTCTCTGGGGACTTACTCTAGCAGAAAGCAAGGATGACTGCACACATTGAAGTCATATGCCCCAGGAGGAGTGGAGACGGGAAAGGAAATTACTAGTGAATGAATTAGAAAACATTTGAGGGGTTGGGACATGATAGTTGTCTTTAAACATTTGAAAGGAAGAGGAAGAATCTGTATAATATGAGTCACTCTCCAAGATATATTTTAAATTGCTTATTTGTTGAATTGAATTTTCCATTTCTGTGCTTAGCTCCCTGAGAGACAGTGAGCTCCATAAGAGTATGAAGTATATTTAATACAACCTAATTTCCAGCCTGTCACACAACTTAGCACATAATTTATACAGAATAGATACCATTAACTAAATGGATGGAACATTAAGGCTGATTTCAGCTCAATATAATAATAAGCTAATATAATAAGGAACCGCTTTATTTTTTTAAGGTTTATTTACTTATTTTAGAGAGAGGGGTAGAGAGCATAAACAGGAGGGGCAGTGGGAGAGGGAGAATCTCAAGCGGACTTCGTGCTGAGTGTGAAGCATGGAGCTCCATGCAGAGCTCTCTGAGCAGTGTTCCAAGCGGGGCTCGATCTCAGGACCCGGATATCACAACCTGAGCTGAAACAAAGAATCTGCCACTCAACTGATGGTGCCATCCAGGGTCCCCAATAAGGGGACTATTTTAAAACAAGATAGTTTTGCCAAGATAGTGAATGCCTGTCAGTAGAAGCCTAATGACTATCCTTCTGAGTTACTGGACTGGTAGTCCTCTACTGAGTAGGGAACTAGAATTTATACATCTAAAGCCCCTTGCAGCTCTAAGAGTTTATGATTCTAAAAAAAGAAAAGTAAGTAGACATCCCATAAAAGAACAAAGAAAGGTACAGAATATAAAGAAGAGTTTTTTAAAGTAGAGGCGAGATCGTGTCAAGTCTGATTCTTATTCTGAATCCATGTAAGTCTCCCACTCTTCATCACTGGCAGTGTTGTCCAGATCGCCCTGATGTCTCCCTTGGTCTCCTGACTTCTTTGTGTTCCTTCCACTTTTCCCTACTACAGTTCCTTCTCTGTAGCAACTAAAGTGATACCATTAAATCGTAAACCAGAGTATATCACCCTCCTCTTTAAATCCTTCCTATGACTCCTTCTTGCACTGAGAATAAAGTCTCAATTCCTTACTTTAGTCTACCATAGCCTACAAGAATTAGCCCCAGTTTTTCTCTCCAGACTCATGATGTAACTCCTTTCCCCTTCCTACCACACTTCTCTTTATTCTTTGGAACTGCCTTCATTTTACTTAGAGAATTCTTTCATCTGCTCTCCACATGGCTGGTTCTTATCTCATTCTTCAGGTCTATGCTAAAATACTATCTCAGAGAAGCCTTGCATCATCATTTAGTCTCATTATTCCTGGTCATTCTCTTTCACAATATCCTGTTTTGTTTTCTTTCTAGTAGTTAGCAGTATTAAAAATTATTTTTCTGTCTCCTCTGCTAGAATATAAACTACATGAGATCAGGGAACTTTGTCTAATACACTGGTTATCAGTATCCAGAAAAGAATCTACCATGTAATAGGTAATATTTGAGAAAAGAATTAATAACTAAATGAATACTATTCCGTAAAATTAAAAGTCAACAACTATTTTCTGTTATGCCTGGTAAAGTAGCATTTACTGACAACTACTTATTAGTCTTTTGCTCTGTAGATCACCATAGTTCCCTTCATAAATAAAGTGAAAACTCCTAGTACACAAGGTTGGGGGAGGAGCCGAGTGGTATTTAGTATAGGCAATAAAATTAGCTGTTGAAAAAAGGATTAACTGGCACATTAGAATTTACTGGGGTTTATTGTTGATTAACTAGTACTAAGTATCTTTTTATCACTTCTTTCTCTTTGATCCCACTATGGCTTAAGGAACTTTAAAAAAGTAATCTTTTAATTCCTAGAAATCATCAGCATCAACTTTATAGAATGTACAATTTAAACCATACTCTGCTTTCATCCTATGGAAAAGCTTAATAACATTTCTGATATTCTCATTAGGATTTTTTTCAGTATTTTCTGCAGGTTTGTTTTCTTTAAGGGAATGGTTTAACTACCTGACTACCTAAAGACTTTTAGTTAATTATTATGTTTCCAAATATATCCTCAAGGGGGTCAACCTCAAGTAATATGGGGCCTCCCATATGCCCAAAATGGGACATTTTTGGAATGAATTTTTATTAGCCAAGATCTATTATATTGAGACAAACATGATATATCACTCTTCATAAAAAATAAGAAATATAAGAATATATCAAGCAGGCTTTATAAATCTTATTTTTAAATCTTCCATGAAGCTGGCATAAGAATTTATAAAGCTATGCCATTTTATACTAAGACCAAATCATTATTCAATGCTTTAAAAAAAAAAAAAGTTATAGCTCATTATACAGTATATGAAATATATATATCTTTTAGGATAAATTTGGGTTTCCTGGCTAGGAAGCTTTTATGTTCTACAATTTAAGGTTACAAACTCCAGTATTGGTCCCAAATAGGTCCTCTCCACTGCTGAGAAAGTTGTTTCTGTATTGCCGTATATTAAAGAGTGACTTTTTCCTTTCTATTTTATATGTGCTCCATATCTGCCTGCCTTTGGTATATATATTCTAAACTGAGCCAGAGTTTTATGACATCCTAGGAAGGCTTCCTAGCATATAGCATGTAGAAATCTCTCCTCTTCCCCTGCTTCAAAACTATCATGTTAATGCAAATTAATCTTTAAAAGTTATAAAAATTTCCTGGTTTCCATGAGACACCAAACACTTTCAGAACATGATTAATTTATGAAGTAAGTAATGCAAAAAAAAAAAAAATCACCAGAAATAATAGATATAATTAGTAAAAAAAAAAAAATAGAATTTTAACTCATAACAAAAATAATATCCTAGTGTCAATCATCTGAAAAGGGTTTTAACAAAATGTCACAACTTGAAACATATAGCTTAAAGCCACAGAAGTAGAAAAAAATAGAGAATAATCTCAGCATTTAAATTTTTAGATTAGTTGTCTCATTTTTGTAGCATATTATTTAATGAAAATCAATAAAATGTTAAAGAATACAATTGACATTTTCTCACATACTACCTCTAAGTTCATGTGTCTTCACAGTTCTTGATTAGCAGAATTATCTTATTTGCCTCCAGTTTGAAAGTGAGGAAGATGCCTTATAAGGAAAAGCTAAGTTATGGGAAAATATTTCTTAAATATTACCAAATTAAGAACTTAAAGTATATATGTATATGATTTTTAAAATCCATAGATAGCATAATTCATTCAAATATTATCAAACTCTTTTAATTCAAGGACATACTTCCTTACATTCATACAAACTTCAAATTTAAAATTCCCGGGCACCTGGGTGGCTCAGTGGGTTAAGCCGCTGCCTTCAGCTCAGGTCATGATCCCAGGGTCCTGGGATCGAGCCTCACATTGGGCTCTCTGCTCAGCGGGGAGCCTGCCTCCTCTCCTCTCTCTCTCTGCCTGCCTCTCTGCCTACTTCTGATCTGTCAAATAAATAAAAATTTAAAAAAAAAAAAAAAAAAGATTCAAATTTAAAATTCCCAACTTGTTTCAATAAGTCAAGCAGAGAAAGACAACTATCATATGATCTCTCTGATATGAGGAAGTTGGTGATGCAACATGGGGGCTTAAATGGGTAGGAGAAGAATCAATGAAACAAGAAGGGATTGGGAGGGAGACAAACCATAAGTGACTCTTAATCTCACAAAACAAACTGAGGGTTGCTGGGGGGAGGGGGGTTGGGAGAAGGGGGGTGGGGTTATGGACATTGGGGAGGGTATGTGCTTTGGTGAGTGCTGTGAAGTGTGTAAACCTGGCGATTCACAGACCTGTACCCCTGGGGATAAAAATATATGTTTATAAAATTCCCAATATGTATGCATGTGACTACCTTCTTTCTTCAAATACAACATATGAAGGAGAAAATTGATAAAATGTTTGAAAAATCACAATTTTAAAGTGAGTCTTAAGGATATATCTTCACCAAACCTTCTTACAGTTGATATAGCTGAGATCCAAATGTGCAACTCACTCAAGGACAGGCAGCTAATGAGGTACAGAGAAAAGATTACAGTCCAGGTCTCCCAATTCCTTTAACTATTGCACTTTTCTATTAATTATAGTGCTTCTCAGAAAATAAGCTTTAGGAGCAACTTGATAAGAAGATGGTATAGACAGACAGATAGATGCCTCTCACCTACATTAAGAGTAGCTCAGCCATTTATATGGCAGATTCCACATGAGTAGGTTCTTAATTTGTAGTTATCCTCTGTGCCTTATTATTCACTGATTCCTTATAAGCATATTACTTCTAATAAATCTTATTTAATATTACTAAATTCCCAATTAAACCCTCTAAATCAGTGGTTCTCAACGAGGAGCCATCCCCTGCCCCCAAACCACACACATACCACAGGAGACATTTGGCAATATGTAGAGATATATTTAGTTGTCACAACTGTGGAAAAGGGAGAGTTGCTAGTTGCATCTAGCAAGTAGAGACTAGGGATGCTGCTAAACATCCTATAGTGCAAGCTTCTCAATCTATAAGCCTGCCTAAAGTGAAGATTATGAAACTAAGTCAAGATTGCATTTACATTACAGCAAAGTCTAACATATTCAAGTTCAAGAATGTGCACATATCAGTATTTTTAAAGAATAAGAAAAAATATGTTACCTTTGGAGGATCAAATGTAAATTCTGGGATTAAATGGAAAGAGTGTCTATTTCCAATAGTAGTGCTTTGACTATGGCCAAATTATCATTAGAAGCATTCATATTAATTTTGTTTCCCTTTAGGAAAGTAACACAGACAATCATAGTTTTATTATAAACTGCTTCTATTATAAACTGCTTTAAATACTTTTTTCTATAGTATCTAGAGAAAGTTACTCACTTTTTCTTATTGCTGAGCTAAAGGAATAGAAAAGAACTAATAAATGTTATATTGTTTTAATATTTTGTTTTACTTGGCTAATTGCATCATTCTATGTAGTTGTTTTCTTAAAGTTGTTTTGCCCTGTCTTGTTTGGTTGCAAGTATTTCATTTGGTCACATTTACAATGACTGGACTTGTTTTGGTTAACAAAAAGAAATCAATAAAGTCAGCATAGAAGTAGCTTCTTCCTTTTATGATAAATTCCTCTTTCAAAGTCAAAGATATATGTTTTGTCCTGAACCACCAGTGATATTTTGCAAAATATCAAAATATGCTAAGTAGGGTGAAATGTCAACTATTTTTTTATAATGTTGCTCCAGAATGGAGATACTTACACAGCCAAATTCATTCTGAGCCTGTATATATTTAAAGGTTATCTCCAATATAACATTTCCGTAATTTATCATGCAGCTTCTGAGGTACAAGTTTCATACATTCTTTATTGTAAATTGTAATCATAAATCATGCAAACCAAGAAATGTCCAGCAGGCATGGTACTGGAGTTCTCTATCATTTTTAAGTTACTGTTGTTTGCTCTAGTTGTCACAGGATATTTAGAATCAATAGCTCCAAGCAATACTTAATATAAGTCAAGTATAACATCAACTTTATTCAAATCTAAATAATTGTGTTTTGTCATCTGAAGATAAATTGTGTTTTGTCATCTTTTAACCATAATCTGAATTTGACTCAATGTCGTCTTACCATTCAGTTGATCATCAAATAAGTGAAATTTCGAGCATTCTTTTTTTAAGATTTTTATTTATTTATTTGAGAGAAAGAGAGAGAGGGCACAAGCAGGAGGAGGGGCAGAGGGAGAAAGACGAGCAGACTCCGTGCTCAGCAGAGACCTGGATGGGGGGCTCAATCCTGGGACCCTGAGATCATGACCTGAGCCAAAGTCAGATGCTTAACTGAGTGAGCCACCCAGGTATCCCTTTAGCAGACATTCTTTCTCTCTCTCTCTCTCTCTTTTTTTTTTCACAAGCCACTTTATTTTTTTTTTTTATTAACATATAATGTATTATTGGTTTCAGGGGTACAGGTCTGTGATTCATCAGTCTTACACAATTCACAGTGCTCACCATAGTACATACCCTCCCCAATGTCCATCACCCAGTTATCCCATCCCTCCTGACACCCTCCCCTCCAGCAACCCTCAGTTTGTTTCCTGAGATTAGGAGTCTCTTATGGTTTGGCTTCCTCTCTGGTTTCATGTTGTTTCATTTTTCCCTCCCTTCCCCTATGATCCTCTGTCTTGTTTCTCAAATTCCTCATATCAGTGAGATCATATGATAGTTGTATTTCTCTGATTGACTTATTTTCTTAGCATAATACCCTCTCTTAATAGTGATTACTGTTGTTTCATTTTGAAAAATGTCAACATAACTCTTCACATTTTATTATATACATTTTAATTGTTCTAATTTCTAAACTAATACAAGTTAATTTTAATATTATGCATTCATTCAATACAATTTTCACACACCTGCTACAAAGTAGTCACTATTCTTGTTCCAGAAAGTGCGAAGGTGACTAAGACACTCTTAAGGGTTCCTAAGGATTTTCCACCATGTTATGTACTAGGGAATGCAAAAGTGGTTCCGTTGAGCAGGAGAGAGATGGTGGGGGAGGGGTGAGCAAGGTGGGTATAGAGTTTTAACTCTAAAAGAGGGATTAGAGTTAAACAGATAGGGAAGGTAAGGAAGAACATTCCTGGTCAAGGAAATAGCACATGCAAGAGAAAGCATGTGTGATGAACTTTGAAGATTCAGAGATCCACAAGTAGTTGGTTATATATGGAGTGTAGGTGTGTTTGGGTGAATAAGCAGAGGTGAGGCCCAGATCTTGAAGAGGAGGCAGGGATGTACATTGATTAAGAACATATACTTCTTTATCCAGTTGACCAGTTTTATCCTAGCTCTGTCCTGTATTTGCTGGTTGCCATTCTCTTAACTGAAATATAGCACACAACTTAGCATATAGTTCTCAGAAAATGAGCACACGACTAAGCATGTAATAAGTTCTCAGTAAATAGTAGCTATTACTGTTAGGAAGTTTATAATTTCTAGACAATAAAGAGCCATTGCATAATCTTAACTAAATAATGACCTGATTAGAGTTCCATTTTATAAATATAATTAACATAGTAGAGAGAATAAAGTCAGGACCTCAGATTAGGAGTACAAGCAACATGTGATGCCTTAGCTAGGGCTGCTACAACAAATTGCCATAGACTGGTGGCTTAAACAGCAAATATTATTTCTCTTGGTTCTAGAGGCTCTGAAGTCTAATATCAAGATGTTGATAGGTTCAATGTCAAGTGAGGGTCTTCTTCCTGGTTTGCAGATAGCTGCCTTCTTGTTGTATCCTAATATGGTAAAGAGATCATTTCTCTAGGTCATTACCATTCATAAGGGCTCCACATGATCTGTTTACCTCCCAAAGACCCCACCTCCAAATGCCATCACATTGGAGATTGGGGCTTTAATATATTAATGGGGATGACACAAACATTCAGTCTATAGCACATGATTAACATTAAACTAAGTCACTGTGAAGTAGTATTTTGGAGAGATTTGGAGGTCAATTCAACAGTGTTGGGTAACCAAATTATAGGTGGATGTTGAAGGAAAAGGAGGTGTCTAAGAACACTAAAGTTTCATCTTTGCTGATAAGGTGGAGGGTAGGAATAACGAGAAAAACATACTTAGACAGTATTAACATTTTTAAATGTTGTATTTCCAATTGTTTGTTAAAACGAATAAATTCAGTTTCTAGTAATATCAATAAAACATGAAAGTAAATATCCAGCTTGTTCATGAATGTGTATGATAGTTGAATACAAAGAGGGTATGACTTCAAAACAGTAAAACAACTTTGAATCTTATGACCTGCCTCACATGAAAGGCAATGATAGAGGTTGAATCTTAGTTGTCTTGTTTATATCAAACCAAAAGCATAAGATACATGTATTGTGCTTTGTCTCCATTTCTTCTAGGGTCCCCAAGGGCCACGAGGTCAACCAGGACCTCCAGTGAGTGTATTTACATTTATATCTGTTTACTGTTGATGCTTATATGCCTTGCCTGGTTTGAGATCTCTACTGAAAAATCCTTTTTTAATTTGTCATGTTATAGGGTCCACCTGGAGCACCAGGCCCAAGGGTAAGTTTTCTTGGTTTTGTTTATTTTATCTTAGTATAATATATTAAAGCTTTTTAAAGCTTCTTCTAACTCCCTGTTAAAAAGTGTTTCTCTTCCCTACCTCTGGTCTTTTTGCTAATCTGATATAGAGTCTTCCCAACTATAAAAACAAAATCTAAACCCCAGATTTGTTGTTTACAAAATAGGGATGATCTCTTACTTTCTTGGGTGAATTTAAGTTTTTTTTTGTTTGTTTGTTTGTTTTTTTTAAGATTTATTTATTTGAGAGGAAGAGTGGGTGTGGGAGCAGAGGAAGAATGAGAATCCCAAGCTGACTCCCCATTGAGCACAGAGCCTGACCCGGAGCTCAGTTCCATGACCATGGGATCATGACCTGAGCTAAAATCAAGAGTTGGATGCTTAACTGACTGAGCCACCCAGGTGTCCCATGAGTTTTATATAAGATGTAAAGCACACAGCACAGTACCTGGCATAAGTGCTCAATAAAATACTAACTCCTTCCATTTTTCCCTACTTCAAGTTCTGGCTCTCCTTTTTAAAATGTTCTTTTTCTACCAACCAGTAATCTACTTCTTGGGCTTTATATGAATTCTTCTCAGTTACTGGTGGCTATAGAAGCCCTCAGATTTCTGTACTTGCTTGTTATCTATGACAACCCGGAGCTCTCTACCCCTATCTTTGAAGCAATGCTTCTGTTGCCTCATTATCAACTGTTATCTCCTGGACTCTAAAGTTCCAAGTTTGGTTTCCCACATGCTGTGCATTTACTCTACTACTCAGTAATCTATTTGTCTTCCTGCTTCCTCCAAGAGGTCTCCTCCATCTCCAACCTTCACCGATGCCCACTCCTATGGCAACCTGGTCAAATACAGTGATCCTTGTTCAGATTTCCTGCTAAAAAAGGTCCACCTACGTTATCCCAAACAATGCCTAGTCCTGTGCTTTCTAGCCTTACTTATTTCCACATGCTGCTCTGATGTCGTTTGGATCTTTTGACAGTTCTAGTTAGCGGATCACTGTGGTCTATTCTGAACAGGCCAGGAACTCTTCATTTCTCTCAGCTTTTCATCAGGGCAAAGAATAACTTTCAAGCAAGATGCTATAGTAAGATTATCTCCTTGGAGACAGGAGATTCATTCTCCATGATTTTTAAAAATTATTCCCCATTTCTGGCCATCTGACTGGGGGAATGAAACCTTCCCTGGCATGAACATCAATAGGAATGTCTTTCTTTTTTTTTCTTTTTTTTAATTTTTTTTTAAATTTTTTAAATTTATTTTCAGCGTAACAGTATTCATTGTTCTTGCACCACACCCAGTGCTCCATGAAATCCATGCCCTCTCCAATACCCACCACCTGGTTCCCCCAACCTCCCACCCCTGCCCCTTCAAAACCCTCAGATTTTATTTATTTATTTGACAGACAGGGCTAAGCAGAGAGCCCGATGCAGGGCTTGTCCCAGGACCCTGGGATCATGATCATGACCTGAGCTGAAGGCAGAGGCTTTAACCCACTGAACCACCCAGGTGCCCCAGAAATGCCTTTCTTTAATCTTAAATTATTCTCTACTGTGGTCTTCCTCACCACCCCTGACTCTCCACAAAGCATGGATTACAAGTACCTTCATCAGTTTTCTTCTCATTTTATAATGACTTTGATGTAAGTCCTAAAAGACCACTGACAAATTAGAGATGTTTAGTGAAATTTTTCACATTGAAATACCAAACTTTGTGGCACCATAGCCCTGTCTCACTTGGAAAATATTTGTATGTGTTCCTATACAGCCAAAATGAAGTAACGTGAGAGATTTTTGCCCTGAACAAAATATGGATAAGAATATATTCTGGGGCGCCTGAGTGACTCAGTGGGATAAGCCTCTACCTTCAGCTCGGGTCATGATCTCGGGGTCCTGGGATGGAGCCCCACATTGGGCTATCTGCTCAGCAGGGAGCCTGCTTCCCTCACGCTCTCTGCCTGCTGCTCTGCCTACTTGTGATCTCTCTCTGTGTGTCAAATTAATGAATAAAATCTTTAAATTAAAAAAAAAGAATATATACTTTGAGGTATTATTAGGAGGATTAAATAAGAAAATATATGTGCTTGTCACATTGTAGATAAATTTAATAAATTTTAGTTTCTTTATTTCCTTCTTTTCTTTTGTCTTCTTTCTTGGTCAGTATAAAAGCCGGTTCCTTATAATATCTTTCTGGGATTTGCACAGTCTATTGTAGGAAGTGGCAATGTAACCCTGAGAAGAAGACTTCTAGAGCAGAAGTCTAAAAGTCAGTGAAAAAATATCTATATGTTTTTCCTAAGGTCAACTTACGGTTATACCTTCTTTGAAATTCTTCTTAATTCCTTCTCATCACACCACAAGGTAGAACTGATCACTTCTCCTTCATATTGGTAATTATTTTCATGCCAGTATCTTTCTATTATGCGATTATAAACTCTATAAAGGTGGAAACTATTTTTTTTAATTTCTCTTCTATTTAAGCCATTAGTAAGTGTCTGTTGAGTGAATGAGTAAATGAGTCCAAAAAGCAAGTTGCATCTCTTGGAAAATTTCATTGGGAATCTTCCAAGATAAAATATTTCACTTGGAGGGAAATAATGTCTAGAATGGAATAGGATCATAGGATCATAGAATTAGAGAAATACATTCTTTTAGTAATTTATTTAGCAATTATTTGAGACTGGCTTGTGACTTGTTTTTTTTTTTTTTTTTTTTTAGATTTTATTTATTTATCAGAGAGAGAGGGCGAGAGAGCAAGCACAGGCAGACAGAGTGGCAGGCAGAGGCAGAGGGAGAAGCAGGCTCCCTGCCAAGCAAGGAGCCCGATGCAGGACTCAATCCCAGAACGCTGGGATCATGACCCGAGCCAAAGGCAGCCACTTAACCAACTGAGCCACCCAGGCGTCCCTGACTGGTGACTTGTTAGTTAGTGATTCCTTAGACCAGTTTATTGAGTTTAAAAAAAAAAAAGCATTTGACAATATACAGCATCTTTTCCTGATTAAAACTCTCCAAACTATAGGGATCGAGGGAACATATCTCAATATCATAAAAGCCATCTATGTAAAGCCCACAGCAAATATTATTCTTAATGGGGAAAAACAGAGCTTTTCCCTTAAGGTCAGGAACACAACAAGGATGCCCACCCTCACCATTATTGTTCAACATAGTGCTAGAAGTCCTAGCCTCAGCAGTCAGAAAACAAAGAGAAATAAAAGACATTCAAACTGGCAAAGAAGAAGTCAAACTCTTTCTCTTCAGAGATGACATGATACTTCATGTGGAAAACCCAAAAGATTCCACCCCCAAGTTAGTAGAACTCATACAGCAATTCAGCAAGTTGGCAGGATATGAAATCAATGCACAGAAATCAGCTGCATTTCTATACATGAACAATGTAACTAAACAAAGAGAAATTAAGGAATCAGTTCCATTTACAACAGCTCCAAAAGCTGTATGATACATAGGAATAAACCTAGTCAAAGAAGTAAAGGATCTATGCTCTAGAAATTAAAGAATACTTATGAAAGGAATTGAGGAAGAGACAAAGAGATGGAAAAATATTCTGTACTCATGGATTGGAACAGTTTAGTGAGTCTTATTCAGAATTCTTTTGAAATGAAATGAAATAGAATAGAAAAAATATGGGAAGTGACTGCTTGATGGGTACAAAGTTTCTTTTAGAGGTGATGGAAATGTTCCAACATTAAATAGTGGTAATGGCTACACAACATAGTGAAAAAAGCAACTGAATTGTATGCTTTAAAAATGGTTAAAATGGTAGATTTTATGTTATGTGAGTTTTATCTCAATAAAAAGGGCAAAAAATTTTAAACAAAATTCATATATCAGTCCTAGTAAGAGTAAATATGGTTTTTAAAACTATTCAGTTCCATGTATGTATTGTTGTGTGAATCTTATCATGAAGTAAAAATATATTTCTTGCTATGGGTCAAGATAAGTTTAAAAACCTCAAATCCAGTTTAACTCCCTTTTTTTTAAAGACCTATAGAAGTAAAGATGTACCCAATTTTCTAAAGAAGAATAGCTCAAAAGTATTTCAGGAAAAGGAATATATATTGATGGTGTTTTTGAGTTTGAGGTTATTATCACAGCAATGGCCAGACTTCAGTGCACATGGTAGAATATTTAGAAACTAACAAATCTTCAACAGGATGCTAAAGTTAACCAAAAATGATTGGTGGGGAGGAGGGAAGAACAGGAATATGTGTGTTGGTATGGGGGGTAGAAACAGTAATCATTAAAAATAATTAAATGAGATAAGGAGTATTCAACTGATTTCCTCCAGTTAGTGGGTCAGCTGTGAAACCTGGATTGGTGAATACAGAGGCTGCAGCTGCTGGGATGGCCTGGTTCCCTAGGACAAGAAGTTACTTCCACTGTGGAGTGGGGCATGACCTGAAATCAGTTCTTATCCCATAAAGTTTACCCTATCCAGTGATCTTTTTTTTTCTTTTTATTTAAGATTTTATTTATTTATTGGACAGACAAATATCAGAAGTAGGCAGAGAGGCGGGCAGAGAGAGAGGAGGAAGGAGGATCCTCGCAGAGCAGAGAGCCCAATGTGGGGCTCTATCCCAGGACCCTGGGATAGTGACCTGAGCTGAAGGCAGAGGCTTTATCCCACTGAGCCACCCAGTGGCTCACTTAACTTCCAGTTAAGATCCAGTGATCTTAAGACTTCAAAAACCTTTTAAAAATTATACTGCTCCTCAAAATACTAGAGTGCTCAGACTAACTCTAGATTTTATTCAAATAAGTTGGGAGAGAATTATGAAGATTTCATTCCCCCAAGGTATAATGAATTCTAATTCCTCTCAGTGCCAACAACCTGATTACTTCTTACTCTCTATATTCTATCTTACGTGCATATTTTTATACTTTAAGTGATTTTCATGTGAGAACACGTTCTCTCTAACAAGAGCTCTTGGAGGGAGCTTCTGCTTTTACATTCCTTCACTGCAACTAATGAGAGTTTTACACTCAGATGTGGGCACTTGGATGTTGCTGAATGACTTCCCCCAGCACATCCTCTTAATAGTCTCTCTGAGCCTGTCCAGGGAAAGGCTATCCTTGAGAAAACATTGAATGCCTGCTATGTGCCAGGCATGACCTAGGCATGACCTAGGCTTTGGGACTTCATTGGGAATTATACAAATATATGTATAGCCAAGAAAATTTATGAGTGACCAATTGTTACAACATTTCTTTCTAATGCTTATTGGGGGGGGAACCTTTTTCATTGAGCTGACATTTAAAATTGCTGGTACCTTACTATGCATTAAGTAACATACTCTACACTATTAATCTGCTAAAAGTCATTGTATTCTTCACTGCCACCCATTCACAGAAAATTTTAAATAATAGTCATTTTACATAAGAATATTCATCTAAGACCTCTTTTGATGGGTGTTAAAGTTGTTTCTCATCTTTTACTATTACAGTCAGTACCAATGCCCAGTCCCTTTGCTTATCGTTTTTGCAGAATATCCATAGGACTAATTCCCAACAGTGGGATAGTTAAGTGTAAGGGATAATGAACATATTTACTTATTTATTATTGTTATTAATTTTGGTAAAATATACATAAATTTATCATTTTAACCATTTTAAGCATCCAGTTCAGTGGCATTAAGTATCTTCACGTGTTGTGCAACCATCTCCACCATCCATACCCAGAACTTTTTTGCTCTTTCAAAACTGAAGCTCTGTGCCCATTAAACAGTAATTTCCCATCCCTCCCTTCCCCAGTACCTGGCAACTACCATTCCACTTTCTGTCCCTATTAATTTGACTACTCCAGGAACATCATGTATGTGACAGTCATACAATATTTGTCCTTTTATGACTGGTTTATTTTACTTAACATAATGTCTTCAAGATTCATACGCATTGCAGCATGTGTCAGAAATTCTTTCCTTGTTAAGGCTGAATAATATTCCATTGTATTTATATATACCACATCTGATATATCTAAGTGGACATTTGAGTTGCTTCCATTTTTTGGATATTGTGAATAATGCTGCTATGAATGTAGGTGTATAGATATCTGTTTGAGTCTTTCCTTTCAATTCATTTTGATACATACCCAGAAGTGGCATTGCTGGAGCATATAGTGAGTCTATGTTTTATTTTTTGAGGCACTGCTATACTGTTTTTTATAGTAGCTGCACACTTACACATTCCCACCATCACTGCACAGGGTTCCAATTTCTCCACATCCCTGCCAACACTTTTTATATTCTAGTTTGTTTGTTTGCTTGTTTGTTTTTATAGCACCCATTCTAATGAGAGTGAAGTGGTATCTACTTGTGGTTTTAATTTGCATTTCCTTAATGATTAGTGAGGTTGAACATCTTTTCATATGTTCATTGAGTTATATAGCTTCTCTGGGAAAATGTCTATTCAAGTCCTTTGTCCATTTTTGAATTGGGTTGCTTGTTTGTTGTTCTTAGATTGTAGGAGTTCATTATATATTGTGGATCGTAATACCTTATCCAATATATGACATAAATATTTCCTCCCATTCCATGGGTTGCCTTTTCACTCTGTCAGTTGTGTCCTTTGCACAGTTTTTAGTTCTGATGTAGTCAAATTTTTCTGTATTTTCTTGCCTTGCTTTTACTATCATATCCAAGAAACCATTACCAAAGCCAATCTAATGAAGTTTTTCCACTATTTTTATCTAAGAGGTTTATAGGTTTAGTCCTTATATTTAAATCTGTGATTTATTTGAGTTTATTTTGGTCTATAATGTGAGGTAAGTGTCTACATTTGTTTTTTACATGTGGATATCAGATTTCCAGGCCTTTAATTCTGTTCTTTTTCAGAATTATTTTGGCTATTTGGAATCTATATTCCCTTTTATATTTGTCTTTATAGCTATGGTTAGCAGTGCTTTTTATTTCTTCATCTGACTTCAATTTTCTACATAATAGACTTTAATTTCAGTTTAAAGGATTCCCTTTATTATCTTTCTTTTTTTTAATTTAATTTTATTTTTTCAGTGTTCCAGGATTCATTGTTAATGCCCCACACACAGTGCTCCATGCAGTACGTGCCCTCCTTAATATCCACCACCAGGCTCACCCATCCCCCAACTCCCTTCCCCTCCAAAACCCTCAGTTCATTTCTCAGAGTCCACATTTTCTCATGCTTTGTCTCCCCCTCCAATTTTCCCCAATTCACTTTTCCTTTCCTTCTCCTAATGTCCTCCATGGTACTCCTTATGCTTCACAAGTAAGTGAAACCATATGATAATTGACTTTCTCTGCTTGACTTATTTCACTCAGCATAATCTCCTCCAGTCCCATCCATGTTGATACAGAAGTTGGGTATTCATCCTTTCTGATGAAGGTGTAATATTCCATTGTATATATGGACCATATCTTCTTAATCCATTCATCTATGTAAGGCATCTTGGCTCTTATGTACCTCAGTGTTCATAGCAGCCAAGGCCGCAATAGCCAAACTGTGGAAAGAGCCAGGATTCCCTTTTTTATCTTTCTAGGGAAGGTTTGCTAATGATAAATTCTCTTAGTTTTTGTTTATCTAGGAATGTCTTAATTTTTCCTTCATTTTCAAATGATAGCTTTGTTGGATGTAGAATTCTTGGTTGACAGTCTTTTACTTTCAGCACTCTGTGTCATCCTACTGCCTTCTTACCTTTATGATTTTTTGTGGAAATTTAGCTGTCAATCTCATTGAAGATTTCTTGGGTCTAATGAGTCTTCTCTCTTTCTGCTCTCAAGATTCTCTGTTTTCCTTTGCTTTCAACAGTTTGATTATGATGTGTCTGGGGAGTTCACTGAGCTTCTTGGATTTGTAGGTTAATGTTTCTCATCAAATGTTCAGCTATTCCTTTTTTTTTTAATTGAGGTATAATTGATAACATTGTATTAGTTTCAGGTGGTTTAAGTTCTTTCCATTTCTTGTCTATTGTAAGTAATGCTGCAGGGAATATAGGAATCATATATGTCTTCAAATTAGCATTTTTGTATTCTTCAGATACATACCCAGAATTGGATTAGCTGGGTCATTTAGTAATTCTATTAATTTCTTGAGGAATCTCTATGTTGTTTTTCACAATGGCTTTACCAATTTACATTTCCAACAACACTGTACAAGAGCATCCTTTTCTCTACATCTTCTCCAACACTTGTTATTTCTTCTTTTGATAATAGCCATTCTAACAGTTGTGAAGTAATAGCTCATTGTGGTTTTGATTTGCATTTCCCTGATGAGTAGTGATGTTAAGCACCTTTTCATAAACCTGTTGGCCATTTTTATGTCTTCTTTGGAAAAAATGTCAATTCAGATCTTCTGCCCAATTTTTAATTGTTTTGTTTTATTTTTTGTTTTTGCCATTGAGTTGTGTGAATTCTCTATATATTTTGGATATTAACCCCTTTCCAGATTATATGATTTGCAAATATTTTCTCCCATTCAGTAGGTTGCCTTTTCATTTTGCTGATTGTTTCTTTTGCTGTGCAGAACTTCTCAGTTTGATGTAGTCTCACTTGTTTATATTGGCCTTCATTACCTTTGCTTTTATTGTCAAATACAAAAAGAAATTATCACCAAAACTGATATCGAGAAGCTTACCACCTGTGTTTTCTTCAAGTCTTTATCCATTTTGAGTTAATGTTTGCGTATGGGTAAGGTAGTGGTCCAGTTTCATCCTATTGCATGCAGCTGTCCTGTTTTCCCAATACCATTTATTGAAGAGACTGTCCCTTCTGCATTGTATATTTTTGGCTCCTGTGTTGTAAATCAATTGGTCACATATGCATGGATTTATTTTTGGATTCTCTATTCTGTTCCATTGGTCTTTGTGCAGCTTTAATGCCAATACCATACTGTTTTGATTACTATGGATTTTAGTAAGTTTGAAATTAGGGAGCCTGATACCTCCACCTCTTCTTTCTCAAGATTGCTTCGGCTAGCCAAGGTCTTTTGTGATTCCATGAAAATTTTAGAATTGTTTGTTCAATTTCTGTGAAAAGTGCCATTAGAATTTTGATAAGGGATTGCATGACTCTGTTGATTATGTTGAGTAGTATGGACATTTTAACAATATTAATTCTTTTAATCCAAGCATGGAATGTCTTTCCTTTTATTTGTATCTTCTTGTTTAGTTTCTTTCATCACTGTCTTACAGCCATTATTTCTTGAAATGTTCTTTCTGCCCCCTTTTCTCTCTTCTCCATTTCTGAGATTCTCATTATGTGTGTGTTAGTATTCTTGTTGGTGTTCCTTAAGTTTCAGAGCCTCTGTTCATTTTTTTCATCTTTTATCATTATACTCTTCTGACTTGAAAATCTCAATATATCTGTCTTCAGGTTCATTGATTCTTCTATTACTGAAATCTACTGTTGAGCCTCTCTAGTAAATTTTCATTTCATTGTTTGTACCTTCCAACTGCAGAATTTCTATTTGGTTCTTTTCGGTAATTTCTATTTTTTTTTTCAATTGATATTCTTTATTTGTGAGAGGTCTTTTTTCATATTTTTCTTTAGTTCTATAGAAGTAGTTTCCTTTAGTTTTTTGAACATATCTAAAATAACTAATAAACATCTTTGTCTACTAAATACAACATTTGGGCTCCCTCAGGAGCAATTTCTGTCTATTGACTGCATTTTTGCTTGCTTATGGTCCATACTTGAATGCTTATTTGCATGTCTTTGTTGTGGTGGTTGAAAATTGTACATTGTAAATAATGTAATGTGGTGTTTCTAGAAATAAAATAGGTTTATTTTTGTTGCTATTTGTTTAGTTACTTTTCTGAATATTATAAAGTCTGTATTCTTCAACATGTGTGACCATTAAAGTCTACTCAACTACCTTAATGGCCAACTAACAATTGGAATGAGATTTCCTTAAATGGCAGAATGAGTAAATCTCCCAGTTTTTCCCAAATGTCTCTGTGTATGTTGGAGCACCCCTTCATTTCTCAGCCAATTGAACACTATAACTTAGCTTGAACTTCCTGATTTCAGAGACTGAAAACCAGAGGAGAGAACTTAGGGCCGTCTACGTATATTCTAAGCATGTGTTGAACCCTACATATGCACATGGACTTCTAGATTTCCAGAAATATGTCAAAGCTTTTCAGAGTCTCTGTGGACATCTTATTCCCTACCTTTTTCTTGTAAGTTTTTTGTTAGCTTATTATTTGCCCAACTGTTTTCCAGTGCTCCAGACAGCCACAAAGTTAATTCCCTCTAAATGTTTTTGAAAAATGCTCCCAGGGAAAAGGTGTTTTGTATTGGATGAGCTGTGAGTGAGATAAAATAAAGACAGCTTTGCAAGTGGTGTCTTCTAGGGAACCACCAGACAAGTCAGATAATGATAATTCACTGGAAATGACTCTGAAGCAACTCCAACTCCATTCTGTTCCCCCTGTGGCTGTGACTTCTTATTTTTCCTGTAATTATGTGCTGTTGTTTTTTAGCTACTACAGAACTGAAAAAGAGGACATGGGGAAAAAGGAAGAAAGAAAGGAAGACATGGGAGTAGGGCAAACTAAATTACATGAAGCTCACTGCCCTTCCCAAGATTCAGCTATTTTTCTTAAATAAATGTTCCTCACCTTGCTGCAAGAATTTTGTTAATTTCCATAATCCTGAAAAACTTCATCCTGACATTTTTTCCAGTTTTCTTATTGCTTTTATAGGAGAGAAAATTCTGGGAGGTCATTACTCCACTGTTTTTTCTGTCTCCTAAATACTCCAGTGTTGAGTATATAGCTTTTTAATAATCTGTGTGATGATATAGAAGAACAATTCTGCTGCATACTGAAGTATAGTGTTTGCCTCAAATAAAAGCGTTTGTGCAATTGTTTCGGTTAGAAACTGAAGTAGCTGCTCTTTTCATAGAACACCATATTTATGTGACAGACTAACAGTGTTATACAGACATGAGTATTTGGCAGATATTTCCTTAAACATGAATTAAGTGAACCTGTCATGTCAACAAAACTACTGACAGAAGTTGATCCCAATGATAAGTCTTAAACTTTCAAGCAAAAATAAAAATTTGGGAAAACTTGTATCTACAACTCTCTTCGATAGCTGTGCAGTACTTATATTTTTCTCATATGATTGGTGATGATGTTAACAAATATAATTGTATGATATTAATAATGAAATGTGCCCATATTTAGAAGAGCTGCATAACTCAATATTTTTTAGATAAGCAATGCATGTTTTTAACAAAGCCATGGATGCATAGAAGATACTTCCACAGTTTAAGATAGACCAATAGATTTTAATATAAAAAGCACAAAAAGATCTTAGATTTGATTTCACATTTCACATTTCAACTAACCCTGAAGAAACTATCATTTATCAAGTTTTGCTATGAAAGAAGAATATCCACAAATATCTGAAAAGGCTACTAAAAGAATCCTATTTCTTCTCAGGGTGGTGGAATGTGCCACCTTGCATATCTGCTAGTTCCTCTCCCTCGTCTTCTACCCCTCCCGCTATTCGCCAGGGCATGCTCTCTCTCAAATAATAAAAAATAAAATCTTTTCAAAAAATAAAATAAAATAATTCTATTTCCAACTGTGTATCTCTTTAAGGCCAAATTTTCTTCACACATTTCAACTAAAATAACATATCATAACAGACTGAATACTGAAAGAAATACAACAGTTTAGCTATCTTCTATCAATCCAGACATTAAAGATACATATAAATGTGTAAAACAGTGCCATTCTTCTCACACTTTTTTGTTTTTGGAAAATACAGTTATTTTTCATTAAGATATTTATATTAACATATGGTTTATTTTAAAGCAGTTAGCACAAATAGTTTTAAAATTTGTGTTTCAGGGCACCTGGGTGGCTCAGTGGGTTAAAGCCTCTGCCTTCGGCTCAGGTCATGATCCCAAGGTCCTGGGATGGAGCCCTGCATCGGCTCTCCCCTCAGTGGGGAGCCTGCTTCCTCCTCTCTCTATGTCTGCCTCTCTGCCTACTTGTGATCTCTCTCTCTGTGCCAAATAAATAAATAAAATCTTTAAAAATAAAATAAAATTTGTGTTTGAATTTCTACTGTGATAAAAACCAAAAGTTATAACTCACCTGAATAAAAGTTCTTTAAGGCCCTTAATAATATTTAAAAGGGCAAAAAGGTCTTGAACTGAAAAGTTTGAGAATTGTTTACGGTAGTTTTTCTAAGATCAAAGTCTTAATCACAAACCAACTGGAAAATATAAAGGTGGCTACTATTCAGTATTTAATTCAGTTGCCCATGTTTAGTGCCTTTTATGTGACCCATGCCCCAATCTGCTCATCCACGCAGGCATGATGGTTGGAATTATTCTGCAGGGAACCAGAAAGGCTGATCCTTTCTGTTTTGTGAATAGACCACACTTCTCCATCTGATAGCTTTTGTGCAAGGCTATTACTCTGCCTGGAAAGCTCTCGCACCCACTCTTCACAATTCTTATTTAGTCTTCAGATCTCAAATCAAATGTCACTATCTCAGAAAAAACTTCCCTGACCTATTGCTTCCAAAACTCTTCTCCAGATTTCACTAAAACCCCCTAGTCTCTTTAATGAGTCCAAGCACATTTTTTCTTTCATTAACACATATCACAATTTGTTAATTATGTAGTTTTAGGATTTGGTTAGTGCCTTTGTCTCCCTTAAACTTCAGCTTCACAAGGGCAGTTTTCTTTGAGCCTACTGTTTTGTCCTCAATATGTATCACAGTGTTTGGCAGTATATATATACAGAATGATTCAATTATTTTCCAATATGAAAACCACATGTTGAAGTAAGGAAGAGTGCATTTTACTGATTGTCCCATCATTTTAAATAGTTTTTCAAATTACAAGTCATGAGTTAGGAGAGATCTGTTGAAAACAGTTTTTATTGTATGGCCCTCCAAGTAAAAAGATATCTTAGCAACATAATTATTCTGAAAGAAATTAGATTGCTTGATTTGTTGACACAGATGCCATTTCACAGAACTTTCTCCCAATTCATGCTTCTTAGTTTCCAAGCTTTTTAAAAAATAAAATACAAAAAATACCTTTACTGATGGTTATGGTGAGGCTTTCTCTAAAAATATCTTTTATTAAATACAGGAGGAGATTGGATTCATGCTGTATTTCTTTTGGGACTAATGGTGCATTTTCCAACTTCAGAAATTGTTTTTAAGACCACAAAAGTATCAGATTAAACGAATGTGGTGACTACCTCAGGACAGTAGTATTTTATTATATTTTCCTTCCAAGAATGTAACTGTTATAAATTACTACAGTTATTTATTCTTCACTTTACAATTTATTAACTGAGGGGGTCATATTTCATTCTTCTGCCATTTGAGTAACTTTTGTGTGTGTTTTTATGTAGCAGTGACAAATAGTTTTTCATTTGAGGGCTCTAGACTTTGGTCCTGTTTTAATTAGGAGACTTTTGAGATTTGGATGAAGGCAGCATATTGTCCTTTCAGCTATCCAGGCAAAATTTGCAAGATCTGTCTAACCGTAAGAGTTACAAACCACCTTCAGATAATAAGTCTAGTATACTTTAATAGCACTGCTTTCAGAATTTACAGCCCTTACTGTAGAGTACTCAGTGTTGATGTTACTGCTAATCTCAAATGGTTTTGTTTTACACAGAAACAAATGGATATCAATGCTGCTATTCAAGCCTTGATTGAATCACATACTGCTCTACAGATGGAGGTAATATATCTGGCTTTATTTACATTGGCACTCTCAATATACAAATTAAACAGAAAGTTTTTTCTGAGTCCAAAATGTGGCTTTATCTCAGAGATTGTACTTAAAACAGATTGAACAAAGTAGGCATTTTTTAATAAACAGAAATATATGCATGGGATGTTTTTTAAGGAAACCATTTAAAACAAAAATGTAATACATTTAAGGAATTTTTTAATAAGGAATTAGATACTGTAGGAGAAAATAGTTAAATGAAGCATAGCCGCCTCTTAAAATAGGATCTATCATTGTTACTCATTTTTCTCATTTAAACTCTATTCAGTGTATAATTTTCTTTAAAACATTATACTATACCAGGCATAGTAATTGTTTAGCTTTATGTTAGCTTGCAAACTAGGCCATTAGAATCAATTTAATCTCTTATTTAGGGTCACGATTAATAAAATCTACACATAGGCCTGTATTTACAGATAAACTGTTCTTCACACCTCTCTTCCAACTCATTGCATACAACAAGGATACATTTTTCTTCTGCCTTGGTCCATGTTGATCATACAGGTTACATACTGGTGATGGCTTCCCTATGCTTTTTTGCTGATTGATTCCTTTGATGAATTGGCAGAGCTACCAGAATACCGAAGTGACTTTAATTGACTACAGCGCAGAGATATTCAAAACCCTGAACTACCTTAGCAATTTACTGCACAGCATCAAGAACCCTCTTGGCACACGAGATAACCCAGCACGAATCTGTAAAGATTTGCTTAACTGTGAACACAAAGTATCAGATGGTAAGTTCTTGGCTTTTTTTTTTTTTTTCTAACTCTGATGTCCGATTTCATCATTTCAGTGCATTTGAGATTTAGAGTGTATTCATTTAGAATCATTATCATTTTGATAAAACCCTTGTAGAAGGCATTTTAGTGTTTTCAAAAAACAAATACTCTTAGAGGGACATAATCCTGAAGTCAGAGTATCCTTTTCTGAGGGCTCATTAACAATGTCTTCTACACAGCCTTATTTTTTTTTTTTTTTTTTTTAGAAAAGAAAGTAAGTTTACTTGCAAAAATTTTACAGTGAGTTTGAGCCTTAGAAAAACTAGCTGACCATATTTAAATCAATAAACAGGCATTTAAAGGGGAAAATTGATAACATTATCAAATCTTTTTTTTTTTTTTTTTTTAAAGATTTTATTTATTTATTTGTAAGAGAGAGAGAGAGTGAGAGCGAGCACAGGCAGACAGAGTGGAAGGCAGAGTCAGAGGGAGAAGCAGGCTCCCTGCGGAGCAAGTAGCCCGATGTGGGACTCGATCCCAGGATGCTGGGATCATGACCTGAGCCGAAGGCAGCTGCTTAACCAACTGAGCCACCCAGGCGTCCCATATCAAATCTTTTTTTTAAAGATTTTGTTTATTTATTAGACAGAGATCACAAGTAGGCAGAGAGGCATGCGGTGGGGGGGTGGGGAGGAGAAGGCTTCCCAATGAGCAGAGAGCCTGATGCAGGGCTCCATCCCAAGACCCTGAGATCACGACCTGAGCAGAAGGCAGAGGCTTAACCCACTGAGCCACCCAGGTGCCCCAATATTATCAAATCTATAAGAGTTAGTCTTTTCATGATAGAACTGTTCCCTCACATGACCGTTCTATCAGTAAAGGTAGTGACCTGTCAATATTATAAAAGCCACAAAGAAAGTTGGTTTCATCGGGAAGCCAGGAATTTAGTGTAAGTGGACTTATTTTATTTATTTATTTATTTATTTATTTATTTATTTATGGGGGTAGAGCAAGAGAGGTGACCCTGGTTTACTGCTGTTGCTATTGTTGGATGTGACAGTGTGCACTTATTCACAACGAGGCAGTGAAAGCTGGTTAGCTGTGTTTCACACGGGCTCTTCTTTGTATTTCATTGAGATGAATTTGCAGACTCCAAAAAGAGTGGGGTATTAATCTTCTTCTTCCAAAGACCCTGTTGTTAATAGTTTTTCACTTTTTCTTGTGCAGTTTTCCACAAAGACTTTCGTTTGTTTGGTTTTAGAGAAAGATTTATTTTAAGAAGTTTGCTTATATAATTATGGGGGCATGATAAATCCAAAATAGGCCAGCAGGCTACAAACCCATGGGGGAGTTGCAGACCGAGTCCAAAGTCTGCTGCCAGAATTCCCTCTTGCTCAGGGGAGGTCAGTCTTTGCTCTTTTTTTCTTTTTTTTTTTTTTAATTTTTTCAATTTATTTATTTTCAGAAAAACAGTATTCATTATTTTTTTCTTCACCACACCCAGTGCTCCATGCAATCCGTGCCCTCTATAATACCCACCACCTGGTACCCCAACCTCCAACACCCCCGCCACTTCAAACCCCTCAGATTGTTTTTCAGAGTCCATAGTCTCTCATGATTCACCTCCCCTTCCAATTTCCCCCAACTCCCTTCTCCTCTCTAACACCCCTTGTCCTCCATGATATTTGTTATGCTCCACAAATAAGTGAAACCATATGATAATTGACTCTCTCTGCTTGACTTATTTCACTCAGCATAATCTCTTCCAGTCCCGTCCATGTTGCTACAAAAGTTGGGTATTCATCCTTTCTGATGGAGGCATAATACTCCATAGTGTATATGGACCACATCTTCCTTATCCATTCGTCCACTGAAGGGCATCTTGGTTCTTTCCATAGTTTGGCGATCGTGGCCAATGCGATGTGGAGAAAGGGGAACCCTCTTACACTGTTGGTAGGAATGCAAGTTGGTGCAGCCTCTTTGGAGAACAGTGTGGAGATTCCTCAAGAAATTAAAAATAGAGCTTCCCTATGACCCTGCAATTGCACTCCTGGGTATTTACCCCAAAGATACAGATGTCGTGAAAAGAAGGGCCATCTATACACAGCCTTATTGATCCCCAGTGTTTCCTACTCCACAATAACTATATTATTTGCTTACCTTTTGTGCTTGGAACATGTCATACTCATCTTAAAAATTAAAATAGGAAGGACTGACCTTTGGGGTAAACTGGAGTACATGTCAGGTCTACCAGAAGTGGTAACATGAAAAAAAAATATGGTAGAACCCCTGCCACCACACCTCCTGAATTTATGGTTTTTACACAAAATGGAAATTAAATACATCATTGTAGAGTCACTGAGTAGGAAGATGGTTTGGTATTCTTGGAGTTTTTTTGTCCCTACACAGATAGCCCAAAATCCTTAACCAGAGGTGCAAAAATGAATTTAGAGTAGAAGCATCAAGGAAAAGTTTTAAAGCAAGTAGAACAGCTATAATTATCTAATGATAAGTAAAGGAACCCTGTCTGCTACAATACATCATTTAATTTTAATTTCTATTGGGTCTGAGGTTAGCTGCATATTCAATATTAGTAGTTACTGGTTTTTGCTAAAAATTCTATTCCCAACAGAGTAACATATATGCTGATTTGGGGGAAAAAAAAAAATCATGTTATATCCTTCTGTAGGGTGAATAGTATTCCGTATTTTCTTTAACTTACATACATATTTACTACATAACACACACACACACACTCTCTCATACATTCTTGCCCAAGAACACATACTTCTACTAGAAGTGCAAAGAAAATATTTATATTAATAAAATGCTTATCTTCTATAGATATTTCTTGCTCTAGATTACCACAAAAACTAAACTAATATTTATAGTTAGTTGGCTATAGTAATTCTGTTTGATTCTTTCCCATATTTGAAGGCATAAAACTGTGATTCTTTAGAATTGAAAGAAAAAAAGACATTTTAAGACATAAAAATGACTGAAATCTAATTCAAGGTCTGCCTTCCTTGTAAGAAAAATAGCTACGTGGTATGGATTGCAAGGTATCAGAAAGGCTTTAATGTCCAAAAGTATTTTCATCACTAGGAGATGGGAAATGTTATAGAAAAACACAAAACAGCAGGGAAGGGGGATACAATAGAGAGTAGAGTGAGGGTAATTTTAAATATAGCAGTTAGATAAGGCATATCTGAGAACATGGCATTTGAGAAATGTCAAAAGGGGGGAAGAGGAGAAGCAAACAGGAAAGAGCTTTCAGGGCAGAAAAAACACCAACAAATGCCCTGGGAGTGAGTGTCTTTAGTGTGTTCTAGGAATCGCAAGAAGGCCAGTGTGACTAGAAGAGAGTGCATAAGCACAAAGTGGTAGAAAATGAAGCCAGAAAGATACCCAAAACACAGATTATATAGGATCTTCTGAACTACACAGAAGACTCCAGCTTTTGTTCTGAATAAGGTGGGAAGCCATTAGAAGTTTTTCAGGCAAAGAAATGATATGATTTGACTTAGATTTTTAAGATATTGCTCTGGCTAATATATTACAAATAATAATGGAGGCAAGAGTAAAAGAAGCCACTGAGAAGGCCATTGAAAAAATCCAGGTAAGAGATGATGATGGGTTGAACTAGAATTGGTAGCAGAGAAAGTGATAAGAAATGAGCAAGTCTTTGGCTATATTTTAAAGTACCTATTCTCCTGAAGCTGTTTCAAAAAATTGAAGCAGAAGGAAAATTTCCAGACTCTTTATGAAGCCAGCATTACCCTGATTCCCAAACCAGACAAAGACCCCACCAAAAATGAGAACTTCAGAACAATATCCCTGATGAATAAGGTTGCTAAGTTTCTCAACAAGATCCTAGCAAATAGGATCTAACAGCTCATTAAAAAGATTATCCACCATGACCAGGTGGGATTCATCCCTGGGTTTCAAGGATGGTTCAACATTCGCAAATCAATGTGATAGAACAAATCAGTAAGAGAAGAGAGAAGAACCACATGGTCCTCTCAACTGATGCAGAAAAAGCATTTGAAAATATCCAATATCCATTCCTGATTAAAGTGCTTCAAAGTGTAGGGATAGAGGGAACATTCTTGAACTTCATAAAATCTATCTATGAAAAACCCACAGCAAATATCATCCTCAATGGGAAAAAGCTCACAGCCTTCCCGTTGAGATCAGGAACATGACAAGGATACCCACTCTCACCACTCTTGTTCAACATAGTATTAGAAGTCCTAGCAACAGCAATCAGACAACAAAGAGAAATAAAAGTATCCAAATTGGCAATGAAGAAGTCAAACTCTCTCTCTTCGCAGATGACATGATACTTTATATGGAAAACCCAAAAGACTCTACCCCCAAACTAGTAGAACTCATACAGCAATTCAGTAATGTGGCAGGAGACAAAATCAATGTACAAAAATCAGTTACTTTCTTATACACTAACAATGAAAACACAGAAAGGGAAATTAGAGAATCGATTCCATTTACTATAGCACCAAGAACCATATGATACCTGGGAATAAACCTAACCAAAGAGGTAAAGGATCTGTACTCAAGGAACTACAGAACACTCATGAAAGAAAATGAAGAAGAAACAAAAAGATGGAAGACCATTCCATGCTCATGAACTGGAAGAAGAAACACTGTTAAAATGTTTATACTGCAAAGAGCCAGCAGTTTTTTATGGTAATCAGATATAGGTTAAGAGAGAAATAGATGGATAGATTATGACTTTAACAAGGATTTTGACTAACAGATGGAAGTGTGAGTTCCTGTATAGAGATGGAGAAGCAATTTTTAGAGAAAAGATCAGGAGTTCAATTTCAGATACAATTCATTTGAGATGTCTGTTAAGTATCAAGTAAGAATGTCCAGGAGGTAGGAGGCTGTTAAAGAGAGAGATCCTGGGTAGGGATAAGAATTATGAATTCACTTGCATATAAATAGCATCCAATGCCTTATGACTGCTTAAGACTCCCTAAAGAGTAGGTGGAGAAAGAAAAGTGAAGAAGTCTAAACATCATGTCTTAGGGCTCTTCAGTGTTTAGAGATCAAGGAAATGAGGGGGAACTAGCAAAGAAAGCTAAGAAGAAAACATACCTGATAGGAAGAAAACTAGATGCATGTGGAGTGAAGAAAATATTTGCCTGAGGAGGAAGGGTTCTATGGGGTCCTTGTTGGATAAAGTTAAAACTTAGAGAAGCTACTGGATTTAGTAGCATTAAGTTTTACGATGACCTTCACAAGAGCAGTTTAGGAGAATAGTAATGGGCACACCTGGGTGGCTCAGTGGGCTAGAGCCTCTGTCTTCAGCTCAGGTCATGATCCTAAGTCCTGGGATGGAGTCCTGCATTTGGCTCTCTGCTCAGCAGGGAGCCTGCTACCCCCCACCCTCGCCCCCCGCCTGCCTCTCTGCCTACTTATGATCTGTCTGCCAAATAAATAAATAAAATCTTAAAAATAAAAAAGAAGAATGGTGGAGAAAAAAGAAGACAATGGAGAGATGAACACACTTAGAGCTGCTCTTGCCCTACATGTGATCACAAACTAAATACGGCTTTTGGTGGCTTTATGGGGCTAAGAGTCAAAAGTTAGCATCTGTGGTCCACCGAGTGTGGGGATTTAGGCTTTCAAAGGGCTCCATTCTAAGAGAAAACATAAACTGGAAGAAAAGAGACATTCATATAGATTGTAGCCTAGCTTCACATCATGAAGATAGCTCAGAATCTAAAGCTTTGAACTTGGACTAAGATGGTTCCAGATGGATAGAACCCCCACCCCATTCTGATAGAAACAAAAGTCTTCTACAAAATATACCATCATCCTAGGGCTCAAATTACTTCTACAAATCATTTCTCAAACACAGTGCCCAGCACACAATCAATGGTAATGAGGCATACTGGTTGATAAAACACCACAAATGAGAACTGACAGAAACAGCAAACAGAATTAGACTTAAAAGAAAAATAAGAGGAATAATTTGAAACTGAAAGTATAATAGACAAGGTAAGCCCTATATAGGAGCACAGCATATTCACAATAGTAACAAAGATGGCAGAATATATGGGTGCAAGTTCAAATAGGTAAATAGATGTAATAGTGGGAAGTTATAGACGTTCCTTTCAGATGGCTTTGGATGTCTCAGTAAAATTGAAAGGTTATCAGTCAAGAATAAAATGAAGGAACAGGTATAATAAAGTTGAGAGAAGATGAAAAGGTTTTAAATAATCAGCTGGGAGAGTGACAGAGGGCAACATAGTGTCATTTTCTGGAAGCCTTACAAACATTTGAATTTAAAGTGAGTCCAGTCAGCATAGTTGTGTTTTCCTTCAGCTACTTTTAGCTGTATAAATTCAGGCATAGATCAGGCACAAAATTGGACTTCTATAAGGTTAGGACTTTATAAGACAAGTACATTGAAGTGAGGCAGGGCAGGGATATTAAGGAAGTCTTCGAAGAAGTAATTATAGTAAAGAACTCAGGGTTTTTACTTGGGTAGGAAGGGAATTGAACATATGATCCACATATGATGAGGGATGATGAAAAAAGTGGTAGTATCAATGGATATTAGGTCCTGATGGGAAGGAAGAGTTTTTTAGATAGACTCAGGACACCAGAGTGAATGAGCTTAAGAGAGAAGGGGTGAGATTATGACATAACTCTAGTTGTAGGTGATAGATTAAAAAGGCCAGGATATGGCCTGGGAAGTGAATGGGGCAGTCAGGAGAGCAGGAGAAGGATATGAGAATTTTGGCAGAAGAGTTCAGGGAACTGAGAGGCCAGGGTATGGGAAGTGCTAGCCATGAGAATTTAAAATCATCAAGAATTGGCTAATACATAGATTTTCTGAAAGTCATAGGCATCCAATACTAAAATCTTCAAAGAAAGTGGATGACTTGGGGCACCTGAGTGGCTCAGTAGGTTAAGCCTCTGCCTTTGGCTTAGGTCATAGTCTCAGGGTCCTGGGATCGAGCCCCACATCAGGCTCTCTGCTCAGGGAGTCTGCTTCCCCCTCTCCCTCTGCCTGCCTCTCTGCCTACTGTGATCTCTACACCTTCTGTACTACAAGTACGATGCTAATAAAGGCTGTGGCAGAGCTTGAAAGGACTGCAAAAGAAGCACTGTCCTCATGGGAGACCTAGTTTTAGGTTAGAACATTTAGGCCTGCAAAAGATATATTATGGTATAGTGCATTATTAATAGCTCTGTATATCCTGAGAACAATTAGAAAGTCCCCACCAGGTTACCATTGTACAACATAATGCTTGAATTCAAAGAATTATACCCTATAAAACAACGGGATTGTGCTTGATGGAAAACTTTTTATAAGGAATTTATTAGCTTATTTTATTAATAAAATAAATTTATTATTTATTATAATAGAAGGGGAAACCGTTTCTTGGAAGAAAAGAGGTAGTAGTGAAGATAATGTTTTTACACCCACTGGATAATATTGGAAGCCTACATTAGATCCTGGTAAAAAATCTGGCACTCATTTCTATAAACTTTACAAAATGTCCAAAATTCTAAGGGAAGGGAACAAAAAGGGACCAGAGGATCGGATTTCTTTTGCCCCTTTCTTCCATATCACAAGAGATCAGTGGTTCTTCAAGTGTCCCTGGACCAGAATGAGATTCTGTTGAAATACAGATTCCAAGCCCCAACTTAATGAATCAGCAACTCTGGGGATGGGGCCCAGCTATCTGTGTTTTAACAGATGGTTCTAATGCCACCAAAGTTTGAAAACCTGCAGGAAAGGACAGTCCCTACTTTTGGAGCCACCAACTCAGCAAGTATTCGTTTTGAAGGATTAGTAGAATAGTAGAAGAAAGAAGAGTTGAGGATGTTTTGGAAGTCTAAAATAATGGGCCAGAGAGGAAGCCCAGCATGATGTAGAAGAATCTTTCTAATAGGGTAAGGATGGAATGGACAAGGATAGAAATGACATTTGCCAAATACTGTTTGACTATCTTGCCTTTTTAATGCAAAAAAGCAGCACTATCTCATTAAAAAATTCTTTGCCTTTGCTTTTAGTATAAGGTGCTACTTCAATATTCTAGGCCTGTTATTCCAGAATTAAGATACTAGATCAACACTCTTTCAGCCTGAGTATTTCCTGTAGACTGACTAAGACTCCATTTGATTCTGCTGGGCATTCGGTGAAGACAATGGTTGGCAGGCTTACACTGGCTGTAGGGATTTCAGTTTTTCTTGCTTAGAAATCTGATGAAGAAAGCCCCAAAGTGATAACCATTGAATTGTACATTTTCTTTCTATGGAAACAAAGGATGTTTTATTATTTTTATTCCAATTATCGTGAAGATATTATTTTACCTCAGGAGATTGATGTTGTTTCTGTATATTTATTTTTAAAATCTATAATGACATAGAACGGAAGTGGACAAGTATACCACATCAACTGCAACTTTTCTATTAACTATGTAACTTTAGACAGTTCCCTTTAAGATGATGAGTTCATCTGTGGAAAGAAGCAATAAATTCAACCATTATATCTTTTTTGTTGTTGAAATGCCCTTAAATTGATAGGTATGTGAAAAATATACTATTTTTGGTATCAATGTTACATAACATTTACTCCTTCCATTCATGGACTGAATGTAAATATCTTTATAATCTTCTAAGTTTTTTCACAGTTAAAACTGTAAAGATATGTTTAAAGTATGATAATTTGTAATGATGGTTCAAATATGTTTTAGTATGTAATTTAAATATTTTTATGTTTTATAATAAATTAATAGGAAAATACTGGATTGATCCAAATCTCGGATGCCCTTCAGATGCCATTGAGGTTTTCTGCAATTTCAGTGCTGGTGGTCAGACATGTTTATCTCCTGTTTCTGTAGCAAAGGTATGTATTGAATTATAGAATATATGCCTATACTTGCCCAGTATCAAAGAGCATGATTTTTTAAAATGTTACTTTAAATAATTATGATTTTTATGAATGGAAGTAAGATATCTTTTTCTGCCATATATAAGAAAGAAAATTTCTTTTGTTGTTTTTAAAAAAAAATTCTAAGAGGGGCACCCGAGTGGCTCAGTGGGTTAAAGCCTCTGCCTTCGACTCAGGTCATGATCCCAGGGTCCTGGGATCGAGCCCCACATCGGGCTCTCTGCTCAGCGGGGAGCCTGCTTCCTCCTCTCTGCCTACTTGTGATAACTCTCTCTTTCTCGCTCTCTGTTAAATAAATAAATAAATCTTTAAAAAAAAATTAAAATGAAATAAAAATTAAAAATAATTCCAAGAGAATCTTGATATTTTGGTTGTATTTTATGATTGGCATGTCATGGCTTAGTCTACTGATTATGCTTTTTTAATCTCCTTTTAAAAATGTTGTGGGAGGGCACGCCTGGGTGGCTCAGTCAGTTGAGCAGCTGACTCTTGGTTTGAGCTCAGGTTGTGATATCAAGGAGTCTGCGTGAGATTCTCTCTCCCTCTACCCCTCCCTGCCCCCCCAGCCCCTCCCAATTCATGCTCTCTCTAAAACAAAAAATGTGCAACATATGTTTTTATGCATACACATACCTTGGAAAAATCCCCCAAACAGCTACAATATTTGTAATTAGTAACCAGTTACCTAAAGGTTTTCTGAAAATCACATCATTAGAAGAGGAATTTTGCCACAAAGCTTGCTATTTTTGATGATTTGGCACAAAGAACATCCCTTCAATGGATGTTTAAACATCCATTGAATATTTTTTAAAACTCCTTTCAAGTATAATAACATGAATGAAAGTTAGTTTGGCATGATACTGGAATTATAACAAGCATTTATGAAACCTATAGCTTAGCTCTACCTATAATATCCTGAAGAAATCAAAAGTGCATTTCTTTCTTTTTCTGGCTAAACCAGTTTGGTATTATTACTAAGGACTTACTTCTCATCAACAAAGAATTGATACACCTGCCCCTTATATATTTGGTCCATCACAAAGAGGCGCAGCTAAAATGTGCAGTCTATTAATCTCTCTAGCTGCTCATTGTTTCACTGGCCTTTTATAAAATATCCCCCTTCATTAAGGGTGTTTCACGAGTTAATCACAGTAGCATTCACCATTATTATTCTCAAACCAGGAAAGAGTCTTCCATCCCTAGGGAATGCATGTTCCTCTCATGAAGATCAGCATGATAGTCTTACTTCCAAAATATCTGTATGATCATCCTCATTCCCCTGGATTTGGTCCAGGATTTTTATTTGGATTATCATAAAAGACAGATGAAGACCAGGAGGTGTGTACAAAGGAAATAGGAACACTGAAGTCGTTGCACTCCAATTCCTTCCTTCACTGAATCAACTCTCCCATCTGTCCTATGCATAAACTCAACCTGAGAAAGACTGGGCAGGTAGTGGAAAGAATGGTAAACTTGGAATTAGGGACCTGGGTTCTAGTCTCTACCCCTCTACTAATCTGGCAAATGATGCTCTGAGCCACCAAATATCCTACTCTGTGCCAGGCACTGTGTTGGTTAAGTGACATTTGGCCCCTTAAACCCTTACAACAATCCTGCCATGTCAGTGTCATATTCCACTTCACCAACAAAGACACTAAGGCTCAGAAAAATTAATTTACAAGTTTGTGATTCTCAACTGTAAAATAAAGGAACCTGAACTACTTAAATTCTAATGTTCCTTATGATGATCCTTCCATGTTTTCATCTTTATTGACCTTCCTTTACCTTTCTTCTCTTTTCCTTTTACTTTTTTGGTGCCTGTCTTTTTTTTTTCCCCCTCTGATACCTCATAACTGATATTTTTCTAATTTGATGTTTGGAAATCAATATAAATTCCTTGTTGAAATCACTTTCATTCACTTATGTTATGACCATACGCCTGCTTAAATAAATAAAATAATAAAAATGTCAAAAGCTATAGAAAAATCTACTTCCTTTTCCAAGCCTAGGAAATCTTCAGTCAGACCTCCTTGCTCCAATTTTGCCCTGCACTGTTGACTTCATTATCAGTACTTGTTCATGCCTTCATTCATTTCAATAAACATATATTGATGACTCCATTCTATGGCTGGAACGACATTAGGGGCTGGCAACACAAAAAATAAGATTCTATCCTTGTCTTTAAATGCTTTTATAATTAAAACTTCTCAACAAGGTATTATTACAACTTGTAACTTATCTTCAGAAACTCAAAAAAAGATCTTCAAAGTAAATTATAGATAATTTCAGATTTTTGTGGAAGAAATTATTAAAGAATTAATCAACAACAAATAACTAATGCATTTTAGATAATGTGAAAATTACCTCGCTTTTTTTGGTCATGTCTAGTATCCTCGTGGTATGCTGAGGCCCGCTCATACAGACTCAGGAGACCCTATTGTTAACACCCCTTTCCAGCTCCGTGTTCAGTGATACCACCATGATTGCCTGAAGTCAGCCATGGTAGGAGTGGTTACACCATAGAAACTGGAAAATGCTCTAAATCAGCGATTACCGCCCCCACCCCACTCCACCTAGCAAGAGCCAGTGGTTAAGCATTTATCAGCATACTGTTGACTGGCACTTAAATGCCAAGGAAAGGGGCTTTCTCAGGTCTTCATTTCAAGGACTTTCCTCAGGTTCCCCCAAATTATAAGCTATTCAGTTGCCACATCTTATAACTTGGATATTATTTCTATGACATTAGTTGGAGTTTGGAGTTGGAAAAGTCCAGATGAACTTCCTTCACTTACTGAGCTCAGAAGCCACCCATATCATCACCATTCACTGTCTAAACACCCCAGTGTGGACAAGTGCTCAGCCAAATGGCTCAGGATTGTCTGTTGGCTTCAAGGGATGGAATGGCCAGATTTTTGAAGAAAACACTCTACTTGAGCCTAAGGTGCTTTCAGATGACTGCAAGGTAAGGGATGGCAACTTTTAGAATTGTTCAATATAGCTAACATAAAACTGAAAAGGACATAAAATTAAAATAATGGGGATAAGACTCTAATTGCAAACTGAAGATCCAGAGGCTAATAAGTTTTAAGGTGCCCTATTTGTAATAACATTACATTTTTCAGAATCAATCGTTTGCTTGTATCGTATCTTGTCAACTTCTGTAACACCCACTGGTCATCCATAGATTTTTATATGCAGAACAGATGTTAATACATAAATCTAATTCTTATTGCTCGTATGAAATATCTATATTACCCCTGCATGGATAGAAAGAGCATATAAATAAATAGATTTATTTCTTATATTTCACTACTGTAATTCTACATCTCATTATATACGGAAGACAGGTTATAGAGGCAAGTCTGTTGTATTTCATTTTGTCAGTTCCTATTCCTGAAACCAAATACGAGCAAAATTGCATATTGACTCGCCCTACCAATTGATATTTGAAAAATAGCCCATTTTTGTTTTACAATTAAACAACTAATATTATAAAAAATCTATAATTTTAAAATGTTTTGGTATAAAGCAGGTGTCGGCTAACTACATTTCACAGACCAAATCCACCCCACCACTTTTTTTTTTTAAGATTTTATTTATTTATTTGACAGAGATGACAAGGAGGCAGAGAGGCAGTTAGAGAGGGTGGGGGGAAGCAGACTCCCTGCTGAGCAGAGAGTTGGATGTGGGGCTCCATTGCAGGACACTGGGATCATGACCTGAGCCGAAGGGAGAGGCTTTAACCAACAGAGCCACCCAGGTGCCCCGCCTGCCACTTGTTTTTGTTAATAAATTTTATTAGCACATAGCCACACTCATTTGTTTACTCAGTATCTATGGCTTTTGTCACACAGGGATGACAGAGTTAAATAAATGTGAGACTGTGGCTCACAAAACCTAAGACATTTATTATCTAGCACTTTACAGAAGAGTTTCCCAACACTGTTAGAAAGAGCATCCACATCACATACATTTCATTAATGATTTCAAGTAGCTTGGTTTCTTGCTCTTGTGCACCATAAAGCCCGTGATTTAATATCTCTTACCATTTCCAGGGAATTCTACTTTTTCACATTTTATTTTCAGACAAATTGTGCTTGAGAATTTGAAAAATGAGAGGCAAACAGAGATATATGGCTCATTCTTTAAAAGCAAAGAGATCAATATTATCAACAAACTCATTTGAATTTTATAATTTTTTCCAGAAACTTTCAATGACTCACTACTATCTCTGAGATACAATCTAAACTTATCTGCTCTTTGTTTAGCGCTTAAAATAGTCCGGCCCCAACCTTTCTAGCTTGGGCTTTCGGTGGCTGTTCGCCCTAAAGTATGGTGAAACTGATCTATTAATAATAATAACAATAATAATATCAACAATAATCCCTACTATTAGTCACTGGGACCTTATTATATAGCAGTTACCCTGTATTACATACATTATTTTATTTAATTATAAGAGCTTTATAAAGAAGTTTCATTTTATAGGTAAGAAAATGAAGAAACAGAAAGGCTAAATAACTTGCTCAAGGTCATGTAGCTAATTAGTGGAGAGCAAGAAATAAACCCTAGGTGGGTATAACTCCAAAATCTATGCCACACTATACTGCTTAACTGAAATCTCATTTAATCCTTACAACTGTGTGAGGTAAGTGTTTATTTTTCAAATTTTATATATAAAGAGAATGGTGGTACCTGGATTTCTATCAAAATCTGCTCTTCATCCCCATGTAGGCTTACTTTGGCAATCATCTACTTTTCCAACAGTTTTTTGTATGTTTGTTTTTACTCATGTCATTATCTTTCTCTGAAATGCCTTCTCTACCTCTCTAACCAAGTAGAAGTACTAGGCATACTTGAAGGCCCATTTTAAATTCTGAAGTCTGAATTCATGAACCTTTCCCTGAGTACTTCAGTTGGAAATGAGGAATTTAGCGCTCACTGTCTACATTATTTATACTGTACTCACCATATGTTGTCTTGTGTTATGTCTACGTTCATGTTTCCCCTCTCCAACTAGATTTATAAGCTGCTAGTCTTCAAAATCCAGAGCTGATTTATTCAGCTTCATATTTCCCAAGGACTGTTAGAAAATAGAGGATTACATCTTACTCAGCTGTGCCACTTGTACTTAGTATCCAATAAATACTGCTTAAAAGACTTAACGAGTTAATCTAATAGTGTCTTACACACACACACACACACACACACACACCAAGCTGATGACTAGTGAATGAAATTTAAAGCTTAAATAATCACTGAGGTTTCTTCACATTTTAAAATTTATATCATAATTCTATAAACAAGTGAATCAACTTTTTTTTTTTTTTTAAAGATTTTATTTATTTATTTGACAGAGAGAAATCACAAGTAGATGGAGAGGCAGGCAGAGAGAGAGAGAGAGGGAAACAGGCTCCCTGCTGAGCAGAGAGCCCGATGTGGGACTCGATCCCAGGACCCTGAGATCATGACCTGAGCCGAAGGCAGCGGCTTAACCCACTGAGCCACCCAGGCGCCCCGTGAATCAACTTTTTAATAAAAAGCTTCACAAAACTAGCGAATTGTGTTTCTCTATTTTATCTTGTTGAATCTTAATCATAAGAGATTTTATGATATGTGTTTGTTCCATAGTAGAATTTGTCTGAAACAAAAGAACATAGAGTGATAAAAAAAAAAAAACAAAAAAAACAGAAAGACCTAGAAAGAAGAGAGGAAAGAAACTATATAAACAGTAACCACAGACTGGAAAAAAAGAAACCTTAACGGTGATTCAACAGAATTATAGTTTATTTCCTAATGAAGCAATTTTGGTTATTTCTTGCCTAAATTACAGAGAGGTTGAGACAGCTCATTGCTTTTCCTCCAAGAATGCCCATCCTAAAGAATCAGCCTCAAATAAAGGAACAGAGAACAGATGTGTTACTCATATTAGGAATAGTACAGCCTTTTAATTCATACCTGGTCCAGTGATCTACAGACAACAGAAGCAGAAGCCTAGCCTTAGTCCCTGGGACTGAAAAATCAGAACACACATTGCCATTTGGAGAAAAGAATGAACCCATGTTTTCAATTAGTCATAGTGAGTGTTAGCATTGCACACTTACTCTATGCCAGCATTTACTTTGTTTTAGGGACTTCCTATTCATTATCTCTAATTCTTAAACTAAATCTTCATTGAGAGTGAAGGGCATTGTCTGCTGAGAACAACTTCTGATGACATGATTACATATCAAAGCATTTTGTTCTTGTTTTACAGATTCAAGATGGCAGCTGGCATAAGGCAAAATTCCTTTTTCACACCCAGGACCCTAATCAGCTTCCAGTCATTGAAGTACAAAAACTTCCTCATCTCAAAACCAAAAGGAAGTACTACATTGAAAGCAGTTCTGTATGCTTTCTCTAAGGTTTCTGAATTAGTTCAGAATTTGTGCTGTTGGCCAGGTAATTGTTGCAGAGGGAAAAATACAGACAGAGAGATACTATCATTGTGAAATGCATGGAATAAAGCATTGGCTAAATCTTAAAGAATCTCAGGAAGAAAAGATTTCCTCCAAAGAAGGAGAAAAGGCATTTTTTAAAGGATTATAATTGATAAAGTATTTAATTCTTTAAAAAATTATATTGATCTGAGCTTTCTTAGAGAATTCCCTAGAACTGAAAATTTATAAACATGGAATTCTTCAGGGTAGCCTCTATTTTTTGACTGAGAGCAAAGTACCCATTAGACAGCTGGAGATGCAGAGCACTATGGAGCAATACTGGCTAATGCTTCCACATGTGTGATGCTTCTGTCTAAAAATCACAAGCCACAGTCCAACATGTCTTATTTTCCCAAACACTAAGCTGTATTCAGGTCCCCAATGGGCATATACATCTTAGCCGGTGGTACACTACCTCTTACGTGTTGCCTTTTTATGTTGCTTGGTGCTCTTCCTAAAACAAGGTGCTTGTGGCTTTCATAGACTGTTTTATTTCTTTTTTCGTCTTTGTCATTCTTTAAGAGTGTATGTACTGGTTACATCAAGATATGTTTTGGTTGTTAGTACTTTATTTTAATTTGTTTGGTTACATGCTTAATAACAAGTAAAACATTATTTATGTGAAGTCCTTGTTCTATTTTAAAATTCTCTTTGTGATATGGAATCAAAGCCAGCACACAGTAACCTGTGCTTATGCACAAGAGAATTAGGAGGTTTCTTTTGTTTTTATTTTTTAAAGTGTTGTAAAAAATATTACAGGCCAGCTACTTCCTGTAGTAGGTTTGGGATAGAGTTTGGGGTTGTGATATACTATTTTTAAAAAATCCATGATCATCTGGAATGATACTATGTATATATATATATTTTGTAAAGTTTTAATTCAGCAAATCTTTTGAAATTGCTGCTGTTTTAAATTATAAAAACCATTATTTCTTCTTCATAGGAATTACATGTTTTATAGTATTCATTGATTTTATCTCACTATTCTTAAATTTATTGTGTTTGGACCTAAAAGACTTCAATTTACCAGTCTTAAAAGCAACATTCAGGAAGAAAAAAGTCTTTAGCCATTTAAAATAGGCTCAGCCCACTCAGAATTCCCTTGTCAGAGAAATGTTATTCAGTATTAAAAGAAAAATATTATACCTTTTGGTATATAGAAAAGCTTGTACATCCATTATAAACATATCTTTAGCCACAGCAAACCACACTTACCTATCCATAATAAAAATATGCTTGAAACCTTTTTTGGTGGTATTCATTTTTCTTCTTTTGTTATCATATCCTTGTATTACCAATGGTAGTTCTCTGGCAGAGTCCTTCTGTCCTCTGTACATATACATTATTACAAAGTATCTGTTACACACCTATAAGAGGATTATAGGGTCTATTTTCTACTTGTGCAAAATGAGGTCAGAATAAATTCTCATATATGGTCAATTGACTTTCAAAAAATGTGCCAATATCATTTAATAGGAAATGGACAGTTTTTTCAGCAAATGGTGCTGGGAAAAATGGATATCCACAAGCAAAATAATGAAGTTGGACCTTTATCTGGTATCACATATACAACTTACCTCAAAATGGATCAAAGTGCTAAATATAAGAGCTAAGCTTATAAATCTCTTAGAAGAAAACATAGAGGAAAGTCTCCATGACATTGGATTTAGCAGTAATTTCTTGAAGATGACACTAAAAGCATGTTCAAAAAAAGAAAAAAATAAATTGGACTGCTTTAAAATTAAGAACTTCTGTACATCAAAGGACACTATCAAGAAAGTGAAAAGAGGGCGCCTGGGTGGCTCAGTGGGTTAAGCCGCTGCCTTCGGCTCAGGTCATGATCTCAGAGTCCTGGGATCGAGTCCCGCATCGGGCTCTCTGCTCAGCAGGGAGCCTGCTTCCCTCTCTCTCTCTCTCTGTCTGCCTCTCCATCTACTTGTGATTTCTCTGTCAAATAAATAAATAAAATCTTTAAAAAAAAAAAAAAAAAAAAAGAAAGAAAGTGAAAAGACATCCCACAGAATGGGAGGAAAAATTTGCAAATCATATATCTGATAAAGAATTAATACCCCAGGATGTATTTTTTTAAACTCCTACACCTCCACAGCTCTTTCTGCCCACAGATCCTGTCCCCATGCTTTAAGAAACCACCATTTTGCACCATAATTTAATGAATCAATTAATTAATTAAATTTCTACAACTCAAAATAAAAAGCAATCCAACTGAAAAATGGGCAAAGGACTTAAGAGATATTTCTCCAAAGAAGATATACAAATAGCCAACAAAAGAAAAGATGCTCAACATCTCTAGTTATTTGGAAAATGCAAATCAGTGCCATAGGTAGATACCACTTGACATTCACTGTGATGACTATTATCCAAAAGAAAAACAAAACCAAAAAAAATGAAAGTAACAGGCATTGGTTAGGATGTGGATAAAGTGAAACCTTTGTATGTTGCTGGTGGGAATGTAAAATGTTGTAGTCATTGAGGAAAATAGTTTGTCAGTTTCTCAAAAGTTAAACACAGAATTACCATATGACCCAGTAATTCTAACTTGTGTATATGCCCAAAAGAATTGAAAGAAGGGACTCAAAGAGATGTTTGTACGCAAGTGTTCATGGAGATATTATTCAGAATAACCCCAAACTGGAAACAACCCAAATGTGCATCCACAGATGAATTGATTAACAAAATGTGGTATGTACCTACAATGGAAAATTATTGGGTCATAAAAAGGAATGAAATTCTGATATGTGCTAACAACACTGATCACCTTGAAAACATTACACTATGTGAAATAAGGCAGATGAAAAAGGGCGAGTTATCTGAAATACCTATCACTTATCTGAAGTATCAAGAATAGACAAATTCAAAGACAGGAAATAGAACAGAGGTTATCAGAGGCTGGGAGAGATGGGAATGGGGAACAATTTTGTAATGAGTGCAGAGTTTCTGTTTGGGATGATGACATAGTTCTGGAGATGGATGGTAATAATGGTTGCACGACACATGAATGCACTCAGTACAACTGAACTAACACTTAAAATGATTTAAATGACCAATGTTATGTTGTACATTTTACCACAATTTTTTTTAATGGGGTGATGACAAATATGTCTGATTTCCTGCTTGAGAACCATGGAATGCTTTTTTAAAGGAGCAGAATGTGCCATACCTTTTGTTTCTCCCCCCCAAAAATAATTTATTTCAGAGACATAAATGGTTTTTCTAGGTATCATTTAAGAACTAAATATATATATATACATATGTATATATATAATAGAAATATCTCACTTTATGCTTTTTTTGAAATATTAAATTTAAAGCACAGTTTAATCAACATAATCATAGATAATATAGCATATATAGTGATTAAGAGTACACTGGAGCCTAGCTGTGTGACTTTGGGTATATTATTCTTCACTGCCTCAGTTTCTTCACTGCAAAATGAGGATAATAAAAGTAAAAATCTTTATGAGTTAGGCTTCTTAGAGAAACAAAACCAGTAGGAGATATAGATAGATAGAAGTAGAAACACAGATTTTATATATAATACACATATAATATTGTTATGATATATAAATACATTTTTTATTTTATGTTTTTATATGGAAGCATTATGATGAATTGGCTTACACAATTATGGAAGCTGAGAATAGCCACAATTTGCCACCTGTAAACTAGAGACCCAGAAAGGCCAGTGATGTAAGTTAAGTCCAAAGGCCTGAGAAGCAGTGGAGCCAATAGATTAAAATCCAGTCTCTGGGCCGGTGAAGATGGGAGGTCCCAACTCAAGCAAGCAGACAGAGCAAAAAAGGCACATTTTTCCTTACTTTGCCTTTTGTTTGATTCAGGCCCTCAGTGGATTGGGTGATGCCCATGTACATTGTGGGAGAGGGACGATTTACTTTACTGAGTCCACTGGTTCAAAGACTAATCTCCAGAAATTCTATTACAGAAACACCCAGAAATAATTTTTAATGTGGACACCTATGGCCGGTCAAATTGACACATAAAATTAACTATCACATATCTCACTTGGTGGTTGAATGGGTTCAATAAATTACCCTGGAGAAGTATAAAACTGCCTGGCACAAAGCCATCAATCACTCTGTAAGCATTCCCTGCTGCTCTTGTTGAAGTAACAACATCATTGAAGATTTAATAGATAAGCTCCATGCTAGTTATCACCAAGGAGGTGGTAGCAAATCCCTTAATAAAATTACTCATCTGTTTTATAGCCATGCCAGTCCCATAATTTGTTTTGTAACAATAGATTTTATATTTTAGGAACATAGATTAAATATAAAGGCTTTCTAGAAATAAGGTACAACTGTAACAGTATATAATTAGATAATGTGCCTCCCTCTTCTCCCCATTTTTTTTTATTAATGTGGGAATTATAGTTGTCATTAAAAGTAAATATCACCAGGTTTTTTTTGTAATATAAAACCATTGCAGAAGGAATATTGGATTTAGATACATAAAACTTGGGACATCTGTGTGACTCAGTTGGTTAAACGTCTGCCTTCGGCTAGATCATGATCTTGGGGTCCTGGGAAGGAGTCTCAAATCTGGCTCCCTGCTCAGCAGGGAGCCTGCTTCTCCCTCTGCCTCTGCTATTCCCCCTGCTTGTGCTCTCTTTCTCTCAAATGAGTGGATGGATGGATGGATGGATGGATGATATATTTTTTTAAATATATGCGTAAAACTTGAACTAAGTTCCCTTCTCACTTATCGGTTTGGGGTACTTGGTTAAGTCACTAATTCTCTGTTTCCTTATCTATACTGGGCAAAATTTTTTGTTTTTTTGGCCTGCTTCTTATACTTATATGAGGTAGGTGTGTTAAAAAATCTCAAACTGTGATTATGGACATTCCCGTTTCTTTTACGTCTCCCATTTTTGCTTTATACTTGTAATCAGTTGCATTCAAATTTACCACAGCTTTTTTCAGAGGTATCGCACTACATGTTTAATAACTAGCGCTCCAGGGTAAAAAGAGAAACAATCACTACTTGTAGCATTAGCCAGTTTTCATGGCATAAACACTTGGACCATACCAATTTTGTGCTGTAACTTGTTAGCGTCAAGATAGTACATCTTTGTTCGTCTTTTTATTTTTGACCTTTCTACATCCTTCTGTTTAGGCATATTTATTATACTCGGCATATGCTTGTAGATGTGTATATTTTTAATCTATTTTGACAATTTTAGACTCAGAATATGTAGTCTGTTTAGTTAATGTAGTTACTGTTATAGTTGCATTTAAACCTGATATTTTACTATCATTTTGTATTTGTCTCCTTTCTTTTTCTTTTTTCTTCCTTTGGATTGGTAAAATACTTTTTATTCCATTTTCCCTCTTTTAGCTTGTTAAACATTATTTTTATTTTCTTTTAGTGGCTACTTTAAAGTCAATAATATGTATCCTTGACTTTGTAGAGGTCATATAAATTAGTACTTTTCTACCTTCCAGACAACTCAAGGATATTACAAAACTTCAACCCCACTCATCTTTCTCTGACATTTTGGAATGTTATTGTCAAGTATTTTAATTCAGCACATATTTAGACTCCTACGGGATATTACTATTTGCTATTATTTTAAACTGGCAATATTTATTTGGTTTTATCCACCTATTTATACTTTCCTATACTTTTCTTTCCTTCCTTCCATCCTTCATATTTTAGGTGGACTTGAAAGAAGCAAGAAGAGATGACATAGGCTTTATACAGAGGCAGAGTTACCACTGAAGATAATAAATTTAAGCTTTAGGGCCCTGAAGTGGCCTTCAAAATGTCTTCACGGGGGCATTTATGTTTGTAGAGTTTGCAAAAGTACAGTAATTTTTAGTTATTTTCCATAAAGAGGACCCTAACTTGTACGAGTTTTACCTGGATGAAATATAAATGTCATTCTTTCTGTAGGAAATAACAGATGACTATAGTAAACAAAAAGAGGGACTGTTGCTAGTGGCACAGGAATGACCAGTGCAGTAGAAACATGGTGTTCAGCAGTAAGCACTGTGACAGACCTCATTTTCTGTCCAAAATGCTAAGTTTGGTTCTCCCATACAAGACTAGCAGCTTTTATAGTTTCAGAAATAAGTGTAAGCTAAGCCTTCAATGTAATGTGCTCTGCCCTATTCAAACACAACTTTTCTACCATGACCTACATAGTAATTGGCTCTGAAGGCATGATTAAGTCGTTATCACCTCAGCCCAGGTACACAATTATGCAATCTGTGTGCTTTGGATTCAGAGTCCTGGTATAACTCAAAGCTAATTTAGAAAAATGGCACCTTTGTAGAGAAGGGCAACCAGTGGGGTATCGAGCTATCATCTTGGCTGTGCCTAGCTAGCAGTGGAATTTCAGGACTTTACATAAGGACAAAGTAATCTCAGTAACAGTCCATTAAAAATAATTTAATTTCACAAGGTATCTAGTTCAGAACAAATTTAGAGCTGAAATTCAAGAAAACTTCTCATTTCTTGAAGGAAACACTGGAAATCCAGTTTCGTGAAATGGACATTCTTCATGAAGGGATAAAGATTTCCCTCAGCTGTTAGAATATAAAAACTTTATTTGAACTTTATTGATTTTACATTCAATTTTTCTCACTTGAATATTTCAATTTGTAAAAGGGGTTAAGCCATTTAAGTACCAAAACAAATGCCAAGATACTATATAAAACATTCAGTTAAAATAATTTTTAGTTGTTTCTAAATATTTCCTACATAATTCAGTATATCATAGAAAAATACTATATATCTTTTTCCAAGTCTTCATATGATGAAAAAATTAAAAACTTGGGACAAAAATTAATTACTAGATACCAATAAGTTTTTAGTTTAATAGTTGGAAGAGAGAAATTAAAACAATCAGACTTTATTTAGTTTGAGTTTATAACCAATATTATTGCTGACTTCAGGGTTCAGATGTTAAAAGATAATAAATATTTTAGAATAGTTTTCAGAAATTTTTCTTCTAAAATCTTTTCAGAAATGTATTTCTTATACCTCCCTGCTGCAAATAGTTAGGCCTTCTGTATTAGGTCCTGGATTCCTCTAATAGTAATGACCCAATTGTTGGATCCTTCTAAAGTCTCATTAATTATGACTGAACCTCCTGAATCATGATTTGTTTGTTTGATCCAAATAATGCTTTTGCCAATAATAGATCCAGCCCATTCTTTGGAAACAAGTTACTTGTGTTGTAATAATAGGCCCATCCAAATCACAGTATGTCATGCTCCTGTGGTAAAGAATTATCACACCCAGAACCAATCTGGGGTTTCTTCTCTGTATCCCAACCTCAGAACCAAGTTGAGGAAATGAAACTGGTTCCTGATCACCTATAGGATAAAGAAATGCAAGTTTTTCTGTGAAGCCTATAAGGCCTTGGTGGCCGGGCCTCTGATTCCTTGTCAACGTGCTCCCCTCCTTTTCTCATCTGAGTCCATATACTCCAGACATACCTATCTTAGCTCATGTTCTCTGAACATGCTGTATGTTTTCATTCCTTTGCCTGGAAAGTTCTCCTGCCCTGTTCTCCTGGCCAGCTCCTACTCTTTCTTCAAGTTAGATCCTTAGGAAAACTTTCTTAACTTTTCCCACAAAGGAATGCATGCTGCTTCCTCTTTGGGGCATATTCTGTTGTTTTTCTTTTTTCTTTTCTTTTTCTTAAAGATTTTATTTGTTGGGGCACCTGGGTGGCTCAGTGGGTTAAAGCCTCTGCCTTCAGCTCCGGTCATGATCCCAGGGTCCTGGGATGGAGCCCCACTACAGGCTCCCTCTCTCTCTACCTGCCTCTCTGCCTACTTGTGATCTCTGTCTGTCAAAAAAAAAATCTAAAAAAAAATTTTTTATTTGTTTATTTGATAGAGAGAGACACAGCGAGAGAGGGAACAAAAGCAGAAGGAGCGGGAGAGGGAGAACCAGGCTTCCCGCCAAGCAGGGAGCCCAACATGGGGCTCTTTCCCCAGGACGCTGGGATCATGACCTGAGCTGAAGGCAGATGCCCAACGACTGAGCCCCCCAGGCACCCCCACATTCTGTCTTCTACACTTGCTTCAGTAGGTTGTTATTGTCCTTCACATGCCTGTTTCCCTTCACTCACTGTGACCTCCCTGAAGGCAAAGTATGGATTTTTTTTAATTTTTTCAATTTATTTATTTTCAGAAAAACAGTATTCATTATTTTTTCACCACACCCAGTGCTCCATGCAATCCGTGCCCTCTATAATACCCACCCCCCTGGTACCCCAACCTCCCACACCCTCGCCACTTCAAACCCCTCAGATTGCTTTTCAGAGTCCATAGTCTCTCAAAGTATGGATTTTAATGCTTATAATTACACAGAATGGCACAGTGTATGATGCAAATAGGTGCTCAGGGCCTCCATGTCTTCATGTTTTATTGCATATTGTGGACTAGAGACTGTGCTGTGAGTTGGCAACTCAAATTGAACAAAAAAGGCAAGGTCCCTGTGCTCAATGAGCTTTCTATCTAGGAGAGAAACTGATGTTAATCAAATGATAGTATTCGTGAATTTATCATTACAACTTGAAACCAGTGCTCTTTAAAAAATACGCTCATATACATGAACTCTGACCGAGGCTGGAGTAGAGGGGAGAAGTGCCTAAGGAATGCTTCTGTAGGAAAGTAGGGCCTACTTCCTTCTGAAGGATGAGTAATTAGACATGAGGCTGAAGAGAAGATATGGGCCATTATGAGGGATCTTTGCAAGGCTATGATAAGGATTTATTTAGTTCTTTATCCTAAGAGCAACAATTAGACATTGAAGGGTTTTAAGGAGTTGGTTGACATTATCAGACTTGTGATTTGCAAAGATGCTCAGGCTACAAATTGAAGAATGAGGAGACAGGTATTTATTGATCAAATTAATAAATGAACTACCACACTTAGCTGATTCTTGAATATTTCTTTTATCTAAATCTCAGCAATTGACATTTGAATTCTAATAATCTCATAGGGCAGCACTGTTCAATATAAAAAATATATATATATATTTATATATATATATTTATATATATATAAATATATATTCCAGTAGCCACATTTAAAGAAATAAAGCAAAACAGGTGAAATTAATTTTAATACTGTATTATACATAACCTTATATACCTACAATATTTTCATTTCATCATGTGATCAATATAAAAATGTTATTAATGAGATACTTTATTCTTTTTTTAAATACTGAATCTTTGAAAGTCAGTGTACATTTTATATTTACAGCACATCTCAATTTGGATAACCACATTCCAAGGGCTCTGTAGCCATCATGGCTACCATCTAGGTCTGTGTAACTGTAATGCCTTCACCCAGTGAACCTGCATTTACATCTTAAGTACACATTAGAGGTGCTTGTTAAAAGATGTTCCAGTAGCTTTCTCTACTTTGATTAAGTACCTCTACAGAAAGACCCAGATATCTTATTGAGCACACCAGGTGATGCTGATACAACAGTCCATGGACAAGTATATGGCAATTGTTGCATATATTGCCTCAAAGTTGCAAATATAATGAAACCTTTGCAGATATAATAAAACATCTTGCATGCTGGAAAAATTTGAGCTATAGCATGGGAAGCCTAGTAGGAAGGATGTTAAGGACACCTCTGAAATTATTTCAGAAAGTTACTATCATCCATATTTTTAAAATAAATCTGGAGAATCCAATTCCTGAAAAAGGTAGCCAATGAATAACACTAGTACTTCCTAATGTCTCCAAGTCTAATCTTGATGATGTCATATAAATGAGAGGGTGCTAATAGATCTTAGAGCCTCCTCAGAAATTCGGAGAAGACTATAGAAGATGAAAGGGAGTTGGGGCCCATTGTAGTGGGGAAATGAAAGACCTAGAGTCGTAGATGGACCCTGATGGAAATAAGGGGTAAAATGGAGGAATAGTATCTCTAGTTGTCTCCTTGTCTACCCATATTACCCTGGGTGGATCACAGCCTACCCCAACTCAAGGGCCAACAGCAGAGCTAGCCCAACCCCTGCCCATGTAGGTGGAATAACATCAGGGAAGCTGATAACTGTACATACAGGTTGGCTTGTAACAGTTCTCTTCTCTTGCTTCTACCCTGAGGTCTGGGTAATAACACAGAATATAGTAATTATTGAAAGGGATGGCAAGTGCAGGAGGGGGCATATTCTCCTCATGAAAAGTCCAAGTGGTTCTAGTGGAGCCCCAACTAGAACATCAGAAGCTTTCTACCCTAAGACTCATCCACTCTCTTCCTTATCAGCCACCTCGGAAGAAACATCAGAAGAATCACAAACCAAGTCTCAGGCCTTTGATCCTCCCTTTCAAGTATGAATTGTAACTGAAGTTGCTGATACTCCCAAGTGAATATGAGATCACAGGGGAAAAAATTACAGAATCTGAAAAGTGTAATTCTTTAAAAGAACTTTCTTAGAAAACTGGACAATTTGTACTAGTGGAACAAAATTAATGGATTTTTTTTTTAAAGCGAGAAATGTTAAATGAGTAAAGAAATATCTCCGAAGAGATAAGGGAGAATATTAGCAATATGAAACAAAAAGAAGCTGGGGAAACTGATTATGGAAAATATAGTGATTGAAATGAACTTAGTAGATGAGTTGACTAACATTTGATACTATCAAATAACAAATTAGCAAAGTAGAAATTAGTTAGGGAACTCCTCTAAAAGGCATAAAGAACCCTAATAACAAAACCTGATGACATTACAAGAAAAGAGAGCTGTAGACAAACATCCTTCATAAACATACATAAAATCTACTAAACAAAATATGAGCTATTTGAATCCAGCTATATATAACATATATAATAAAAAATGAATTTAGTAATGTTGAAAGATACAAAATCAATTTTAAAAATCAATTGCATTGTTATAGGCTAGTGATGGAAAATCCAAAAATTAAGTTAAATAATTCTTTTCAAAATCACATCAGAAAGAATAAAACACTCGAGTGTTTGGCTAGCTCAGGCAGTAGAGCATGGGACTCTTTTTTTTTTTTTTTTTTTTTTCATTTCTTTTCTTTTCTTTTATTATTTTATTTTTTTTAAGATTTTTTTTTTTTAATTTCTTTTCAGCGTAACAGTATTCATTGATTTTGCACCACACCCAGTAGAGCATTGGACTTTCGATCTTGGGGTCATGAGTTCAAGCCCAACATTGGGTGTAGAGCTTACTTAACTAAATAAAAAAAGAATAAAATACCTAGGAATTCATTAGGCAAAAGACATGCAAAACGCATACACTGAAAACTACACAGCATTGTTAAGTGAAATTAAAGACAATCTAAATAAATGAGTGACACTCCATTTCCATGGATTCTAAGACACAGTATTATTAAGATGATAATTCTCTTCAGCTGATCTATATATACCACGCTATCCCTGTCGAAATCTCAACAAGCTCTTATGTAGAAATTGATAAACTAAATCTAAAATTTATATGGACATGCAAAAGACCTAGAACAGCCAACACAATTTTTCAAAAAAGAATTTTCATTATAGTTGACACACAATGTTACATTTTATTCATGTCTACAACATAGTGATTCAACATCTCTGTCTGTTATGCTATGATGACCAACACAATTTTGAAAAAGGAGGAAGACTTAATTACCCAGTTTGAGAACTTACTATAAAATTAGAGTCATCGAGAAGGTGTGGTATTGGTGCAAAGCCAGATATACAAATCAATGAAACAGAAAAGTCCAGAAATAAAGCCTTATATTTGTGATCCCCTCATTTTTTACAACATATCAAGGCAATTCAAGGGGAAAGGATGATCTTTTCCACCAATGGTGCTTGGATAAGAAGAGATCCATATGTGAAAAATAAATCATCAATTTGCACTATGAAAAAACTCAACATGGGGGTGCCTGGGTGGTTCAGTGGGTTAAGCCTCTGCCTTCAGCTCAGGTCATGGTCTCAGGTCATGGTTTCAGGTCTCATGGTCTCCTGGGATCAAGCCCCACATGGGCCTCTCTGCTCAGCAGGGAGCCCGCTTCTCCCTCTCTCTCTGCCTGCCTCTCTGAATAGTTGTGATCTCTCTCTCTGTGTCAAATAAATAAATTAATTAAAAAACACTCAACATGGATCATAGATCTAAATGTAAGAGCTAAAATTATAAAACTTCTAGAAAATATAGTAGAAAATCTTTGGGACATTGGGCTAGCCAAAAATGTATTAGTGTGACACAAAAAAGCAGAATTCATTTTAAAAATTCATGAACTGGGCTTCACTAAAATATAAAACTTTTTCTCTTTAAAAGACATAATTAGAAAAAATTAAAAACAAGCACATAATGGGAGAATGTATATGCAAACCATACAAGGACTTGGTATTAATTGTCTATTGCTGTGTAACAACTGCCCTGAAACTTAGCAGTTTAATACAATAAATATTTCTTCTATTACCCAATTTTTGAATATGAGGAATTTGAGTGCAATTGTTGGACAGTGCTGCAGCCATGTCAAGACTTGACTAGAACTAGAGAATCTGCTTCCAGGGTCACTCACATGGCTGTTGACAGACCTCAGTTCCTTGCTGGTTGTTGCCCAGTGTATTAGTTTGCTAGGGCTGCTATAAGAAAATAGGTTAAATGTGTGGCTTGAATAACAGAAACTTATTTTCTGACAGTTCTGCAGGCCAGAAGTCCAAAATCAAGTGTTAGCAGGTTTGGTTTCTTCTGAGGCCTCTCTCTCTGACTTGCAGATGACCTCCTTCTCGTTGTGTCTTCAAATGGTCTTTTTTCTGTGCGCACACATCCCTGATCTCTGTTTGTGTCCAAATTTCCCCTTCTAGAGGTACACTGGACAGACAGAATTAGGGTCCACCAGAATGGCCCATTTTTTTTTTTAAGATTTTATTTATTTATTTGACAGAGAGAAATCACAAGTAGATGGAGAGGCAGGCAGAGAGAGAGAGAGGGAAGCAGGCTCCCCGCTGAGCAGAGAGCCCAATGGGGGACTCGATCCCAGGACCTGAGATCATGACCTGAGCCGAAGGCAGTGGCTTAACCCACTGAGCCACCCAGGTGCCCCTGAATGGCCCATTTTAACTTAATCACCTTTTAAAGGCCCTATTTCCAAATACAGCCACATTTTGAGGTACCAGGAATTAGGGTTTCAACATATGAATTCTGGAGGAACACAGTTCAGCCTTATAATAGTTCAGCTCCCTGTTACATGAGCCCTCCCAGTAGGGCAACTCAAACATGGCAGCTTTCTTCCCTCAGAGTAAGTAATCTGGGAGAGAGTAAGAGAGCAATTGCCTGAAACAGAAACCACAGCCATTTTTCTAACCTAATCTCAGGAGCAACATAGTATACTCTTACTGTACCCTATGAGTAACACAGGCCAATCCTGGATAATTTGGGGAAGTTTTATACACTGGCATGAATAACAGGAGGTGGGGATCATTGAGGAACCTCCTGATGTCTATCTACAAAAGATTTCTATCCATAGTATATGAAGAACTACAATGTAATAATAAAAAAACAACTAAATTAAAAGTAAGCAAAAGACTTGAATATTTCACTAACCCAGATAGAGAACTGGCTAGTAGCACATGAAAAAATGTTCAACATGGTTAGTCATTAAAGAAATGCAAATTGGGGCACCTGGGTGGCTCAGTGGGTTAAGCCGCTGCCTTCAGCTCGGGTCATGATTTCAGGGTCCTGGGATCGAGTCCCACATCGTGCTCTCTGCTCAGCGGGGAGTCTGCTTCCCTCTCTCTCTCTGCCTGCCTCTCTGTCTACTTGTGATCTCTCTCTGTCAAATAAATAAATAAAACCTTTTAAAAAATGCAAATTAAATTTATAGTGAGATACCACTACCTACCCATAATCAAAAAGACTGACAATAAATACCAACTGTTGGCAAGGACTTAGAAAAATTGGAATCCTCATACATGGCCAGTGAGCATGTAAAATGGTTTAGCTACTTTGGAAAACAGTTTGACTGTTCCTTAAAAATTAAACGTAAACTTACCTTGTGATCTAGAAATTCCACTCGTAGGTATCTACACAAGAGAAATGAGAATATATATATATGAGAAATGAGAATATATATATATTCTCATTTCTCTTGTGTAGATACCTACGAGTGGAATTTCTAGATCACAAGGTAAGTTTACGTTTAATTTATATATATATATATAATTTATATTTATATTTTTATATATATTATATTTATATATATATTCTCAGTTCTCTTGTGTATATATATATATACATATATATATGTCTATATATGCACACACGCAAAGACTTGTATGGGAATGTGGAAGCAGAATTTTGCATAATACCAAACCCGGAAACAATCCAAATGCCCATCAACTCACGAATGACCAAAATGCAATATATCCATACAACGAATTATTATTCACCAGTAAAAAGGAATAAACTACTGAAACATGCTACAATATGGATGAACCTCAAGAACTATGCTGACCGAAAAAGCCAGACTCAAAAGACCAAATACTGTATTATTTCATATGAAATTTCCAAGAAGTGCAAATGTATAAGAATGGAAAGTAGATTAGTGGTTGCCTGGGACTAGGGTTAGGAACAAGGATTAACTGTGAATGGGAACAAGGGTATCGGGTGGGGATAGATGGAAATGCTCTAAAACTGGATTTTGGTGATGGCTGCACAACTGTATAAAATTTTGAATTTAAATTAATGAATTGCATGTTTATTATAGGTATATTTTATGTGAATTATACCTCAATGAAGCTGTTAAATGATGCACACAATAAAAATTCTACATATTTCACATATATATATATGTTTCTGTGAAACATATTACTTCTTTTAAAGATTTTATTTATTAAAACATATTACTTCTTTTAAAGATTTTATTTATTTATTTGACAGAGAGATCACAAGCAGGCAGAGAGAGAGGAGGAAGCAGGCTTCCCGCTGAGCAGAGATCCCAATGCAGGGCTCACTCCAAGGACCCTGGGATCATGACCTGAGCCAAGGCAGAGGCTTTAACCCACTGAGCCATCCAAGGACCCCCATATTTTTAAGGGAAGCATATTACACGTATAAGAGTGAGGGAGAGGGTAATGATAGTTGAGATGTACAAATAGCAAAAATATTAAGGAGAAGGTTGTCACACATGAGAAGAATGTTCCAAGAACTGAGAAATGTGATTATCTCAACTTTGTCTTCCATGATCCGAAAGAGAAAACAATTGGGCAAGATGTCATCAGCAGGAGTCTCAAAATTACTGGTAGGATAAGGAAAATAATACTTATATTTGTGGAATGCTTTACTGTTTACAAAACTCTTTCACATACATTTTCTCATTTAATTATCAAAATAGCTCTGTGAAATAGATATAACTACCTCCATTTTACAGATAAATTCACTGAGACTCAAAGTGGTCACCTAGCTACAGGCAAAGGAGATTTAAACCCAGCGCTTTTCCCTACCTCTCTTACTTGGCTGATCCAATCAGATTATTTTCTCCAGACATTTGGAAATAGACAATAGTGAGTCTCCATGATTATATAAGCACTGAGGATACAGAAAACTCAGAGTTGTGGAATGACAGTATTTTTTTTTAACAAAGTACATTGGAGAAAAGAGACAGCTTGCCTACAGAGAAAGTAGAATGAAGTCAATTTAGTGACAAGAGGCCATGTGGGTACAGAGACCACATTTACACCGTGGTCGCCACAGAGATGTGCCACCCAGATCTTCAAAGAAGGACTTGCTAGCTAGCCTCAAAGAGCACAGTTCATCTTTTAGCTCCAGCCGCAGAGAGGCTCTCTTGCCCAAGATCATGCCCTTTCTGTATCAGATGACCCAGCGGGGCCAGATAAAAAGTATGAGGCAGTTCTGCCTGAAGTGAGACTCTCTAAAGACAAATGCTTTCTCTGAGTCACTTGTCAGCTTGGCCAAAGTTTGTCAGACCTGCATCGCAATTTAAATGCTTTCTCTGGCCAATCCTGCTTCCCCTTTCTCTTCACAGGTGTTGATCCCTAACAACTCCTATCAGCACCTGTTTCTGAATAGTCCAAACCTGCAACACATCACAGCACATAGCCATATACAATAAGACTCAGACTTCCAGGCTTTCTGGTTCCTAGCTGCTGCCTTTTTTGCGGACACAGCTGAAATTCCACATCCTGACCTTTATCTTAAGCTAGCTCAAGTGCAAACAAAGGGCTTTGATCAGAATGTTAAATTTCTCTTTCAGTGCTGCCACTGAAGAGCCACTGAATCTTGAGCAAATCATTTTCTTTCTCTGGGTCTTTGTTTTCTTACCTGTCTAATGGAGGGTCAGGAAAGGCCCGTCTGACCCTCATTCTCTAGTCAAGCAGACAATTGACTACACAAAGTACCTGCTGAGCTGCTGAAATGATTTAACCATCCCCAAGATATACTTTTTTTTTTTTTTAAGATTTTATTTATTTATTTGACAGAGAGAGATCACAAGTAGGCAAAGAGGCAGGCAGAGAGAGGGGAGGAAGCAGGCACCCTACTGAGCAGAGTCCCAGGACTCTGAGATCATGACCTGAGCCGAAGGCAGCGGCTTAACCCACTGAGCCACCCAGGCGCCCCCCCCAAGATATACTTTTTCATGGCATTTCAGTCACAGCTAAAATGCTTTCCTAGAAAGTACTCCTAGGCTTCTGGCTATTAAAATGAACTCAACTATGATTTTGGCAAAGGGCCAGTTCCCAAAGTGGTTAGGAGAGTGGCAAGGTGATGCCTGATGCAGAGGCAGGAGACAGAAATGATAGGCACAATCCTATAGTGAAGGAGCTGGGGTTGTCCCTCTCCTCCACTGATGAGGAAAAGGGGAGGAAAGGAGTTTGAGGAACTGAATAGGAATTCAGTGACAGCTCCACAGAACTTCTGCCATCCTTTCATTGTCCTTGTCCTACAGTGCTGTGCTCTATATGCCAACAACCCAAAGTTCCCTCCTTCAGAACCACCTGAGCCTTCCTTTTAAATTCAAAGCTACCATTCAACAATATCACCACAACCTTTAGTATCTCCATTAAAACTACAGTCACACAGATGGATTGTTTAACTTAAGTAAATGATTAGCTGTGATGCCATCAAGGAGCCTCAGTGGTTTAACGATTTTGCCTCCAGTGACTGTTTAAAAAACAAAAACAAAACAAAACAAACAAACAAACAAACAAAAAACCCCACACACAGATTACAAGAACAAACGTAGGGAATTGACAAAAGTTTTAAAATCTTACAGAGTCTTTATGCTTCTGGTGTCTGATCTGTAGTTCCAAAACTTTTCCCTTTCTTAAATGGAAATCCAGATGGTCTTACTCTCTTGAGGATCAACACTCCTTCTTCTTGCTCCCATCTCACAAATCTTGTCTTTAGCAAAAACCACATGAATTCTTTCTATCATTTAGCCCATTCCCCCATTGTAAATAAGTGATCTGGCCTGAATATTCAATCAGGCTTTCTTTGACTCCATGGGCAGCTAGCACTTCTAAGTATCTCCAAAAGAGACTATCCATGTGATTCCCCTGAAAGCTTCTTTCTCACACTCCACAAGAAGATTGTACTAAACTTTGCCAATTTACTTCAGTGCTCCTTCCGCTTAATCCTTGGTGCCCCAATTAGGTTTCAAAATTTTCTTCCTTCCTCACTCTGCTCATCCATTGAAAATTCCCATTCCTTGACCAACTTGCAAATAAGAGATAACAGTTAAATGTCCTGCACTGAGGAGATAATACAAAGCAGCACACGGCTGAGACACCGTTTCTTTGAAGTCTCCTTTATGCAGCAAGAAAAATATATCTCCTATGAATTCTCCTTAAACAGTGAGAAAAATACCTTGCAGACATTATGTGAAGATTAGGTGAAAGGGCCTAATGCCCAGTATGTAATAATAATAATTTTGAAAAGTGACTGAAATAGATAAAAGTGTGGTTTTTGTTTTTTGCATTTTTTTTTTTTTTTTTTTTAGATCTTCTTTTCCTGGGGATTGAACTTTTGCCCCAGTCTTTAGGGATACACACACAAACACATTCTCTTAAGAGAATCCTGTAGGATGCTAGGAATGGGAAACTGGCTGTTGTAGGCTATTACTGACAGAACTGAAAGAATAATGTTGTGCCCAAATTTTGAGACCCCCCCCAAAGACAATCACCAGAGTCCAGAGTCACAGCCAAACAGCAAGAGTCGTTTATTACGAGTTCAAACCCGAACCTCCGCGCACTTGTTGCCGGTGACGCTAAGAGGTCCCAAGCTCAGGATCACAACACTTTTTATGCACTATTTTTGGGAAGGCAGGGACTTAGCATACATCATAGTATCTTGTAACAAATCGCCACATACCGCGGGAAAAATCAAAAAGGTACTCTAGAATATGGCGCGCTACAGAGCGGGAAAAGGCTGGGAATGGATTATTGGTTAGGGCAAAGGGCTCTTCAAACAAAGGGTCATTCTTCAAACTGCTGAGTTGGCGCCGCTAGGGTATGTGTCACCTCAGGATTGACTGGGGTCTTCCTGTCAAGCCGCGGGGCACCAGATGGTTGTTATCTCTCGACCCAGTGCCGGATGGGGGGCCGGGAGCAGTCATTCTGTTACGTCCAATTCCGGGTGGGGGTTTCTCTGGCGTCAGATGGCTGTTATCTCTTGGCCCAGAGCCGGGGAGGGGTCCAGGAGCAGCCATTCTGTCAGGTTCAATTCTGGGAGGGGGATGTGTGGTTACAGAGTGTCTGTAGAAAGTCCGCTGGTAATTTTCCATCTCCTCATGGGTTAGCAAGCGAAGGTACAGAAGCAGAAATAGCGGTAATGGTTATAATTTAGGCATCTCATTTCCCCCTTTCAGTTGGACATGTTATAGTCAATCTTGACTTTACACGCCTGATTCTGCTACCTTCGGATCAATAGGCTGATACTGAGCTCTAAGAACCATGAGCTGTACTGTGTTGATCCTCTCCTTAAAAGGAACTAACCTATTAATAATATAGGGTCCTATGGTTAAGGCAAACAGAATTATAACCAAGGGTCCCACTAGGGCTGTCAGCAGGGTCGTCAGCCACAGGAAAAGTTGTACCAAGATTCAAACTAGCCCTGTTTGGACTTATATTCTCTATCAGATCCAGACAGGAACCTTTAGTCTCTCCAGGCAAGAACTTTTAAGTTCTCCAGACGGAGATGGCCAATTCTCCTTCCGCAGTTCCTTTAGTTAAACCTCGGTATCGGGGAGTTGTCTGTCTCTCTGAGGAGGGTCTTAAATGTCGGTGGAACCTCCAAATGTTAGGGTACAGAGTCCACCATCCCTCAATTCGACAGAGAACACTCTCGATAATGCAAGTCATACAGCGAGGTTTATTTCCAGCTAGCTGGGGTCCAAGTATCCGCCCAGCTTAGCGGTTTTCAAGGAGGACCCCGAGCACTCAAAGCCAAGGGTTCATATAGCATTTTCAAGGCACTTTTTCATAGCTACATACATATCATGCACCCCTTTGACAGTTTAATTTTGTTTAACCTTTTGCCACACCGGTGTCACCCTGGTGTCATCCTGGCGGTTAAGTGAGATTTAGGTTTAGAGGAAATTTAACTTTATTTGCATTTCCTTCTGCCTCAGCCTCTTTCCGGGTTATGGTGCGTTCTTAGGCCTTGAGGAACTGAGCCCTTTGTCTCTGGAAATCGGGCCATTTGAAGAGATAGCCCTTTTTGTTGTAAATCACCAGGATATTTGCAAACCAAGGGAGATTTCTGTCTTGCAGGATTGTGATCTCTGCAAGTTAATTATTTGTTTTTCTTTAACATCTGGTCCCTGTGGCACCACCACCTAACTGCCCTGGTGGTATATGATTAAGTTGCTTTTTCAGGTTTTAGCTACTTTTTTTTATCTCAAGTTCCGTGCGCCCTGTGGACTGGTTAGGGACACTCAGTAAAATGGCTTCCCCGCCTTTAGGATGACCATTCTTATACTAACCCACTCTTACGGTGCAAGGTGCCAGCTTTTGCTTTGCCAAGATGGCTGTACTTATGTCAGGGCTAGACTGGAGGTGGGTACAACCTTGTTTTTCTTGGCCTTCACACCTGGAACTGGTTTCTGGGACTTGTTTTTAAGTCCCCTGGGGGAGGGGAGCAGGGACAGTAAAATAGGTCCTTACAATAAAAGTTAATTCCTTCTTTCTTATCTGAAAACTCTCGGGATTCCCTATAATAACCACCATATATTGAGTTTATTTCAGTAACTACTGGCTCATTTCCATGCATGACTCCGTTTAATCTTCACAGTAACACGGAACACCATCGTCTCTAGTGCATGGGTGAAAAGAAAGTTTGCAGAAGTATGGCATCAAGGGTTTCTTCCATTTTCATACAGGATTGATCGTTAACACAGGTGGGTCTCAACCGTTCCCAAACTGTCAGAGATTTGCTTCTTTACTTCGTCCCGCACCCCCATTCTACAGAAGAGCGTGCAGGACACGGGTGGAGGGCGGGGAAAGCCGGTGGAAGATGCCTGCCCGGGGGAAAGGGTTCCACGAATCCCCGCCCCGGAAGTGGGCTCAAATGGGCGCGGCTTCACGCCGGTTCTCTCGGAGTCTCGAGGCGGGATTGCCGCGAAGCCGTAAAGGGTTCTACCAGTCGTAAAGTGGCGAGGGGCGGAAGTGTCGCTTTACGACGATTTGGAGGAAAGCTGCAGGCCGGCGTTTGCTGCTTGCGATTTTCGGCCGCCCACGTGGGAGACTGTCGGTGGACCGGCGTAGAATTCGTTCCTTTTGGCGTGGATAAGCCACACTGAAGGACATAGTGCGAGCGGAGGCCACTGGTCGTGAGCTGATGGATATTGCTGTTGCAAATGAAGGGACATTGGGTGGAGGTCTGCCTAGTGGTGCTGAGGGGGCGCGGCTAAGTCTCGAGTCCGGTAGGGAGAGAGTCGAGGGCACAGCAGGGGCGGACGCTGGCAGTGTAGACGCGAGGAATGGACTGGTAGGAATGGAGAAGACAGAGGGTAGAGAAGGAAGTGGACAAAAAGCAGAGGAGATGCGTGTGGACCTAACGGTTGTGAAACAAGAAGTTATGGACTGGTCGGAAATGGAAGACGGGATGCCGGATGGCCGGTGGGTAAAGCAGGAGCTGGAGGATGGGCCTGAGGTGAAAGAGGAGAAACCAGGCACTTCGGAGGTGAAGCAGGAGATGGATAGTAGTTTTATGGTAAAAGAAGAGAAAGTGGATGAAGCAGAGGTAAAAGAAGAGAAAGTGAAGGTGAAGGAGGAGGTTATGGACTGGCTAGATGTGAAAGAAGAGAAGAAAGATAACTTGGAGATAAAAGAAGAGGTGTTTGTTGCTCAGAACATTAAAAAGGAGGAAATGATGGATGAAGTTTGTGTAAAAGAAGAGAAGTATTTCCCAAAGGAAGAAGGGATGGATGATACAAAGGTGAAAGAAGAGCCTCAGATAAATCCCCCAGTGGGTTTAAGACGGAAACTGTCCATGTCAAGGTAGGACAGGGAGAAATTCATTGGGGGAATAAAGCTATGGAGTCCTCTGTTGTCTGGATGGAAGGAAATCTAGCAGGCAGGTGTGGAATAATGAAAAATAAATACAAACGTGGGTACCTGGAGCCTGCGTGTTGGTAGTGCAGGGAGGGGGTAATTGGGAAGAAAGGGTTTTGTCAAAGAACAGCAGATTCAGTAAAAATATGTCAGGCTGGTAGTGGTCAGTCGGCAATGGCCAAGTAAGAAAGTGTAAATTCTGGGGACCAGAAAACCCTTGGACCAGATTCTGGTTTGACTTAATATGGTCTTGACTCAATATTCTTTAAAAAAGGATAAACATAGGAAAAACTAACAGTGACAACATGGATTAAGTTAAAATTAGGAAGAAAAATGCACTTGAACTCACCCAACTGTCCACTTTCTTAATGGATAGTTAGGAATATGAATATTTATTGCTTTATAATTTCCTTATAGTGTATGACCATGTGACAGCATAGGAAATAAAAGTGGTCAGATTCTTGGGACTATTACTGACTAGACACAGTGGGCCAAATAAAAATGACTGTAGTTTGCCTGTCAGTATCCCAAGAACCTAGAAGAGTAATTGAAGAAAGATGATGGGTAATTGCATTTCTAGATTATTATTATTTTTAATAATAAATAATAAAAGGCAGAAAGGCAGGCGGGAGGTGGGGGTGGGAAGCAGGCTCCCCACTGAGCAGAGAGCCCGATGCAGGGCTTGATCCCAGGACCATGGGATCATGACCTGAGCCGAAGGCAGAGGCTTAACACACTGAGCCACCCAGGGGCCCCTCCCTCACTCACTCTCTGGCTTGTGTTTCCCTCTTTCCCTCTCTCCCTGTCAAATAAATAAATAAATAAAATCTTTAAAAAAAGGTACAGCTGATACTTTGTAAATTTGACTTGGCCTCCTATTCTTTTTGTGGTATGTGTGCGTTTAAGGATATGTAAATTCATGGATTGGACTATATACATGTGTGCACACACACTCACACACACACACAATCTTTAGCAGACTGCCAGGAATTACAAATTAAAATATTAATGAATAATCCCATTCTCTGATCACAGTAGAACAAAGAAGTCAAAAGTGAGGTTTTTTTTTTTAATTTAATACATGTTTTCTTGAATTATGTAGTACTAACAACATTGTAAATGTAGTGGTCTTTTGGAGGAGACAGTTTCCTAAGAGGAGAATGTTCCAAGGGTGTTTGACAGCTATCGAGTACTTTTATCAGAGTAACTTGCATATATTTCATTCACTGACTGCATGTCTATAAATTGTGATGAGTAATTGAATTAGCATTAAAAATTTATAAATCAATAAGTAGTATTAATATTTGATAACTTACTAAATTTCTTGTGGACTCTTGTAGGTGTGAAACTTGTGGTACCGAAGAAGCAAAGTACAAGTGTCCACGTTGTATGCGATATTCCTGCAGGTATATGTGTAATTTCCTGTCTTACTACCTTTGTTTGTACCCTTCCCACCTCAGAGTATAATAGTACCACCTCATTTTCTCTTCAGTTTGCCATGTGTAAAGAAACACAAAGCAGAACTGACCTGTAATGGAGTTCGAGATAAGACTGCATATGTTTCCATACAACAGTTTACTGAAATGAATCTCCTAAGCGGTAAGTCATCTTATGCATAGCAGATTGATGTTTCCTGGCCATTGGCATATGTCATTTGTTTATTTTCCTGTTTTAAAATTTATAGATTATCGGTTTTTGGAAGATGTGGCAAGAACAGCAGACCACATTTCTCGAGATGCTTTCTTAAAAAGACCAATAAGCAATAAGCATGTAAGTATTTCTTTTAATCTCTTCCAGTTAGAATTCTTTTAATCAGATTTCGTTTTTTTCACCTAATGAATGTAGTTAAGTGGCGTTGTGATCCAGAGCTATTCCAGTTACTAGGGATACTACATCACTGGCCAAAACAAAGTTCTTACCCTCATGGAGCTTGTATTGTGTGGGGAGAGACAGGAGATGAGTAGAGGAACAAATATAATTTCAGATAGAGTTAATTGCGTGTAGAAAATAAAGCACAGGAGATAAAAGAATATGAAAGTGGTGTTTATTGGAGGAGGTCATGAGTATTTTCAATACTGTAGTTCAGAGAAGCTTTTCTGAGAGATGATATTTAAGCAGTCATCTGAATGATGAGAAAGAGGCAGCCATATGAACCTTTGGAGGACGATTGTTCCAGATAGTGACAAAAGCATAAGTAAGACTGAGTTAGGAATGAGGTTGGTGTGTTTGAGGATTAAAAATGGGGACAGGGTGACTGAAACATAGGTGAGTAAGGAGGAGAAGGTTGAACATGGGGTTAGAAAAACTGTTGAGGGCTCCTAATAAATCCTAAGTGAAAATAGAAGCCATGGGAAGCTTTTGAGCACGCTTGCCTTTTGAAAGGTCACTCTTGCTGCGCTCTGAAAAATGAGCTTCATTGGGCAAGAGAGTGTTTAGATTCTGATTTTGAAGGAAGAACTAACAGGGCTTGCTCTTCTAACACACCTCATTTTCATACTCTTTCATCCCTTTTGCATTCCTTAAGCTAAGTATGCAAATTAAAGCTTATGTATTTGAAATACTTTGCAACTGCTATTCTAGAAATTCTTTAATAGTGTTATTAAATCATGCCATAGAATTATGTTCTTTTTTCAAAGACCATTTTAATTTTGGAGTTGCAGCATTTTAGCACTTTTAAAACACCTTATTGTTGTTACTGATACAGACTTGACATTTCACGTATCTAAAAGAAAAATTATCGTGCATCAGCATGGTTTTCTCAAGTTTAATTAAGCATAATTAAAATTCTGCTTAAAAGATAAATTTTTAAATTTTTTTGTTTTTATCATAAAGAATTGCATACATATTTAAAAAGCATTAAATACAAATATACTCTTATTGAGTAATTATAAAGTGAACATCATGTAACTACCACCCAGAATTAGAACATTATCAACTTCTCAAAAATTATTTGCCACAGACTTATGCTGTTCCTTAATTCAGTCTTCTGAATAGTTTTCTAGTTTAGGACTATATCATCATTAATTTATCCATTCTGTTGATGGACTCTGAATTTTCTATTATAACATGGACTCCAGGTATTCTGTAATAACGACAACAACAAAAGCCTTAAAGGTATTGCAATGAGCACTTCTGTTTATGAATTGTGATTTGTGTATGTACACATTTTTTCCTAGGGTTTATACCTGGGAGTGGAATTACTCTGTTGTGGGGTATGCACATCTTCAGTTTTACTAGATGTAACCAAAACATTTTCTGAAGTGGTTATACCAGTTTAGACTTACAATATTGTGTGTACCTGCTGTCATGTCCTCTCCAATACTTGATTTGAGCAGAGTTTTAAAGTTTTTGTCAATTTGATGGCTTTGTAATTTTATCAGGGTTTTTAATTTGCAGTTCTCTAATTTCTAATGAGATTGAGCATCTTTCAAATATATTATTGGCCATTTGGATTTCATTTTGTAGAATGCCTGGTCAAGTCTCTTGATCATTTTTTATTGGTCAGCTTTCTTTTTCTTACTGGTTTGTAAGTAATTTCTTGAATGCCTGTCGGCAGTTGGTTGTATGTGTTATAGATACCTTCTTCCATTCTGTGGCTTGTTTTTCACTCTATAATATCTTTGATGAACAGATGTTCTTAACCTTAATATAGTCAAATTTATCATGTTCCCTTTATAGTTAGTAGTTTTATATGTTTATAAAGAAACCCTTTCCCACTTTGAAGTTATGAAGCTGTTCTCCCATAGTTATTTTCTAAAAGTTTTATCGTGTTGCATCCAGATTTATGTCTGTAAAGTACCTGGAATCCACTTTTGTGCATCATGTGAAGTGGAGATCCCATTTAATTTTCTGTATGGATGATCCAGTTTCTTAGTACCATTTATTGAGAAGTTCATCCTTTCCTACTGCTCTGCAGGGCAGCTATCCATTTATGCTTGGGTCAGTATTTGGCCTATCTTTTCTATTCTGTTGGCCTACTTGTCTGTCCATGCCAATACTACACTCTCAACTGTAGTTTTTTACTGCAACTCACTATCTCACAGAATAGTTCCTCTGACTTTGTTCATTTTCTGGAGTATTGCTATACTCTAGCTATGGGTATGATTCTTTGTAATTCTATACAGATGTGATGAATCACCTATTGATTCTACATTCCTCTTTCCCCACCTGAGAATTTTAATTGGGGTTACATTTATTTTACAGAGTAACTTGAGTGATTGGACTTCTTTACAGCATTAAATCTTGAAATCTCTGCATTTATTTAATATATTTAATATCTCTCTAATTTTCTCTGTAGAGCTTTTATACGTTTTTTGTTAGATTTATTCCTAGGCATTTTAGAGGCACCTGGGTGGCTCAGTCGGTTAAGTGACTCTTGATTTTGACTTAGGTCATGATCTCGGGGTCCTGGGATTTAGCCCCACATCAGGCTCTGTGCTCAGCAGGGAATCTGCTTTTCCTTCTCCCTCTGCTGTCTTTTCCTTGTCTCTCTCAAATAAATAAATTTAATAGATAAATTTAAAAAAAAAAAGATTTGTTACTAGACACTTTATTTTTTCATGCTTTTTAAAGTAGTATTTTCTATTTTTAATCTCTTTGCTGGTGTTTAGGAATGATATTTTTGTTGTTATTTTATGGGATTATAATTCGCATTTTATAGAATTAAAATCTATACTGTGCCTTTTCTATAGATTCCTTGAGATTTTCTCTATAAACAATTTGTCCCAATTTGTTTTTATCTTTCTGTCCTGTTCTCTTTTTCTTATGAGAATAGCTAATTTATTGTCAGATACTAATGATGATAGTAAATATTGATGTTGTAAGTCCCAAGTCCTTCCCTGGATTTGATTTGCTTGATGGATTCACATGATTCAACATACAGTTGTACTCATGGCTAAAACTAATTACAGTGAAAGAATGTAGAGAAAAGTTAGAGAAAAGAAAAGGAACAGAGTTTGAAGTCTGAAGGAATCCAGTTGTAAGCTTCCAAGAATCCTCTCCGTTTGGAGTCACAACAGTATGCAGTTAATTCCTTTGTCAGTGAGTTGTGATAAAGGTTGTGAAGTATAGTCTGCTAGGCGAGCTCATTAGAAACTCACTGCACAAGGGGGGCTGGTCACAGAAGCACCTTCCCTCTGCCTAGCAGGTGCCAAATTCCAGACTCCCAGAAGGAACGCAAGTAAAACCATGTTGTTTATATAAACAATTCAGGCACAGTTAACCACACTTACTGTTTTACAAAAAGTTAGTGTAGGGAACCACTTACCAATCATTCAAATTTCCTTGCACCAGCCAGGGAAAACCTTGCAAGCAAAACCACCTAATGATAACAGTCTCAGGCCTGCTATCTTTTTCTTCAATTTTTATTTATTTATTTATTTACTTATTTGACAGAGATCACAAATAGAGAGGCAGGTAGAGAGAGAGAGAGAAGGAAGCAGGGGCTCAATCCCAGGACCCTGGGATCATGACCTAAGGCAAAGGCAGAGGCTTTAACCCACTGAGCTACCCAGGCACCCCTCAGGCCTGCTATCTTAATGCCTCTGTACATCTTTGTTTTATAACTCCTAATTATAGAAGAAAAGCTTCCAAGATTGCATCATGATGTTTGCTCTTAAATTTTTTCTAGGTGTAATTTGACATCTAGATTATGGAGGTTTTAGTCCTAGTTTGCTATCAGATTTTAACATGAATGATGGTTGTATTTCATCAAATGCTTCTTCTGTATTTGATTATTTTATTTTTGTTCTCTTAATCTATAATCTGTATGAGTAATCTTTAAAAAAAAAAAATTATTTATTTGATAGAGAGAGATCACAGGTAGGCAGAGAGAGGAGGAGGGAAGCAGGCTACCTGCTGACCAGAGAGCCTGATGCAGGACTTGATCCCAGGACCCTCAGATCATGACCCAATCCAAAGGCAGAGCCTTAACCCACTGAGCCACACAGGCGCCGTATATGAGTAATCTTAATCAGTTTTCTATTTTAAGCTAAACTTGCATGGTGTGCTATTATCATATCATATGCTTTTTATACTCTGCAGAATTCCTTTGAATTATATGTGTGCGTTCACCTTATCCGTGCTCTCATTTTTGTATTTCTCTTCATGAGTGATATTTCCTTTTTAGTGTTCTCAGATTTCCGTATCAAAATGATTCTAATTTCATAAAATTATTTGGCAGTGTTCCCATTTTATTCTTGGACGCATTCACTAAGGTTGGAATTACTTCCTTCTTGGGACTTTGGTAAAATTATTAAGGAACCAGTATAGACTTCGGGTTTGGGCCACTGAGGTATAGTTTTTACTATTTGTGGGATTCTGTGGGTTTACTGTGTCTTGATTTAGTGTTACTAGCTATTACATTTTTCTAAGAATTTGTCCATTTGACCCAAGTTTTCACCTTCATTGGCATAAAGTTCTTCATAAACCTATCCTTTACAGTTCTGTAGGAGTTGTAGTAATTTCATTTGTGATATTGGTTATTTGTATCTTTTTTTTCCTTAGATCAGTCGCTGTTATATGTTTTTTCTATTTTGCTAATGTGTCCTCTTGACTTTTGTTATATCTTTTTTATGTTTAGCTTACTTACACTGTGGTCAGGGAACATACTCTTTTTTTTTTTTTTTTTTTTTTTTTAAGAGAGCATACTCTTCAAGGTCATTCCTTTAAAATACCTTAGTGCTTGTGTTTGTGGCCCAGTTTATGGTTAAGTTTTATAATGTTCTTTTTTGCTTGAAAGAATATTCTGCAGTTGCTGAATATAGTACTCTATATACCCCTTATAGCTCAGGTTTATTAATTATGTTGTTCAAATTGTTTATAATTACTGATACTTTCTGTGTGTTTTGTCTGTAAGTTTCCAAAAGAAGTATGTTAACATTTCCCAGTGGATAAACTCAAACAGGCCTGTTTGATTTGTTTCCCCTTGTGGTTCAGTTTGTTTTTCTTTATATGTTTTAAGGCTAAATTATTAAATGCATACCTCAGGAAGTACTTTTCCCTGGTGTATTTATCCTTTGGCATTATAAGGTAACCCTCTTTGTCTCTAGATTTTTGTGTACTTTGACTAATACTTATAAAGTTCTTTGCTTGGTATTTGTATGGTCTGTTTTTTTCCTTAAGGCCTTTCTGTGTCCTTATGTTCTGGTTGTGGTTGGTTTCCAAGTTCTTCTTCCATTTGATTGTCTGTAACTTTTAACTAAATCATTAAGTTCATTTACATTTTAATAAATCACCTGTATAATTGACTTTAAATGTGTCACATTATTTTTGCTATTTGTATCAGTTTTTTTTCTTCTTCTTATCTTTTGGACTGTTGTTGTTGTTTTCAGTCATTTAAATTTTTCTCTTTATCAGTTTAGAACTTATGGGCCCTTTTCCTATCCTTTCATTAGTTAAGCTGGACTCCACAACGTGCATGCTTAATTTGCCAGTATCTGAAGTTAAGTAGTACCTGAACCCTGTGCCTAAACAACGCAGAAGACCTTATAATAGGAGTTGGCAAACTTTTCTGTTAAGGGTCAAATAGTCAATATTTTTTCCAGGCCATATCGTTTCTGTTACTTTAGCTCTGCTGTTGTATCGAGAAAGCCGTCACAAGCAGTATATAAACGAATGGTTGGAGTGACATCCCAACAAAATTTATCTGTGAAGATAAGTAGCAGGCAGATTTTACTAGCAATTACCTTAAATTCCTCTTGACCTTGTTTGAGAGAGAGAGCACAAGCAGGGGGATGAGCAGAGAGAGAGGAAGAAGCTGACTCCCTGTTGAGTGTAGAGCCAACACTGGGCTCCATCCCAGGACCCCAAGATCATGACCTGAGCCAGAGTTAGACACTTATTGCACTGGGCCACCCGGGCGCCCCTTGAGTTTATATATCCCACTTTCTTTGCTCTTTATTCCTTCTCTCATCATCTTAGATCTTACATCTGAGAGACAACTTTTTTCCTGCTTCAAGTACACCTTTAGGATTTCCTGTAGAGAAGAAAATTAGAGGGTTTTCCACTTCTTGGGTTCCTTTGTCGGATTTTTGTTTTTTGTTTGTTTGTTTAATTTTCTATTTCTTTGCCTTTCTTCACTTTGAAATGATTTTTCTCTGCAATTCTGGTTTAGGATTAGTGTTCCAGTGTCTTACGGCTTCTGTTATTATTGCAGTCACCTAGAGTTTTTAACTGCCTTTGAAATCTTTTAATCTGGCTGCATTTTTTTATCTTTGGTATTGTGTATTTGTGCTATAATACAAAAAATGCAAATTTCTTTTCATCTTAACTTGATAATTGTTAGATTTCTTGAATCTGTGGCATATCTTCCGTCAGTTCTGGGAAATTTTTAGCACATTTCTATTAAAAGATTACGTCTACCTTATTCCTTATCTTTTCTATAACTACCATTAAATGTGACTTAAGTCCTCTCCCCATATCTTACTTACCTTTTAAGGTCTTTGATTTTTTAAATCTTTTTTGTCTCTGTAATGTATTCTGCAAACATTCTAGTTTTATTTGGTTCTTTGAAAAATCTGCTGAGTCCATTTTTATAGTTTCTCTTCACTGTGCATATTTTAAACTGCTAATGTTTTTAAATTTTGTAGAGATACTCTACCGTCTGTGTATGATCCTTTTAGTATCTGAATATATGGGGATTTATCAGCTACCTCTTTTCTCTTTTGGTTCTTGCTCACTGACCTTTGCATTATTCATGCTTCTTTATTTTTTATTTATTCAGTACTGCTTTTTTTTCTTAAATTGTGAGAACTTTTTGAAGAGTAGAGTGCAGGCCTTCTTGTATTCTGCCAGGTACTTGGGAATATTGCAAATCTGCATCTGTTTTAAACCAAGTTGAAAGTTTAAGATTCCCTTGACTACATAAGCAAGGCCAATCATTTTGAATGTTAGCAAGAACTGGCCCATGGCCACAGCTTCTAATGAATTGCTTTCCTTTTTCCCCTTTATTCCAGTCATTCCAATATAAGTTTTCTTGCATGCTCTGGGGATAGGGTTTATTTCTGGTTTGCCCTTAACTTAATATTATTAGGCATGTTCTGTTACTGAGATTCATTTGAGGAGGGTTGAAGATTACAGGGTCTTGACTCTGACCTTTTTGGGGAGAAGGCTGTTGAAAGGGAAAGCCTATATTTGCTAGAATTTGCAAAAGTGGCTTCATTACCATTCTGACTGGTGTGAGGTGGTATCTCATTGTGGTTTGGATTTGTATTTTCCTGATACTGAGTGATGTGGAGCACTTTTTCATGTGTCTGTTGGCCATCTGGATGACTTCTTTGCAGAAATGTCTGTTCATGTCCTCTGCCCATTTCTTGATTGAATGTCTTTGGGTGTTGAGTTTGATAAGTTCTTTAGAGCTAAAATTAAGTCAGGAAATGAAAGATGTTGGAGAGGATGTGGAGAAAGGGAAATGCTCCTACAAGGTTGGTGGGAATGCAAGCTGGTGCAGCCACTCTGGAAAACAGCGTGAAGGTTCTTCAAAAAGTTGAAAATGGAACTACCCTACGACCCGGCAGTTGCACTACTGGGTATTTACCCTTAAGATACAAAGTAGTGATTCAAGGGGGCACGTGCACCCGGATGTTTATAGCAGCAATGTCCACAGTAGCCAAACTATGGAAACAACCTAGATGTTCATCAACAAATGAATGGATAACGAAGATGTGGGGGGGGGTCATACACATACACAATGGAATACTATGCAGCCATCAAAAAATAAAATCTTGCCATTTGCAATGACATGAATGGAACTAGAGGGTATTATGCTGAGCGAAGTAGTCAATCAGAGAAAGACAGTTATCATATGATCTCCCTGATATGAGGAAGTTGAGAGGCAGAGTGGGGATTTGGGGGTAGGGAAGGAAAAAAATGAAACAAGATGGGATTGGGAGGGAGACAAACCATAAGAGACTCTTAATCTTACAAAACAAATTGAGGGTTGCTGGGGGGAGGGGTGTGTGTGGAGAGAATGGTTGGGTTATGGACATTGGGGAGGATATATGATATGGTGAGTGCTGTGAATTGTGTAAGCCTGATAATCCACAAAGTATACCCCTGGGGCAAATAATACATTATATGTTAATAAAAATAATTTTTTAAAAAGGTGGCTTCAATGCTTTGCTTACCTCTCTGAGCTTTCACTTCTCACTAAATATTGGTGTGTATATTTGTATTTTTCTGTTTTGTTTTGTCTTTTTTTACAGCTTTTCGGTGGTTCTAAGGTGATTTTTAAATGTATCTTATTACATGTATTTATTTCCCCCATTGTCTGTAATTCTTCCATGTTTTCAGTGGCAGGGTTGATCCTTATAATCATTGCCACTACTGATACCAAAGTCACATGAGTTATAAAATTGGATGTAATTTCTTAAATTATTTCTCTTCTTAACAAATGATAACTGACTCTTCTTTAACCTGGGCTTATGATTTAATTGTCTCTTTGCATTGCAAAATCTAGATTGCCATTCACTTAACCAAAAACTTGCATTTATATTTGCCTTTAGAGTGTCAAGGAAGAAGTCTTGATGATATTATTTCCTTCACTACTCTCTGGAGTTGACTAGTTCAGCTTAACCAACCCAGACAGTCAGTGGAGTAACACATTTCAGAGCCAGATTATTCACATACCCCATTTTGTATGGTCTACAGTGGTGGCTACTTTAAGTTTGGCTTTGTACTAGCAATGCCATGGTTCCTCCCCTGAGTAAACTGCCTGTCTGGTAATCAAAGCAGGCATGTATAAAGCCAAGTATGGATGGTAAAAACCCTTCAGTAAAAGAAAAGGAACTGTATAGGTAGCCCCTATGAATTGCCAAATGACCTATATATTTTAAAAATCCCATTAAATCCTTCTTCTGGCTCATAGAATGTATGGTTGAAAACACAGGCTCTAGAATTAGATAAAAGAGTTTGAATACAGACTGTCTCTCTCAGGAATAGCTATGTAATGTTGACATCTCATTAATTTTCATTCCTAGATTGGGGGTAGTAATAGTACCTGTCTGATAATATTGTGAGGATTAAATGAGTTATTGCTGTTTAGTACAGTTTGTGAAACATACGTACCCAATGAATCTTAACTATTACATTTTGAACATTGTTTTACTCACTTCTGAAATTTAAGGCATTTTAAAATTAATTTGTCCATTTATTTATTTTTTGTTATTAGATGTACTTTATGAAAAATCGTGCCAGAAGACAAGGTATTAACTTAAAGCTTCTACCCAATGGATTCACCAAGAGAAAAGAAAATTCAACATTTTTTGATAAGAAGTAAGTTTCTAATTTCATTCTTAGTATATTGAGTATTCTGATTTGATCAGGAACATCTTTTAAAGTTTGGTTTGCTCTAGAGCATTATTACCTAACATGTAGTCTGTAAGCTTTTTGTTATTGGTCTATGCCAAGGTAATTGCACAAATTGAAAATAAGCATTTAAAAACTTACACCAATTTTATGTCATGTGACTAATAAAAATTTTGGGCCTGTGGTGTGTGTGTATATATGTGTAACTGTATGTGTACATATCTGAGACCTAAGTACCATGGAAGTATTTTAGAGATTACAAGGACAAAATAATAAGGCAGGACCCCTGTACAATTTTGACTGGAGGAGTTTAGTTTTTTTTATTGTTTTCTATCAAACTCTTTTGGGATTCCAGTAAGATTTATTTGAAAGCCAATGTTGGAAAAGAGGGACTTTGAAAACATTTACTCTATAGTAAATCTGTGAGTACAGATAAATACAAAAGAGATTAGCCTGCTGCTTTCTGTAAGTGCTGGATCTAAAAGGTCCCATTAGTACAGAGGAGACAGGATTCCCAAAATACTGTAAGTAGCCTGCTGAATTATTAGGTAAGACTTTCTTTTTTTTTAATTTTTTTTAATTTATTTGACAGAGAGATCACCAGTAGGCAGAGAGGCAGGCAGAGAGAGAAGGGGAAGCAGGCTCCCCACAGAGCAGAGTCCGAGGCGGGGCTCAATCCAAAGACCCTGAGATCATGAGCTGAGGGCAGAGGTTTAACCCACTGAGCCACCCAGGCGCCCTTAGGTAATACTTTGAAATGTCAGCATTCTGGACTTAGAAGTAAAAGATCCTGAGTGGGTTCAGAAGTAAAAGATCCTGAGTGGGTTCTACCTTCTTCAGCCTCTTAGTAACTGCAAGGTCTTGAACAGATTACTTTCTCTGGGCCTCATCTGTATGATGTGGAGGTTGTAGTAGGTAAACTAAGATTCCCTCCCAGTTGTAATGCTTCATAAACTGAAAAGGCAAAACCATCAGAATTACCATTATTCTGATAAGCTTTCCACATTTTCAAAAGAAGTTACGTTAGAAGTTGTAGATCCATTTATTTTATATGTTTCAAGACAAATATTTATAAAAGTGATTTTCCTTTTTTCTGGGTAGCTTCCAGAAATAAAGTAATGTTTTTCATTTATCAAATATGAGGTAATTCCAGTGTGCATTTTCAAACCAACATATTTAGAAATTGACATACTGTATTTGAAATTTAAGGTAACTGGATCACGTCTTCTCAAATACAAAATGTATTCTTATGAAGGAAGCCATTCAGATTGTCATCAGAGCTTAGTTCTTAGTACTTAAAACCATATACCCTCAAACGTAAAATTATGGGGTCTCTAGAAACATGAATGTATGTGGGAAGTTTTTGTTTTTGTTTTTGTTTTTTCAAAAATAAATATTAAGTGTATTTCTTGGGTTTAGAACCCAAATTTATAGTTGGTTATTTTCAGATCTCTGAAGTAGCAAATGGGACTCTTTTGCTCATGAATTTATAGTTATTTGGAATTGATATTCTTAAAATTTTTTAGTGTTTTCACATAAGGGGATTAGCAACATAATTCAAAATAGGATTTAGAGTCAGTTTCTTTGCTTTTTTCACATCTGTAAAATGGAGATGATGATAGCTATTATATAGAGTTGTGACCTTTTTTTTAAGACTATGTATTTGAGATAGAGCGAGAGAGAAAGTACACAAGCAGGAGGAGGGGCAATGGGAGAAAAGAAAAGCAGACTCCCCACTGAGCAGGGAGCCCAATGTGGAGCTCAATCCCAGGACCGGGGGATCATGACCTGAGCCAGAGGCAGATGGTTAACTGACTGAGCCACCCAAGCGCCCCAAGTTGTAACCTTTATTGTAAAAATTTACCTAACCACTAACTGGAATGTAAGAAGGAATCAGTGTATGTAGCAACTGTAAAAATAATATATACCCATCATTGGGCACCTGGGTGGCTTAGTAGGTTAAGCCACTGCCTTCGGCTTAGGTCATGATCTCAGGGTCCTGGGATCGAGTCCCACATCGGGCTCTCTGCTTGGCAGAGAGCCTGCTTCCTCCTCTCTCTCTCTCTGCCTGCCTCTCTGCCTACTTGTGATTTTTCTCTGTCAAATAAATAAATTCTTAAAAAAAAAAAAAAAAATATATATATATATATATATATATATATATACACACACTCATCATTCAAAAGTTTAAAGGAGGTACCTGGGTGGCTCAGTGGATTAAGGCCTCTGCCGTCAGCTCAGGTCATGATCCCAGGGTCCTGGGATCAAGCCCCGAGTGGGCTTTCTGCTCAGCGGGGAGCCTGCTTCCTCCTCTCTCTGCCTGCCTCTCTGTCTACTTGTGATCTCTATCTGTCAAATAAATAAATAAAATCTTAAAAAAAAAAAAAGTTTCAAGGAAAAAGAGCACCTATAATTCCATTATGTAGAGATGACCACTGATAACCACTTGATGTTTCCTTCTAACCCTGTTTTCTTCTACTTTTCCATTAATAAATAAAACATGGTATTAAATGCATAAGAATATACAAAGTTACATGACTTTTCAAGTTAGACATTGCTAATTTTTTATGACTAAAAGAATTACTTTTTTCTACAACTAGAGTCTCTTTTCTTGTTAATGCAGATCTGCCTTATTTCGAAATAGTGTATTCCAGCAATGGCTACTATGTTTAAATTTATTTAATTATTTCCATATTCATGAACATTTAGCTTTTTTCTGGTTTCTAATTGTTAGCAATAATGCCACGATAAACATTACATTAAATTATTCTTCCTTGAAGAACTGTTTTGTGTGTTTACTTGGCTTTTTCTGTACCATCCTTAGAAAGTAGACTTAACTGGATCAGAGACAATAGAGACTACATCTGGTTATTGGAAAGGGTGAGCTCTTGAATTTTTTTTTAAGATGTACCTGCTTATAGCTCATTTTACTTGAATATTTTTTTAAGATGTGCCTGTTTATAGCTCATCTTACTCTGTTCCATACATAGGGAATATTTTTACTAGTCTCTTTATCCTTGAATTTGGTCTTACATTCATTTTTGATGCATTTTAAATAGTTGTAAATATCTCTACAACCTAGAGATAGTAAGATGGAATAATTAAGAGCAGAAACTGGAGCCAGACTACTTATATTCAAATTTGTAATCAGCCTCCTCCTAGCTACGTGATACTAAGCTAAACCACGAACTTCTTTTTGCCTCAGTTTCCTCATCTGTAAACTGTGATTTATAGTAATAAACTGGGACTAAACTGGTTTTCATTTCCATTTGTAGTGTTTGAGAATATCCATTTAAATGTCTCAATACCACTGAGTTTTCTCTTTAAAAAAATGTTGCTAAATTGGAAGGTTGCAATGACATTTTTTTATTTGCTTTTTATTAATTGTTACTGTGATATGGAATATTTGAATACATGTTTCAGAGTATAAAGTTTGACTTAATCCAGTCCATTATGGTAAGATGATCTTTCATTCGTAGGACCATTTTGGGGGTCAGTTCAGTGAAAAAAAAATAATAATAAAAATAATTCAAAATCTATGTAACTAAATTTTCCATTAGTTTGTTGTGAAATTGCCCATTATTATTTTTAAATGAAATGGTTTTGCTATTAACTGAATTTAAAATGTCTGCATTTAGATGTTAGATGAATAAAACATTAAGGTGAGGTCCCAGTTGGGTGAAAGCCATACTGAATATTGAGAATATTGCTGGTTAGTTAATTGATAATCAGCTTGGAAATCTCCTTAGTGTGTCCCAATATTTTGTTCATTCTTGTTCAGCATTTTCATTAGTGATTTAGGTCATGATTTCTCATCTTGGCCCTCCTGACCTTTTGACCCAGAGAATTCTTTGTTTTGAGGGGCTATTTTGTGCATTTTAGGGTGTTTAGGAGCATTCCTGTCCTCTGCCCACTAGATGTTGGTAACACACACACACACACATACACCCCCCCCCCACACACACACTCACCCATCTACCCAGCCACCTCTCTTGTGGCAACAGGAAATGTCTCTAGAGATTACCAGATGTTTCCTGGAGGTGGGGGCAGAGGGGAGAGACAGAATCACTCCTACTTGAGATTCAAGTGATTTAGATTAATACAAAAGATATACTTCTTGAACTCAATGTATAGTAGAATCAGGATTGCAAAAAATTTCTGTTGCTCAAAGGTGGTGTATAAGTAGCAAGATAAATATATAAGATCCTGTCTTCACTCATAGGGGAAAAAATGGAACAAAATTTTAAAAAATTTAGAAGTATTGGGGCACCTGGGTGGCTCAGTGGGTTAAGCCTCTGCCTTCACCTCAGGTCAGGATCTCAGGGTTCTGGGATTGAGCCCCACTTAGGGCTCTCTGCTCAGCAGGGAGCCTGCTTCCTCCTCTCTCTGCCTCCCTCTCTGCCTACTTATGATCTCAGTCTTTCAAATAAATAAAATATTTAAAAATTTAGAAGTATCTTCTTTAAGATACCTTTGTTTTCTTAGCCATTCATATGAAAATGACTAGGTTTTAATGATTTAAGTGTTATTTTATGATTTAGTGTTATTAGATGATGTGTTATTTAAGATGATTGCTAGAAAGGGAGAAGAGGGGGATACTAAATCTTTTTAAAGGATTATTTTCACTTCCCATGCCCCAGTATTCTATTTTTAAGAGGTTCGTTTTCAGTACTTTTTTTCAACTTTCAGAAGCGATTAATGCTTTTACTCAGATAAACCTGAATTTGAATATTGCTTCTACCATTAAGTACATACTAGGTGACCTTCGGCAAGATTGAATTTACTGTGTTGAGAGGATTAAATGAAGTTACACCTAAAGTAGTACCTGGCACTTAGTAAATGATATACAATGACAATTCAAGGTCTGCTTTTCTTATCTGAAATCCTTGGAGATATGGTAAATTTACTATATTAAGTTGACCTCTAAGAGGTCTGAAGCAGCATTACATAATCAAAGGATACTATGTCTACAGTGAAACCTGTAAATGTTTACATTATAATGGGTAAATAATGATTGTGAACTGGCTCAGTCAGGCAGGTTTTGCTGGCAAAAAAGTTACTGAGAAAACTTACAATTTCTGATATTTGGGGATTTTACTGTTATTGTTCACATGAGATTTTGGTCCTGTGTACGAAGATGATTGCTGTAACTCTCTCAATATTAAATTGGTTATTGCTTGTTTAAGCAGCTTGAGTTACAATATAGTCAAAAACTCAAATCGAACTTGTTTAAAATTAAACATTCCAGTGATAATTTTTGAATAGAGTGAGGAATTCTTTGTGGGTATTACCACACATAAATACATGTGAAGTGTGACTCTGCTCCATTGTGTCTGGGTTACCTCTGTAGAACTATCAGTATAGTTACATAGCAGGTGCAATACATACCTTAGAAGCGTGAGGTTTATTGTAAATCAGGCATCCTTTATGGCAGGAGTTTTTGACCAGTATGACTGTGAATCTCTTAAATCTCAGTGAATAGATGGTCCTGGCACATCATAGAAAGATATGTACATATAAATACATGGCCTGTAGGTATATGTTGATAATATCTAATGAAGGTATGGGTTAGCCAGGCCAATTTGCTCTTCGACTGTTGAGAATATACATTAGTGATCATTTTAGAGGCAGTTTAGTAATATTTTTCAAAATGTTATATACACATACTTAAATAATTTAGCCTACAGATGTATTCATACACTTTACAGAATTACACATATCTATGCCGGCATTGTTTTTAATAATGTAAAAAATGCAACAACTCAAGTGTTCAGTACTGTGGGACTGAGTTAAATTGATTGTATCTTCCCAAGGTGGAATTCTAGGTACCCAGAGACAAACTAGATGTGGAAGAATTGTCGTCAAATGACATCATATGTTCAATGAAAGAAAAAACAAAGTTTTTAAACATTTATCTGAAAGATAGGAAGCTCACTTTTCCTATTGATATAAAATTTGCATGCAGTGAAATACACAAATCTTAAAAGTACCCTTGTTGAGTTTTGACAAATTCATATACAGGCATACCATTTTTTGTTGCACTTCACTTTATTGTGCTTTGCAGATACTATGTTTTTTATAAGTTTAAGGTTTATGACAGTCCCGTCAAGCAAGTCTTTTGGTGCCATTTTTCCAACATTTTGCTTGCTTCATGTCTCTGTCACATTTTGGTAATTGTCAGAGTGTTTCAAACTTTTTTGTTATTATTTATCATGGTGATCTGTGATCAGTGATCTTTGATGTCACTATTGTAATTGTTTTAGGGTGCCATGAAGTGCACCCATTTGAGACAGTAAACTTAATTGATAAATGTGTGGATTCTGACTGTTCCACCAACTGGCCATTCCCCATCTTTCTCCCTCTCTTCGTGCCTCTTATTCCAAGTACAACAATATTGAAATTAGGCCAATTAATAATGCTATAGTGACCTCCTAAGTGTTCAAGTGTAAGAAAGAATTCTCATGTCTCTCACTATAAAACAAAAGCTAGAAATGATTAAGCTTAGTGAGGAAGGCACGTCAAAGCCAAGGTAGGCCTAAAACTAGGCCTATTGTACCAAACACTTAGCCAAGTTCTGAATGCAAAGGAGAAGTTCTTAAAGAAAATTAGAAGTCTACTCCAGTGAACACAGGAATGATAAGAAAGCAAAACAGCCTGTTGCTAATACAAAGAAGGTTTAAGTGGTCTTGATAGAAGATAGACCAGTGACAACCTTTCTGTAAACCAAAGTCTAATCCAGATCAAGGCTCTGAATCTTTTCAGTTCTATGAAGGCTGAGAGAGGTGAGGATGCTGCAGAAGAAAAGTCTGAAGCTAGCAGAGATTGGTGTGTGAGGTTTAAGGAAGGAGGTCCTCCCCATAACATAAAAGTGCAAAGTAAAGTAGCAAGTGCTGATGTAGAAGCTGCAGCAAGTTACCCAGATGATCTAGCTAATATAATTAGAGGTGATTACACTACACAACACATTTTCAGTGTAGACAAAATAGGCTTATATTGGAAGAAAATGCTGTCTAGACTTTTCCTAGCTAGGAAGGAGGTCAATGCCTGGCTTCAAAGCTTTGGGGAGAGGCTGACTATCTTACTAGAGACTAATGCAGCCAGTGAGTTTAAGTTGAAGCCAAGGCTCCTTTACCATTCCAGAAATCCTAGCATGCTAAATCTGCTCTGCTTAGGCTCTATAAATGGAACAACAAAACCTGGATAACAGCACATCTGTTCATAACATCATTTACTGAATTAAGCCTACTGTTGAGAACTACTATTCAGACAAAAAGATTCCTTTCTAAATATTGCTGCTCATTGACAATGCATCTGGTCATCCAAGAGCTCTGATGGAGCTAGACAGTAAGATGAATCTTGTTTTCATTTCTGCTAACACAGCATCCATTCTGCAATTCATGGGTCAGGGGTCACTTAGGCCTTCAAGTCTCACTGTTTAAGAAATGCAGTTCATAAGTCTATAGCCTCCATAGATAGTGGTTCCTCTGATGGACCCAGGCAGAATCCATTGAAAACTTTCCAGAAGGGGACCCACCATTCTAGTTGCTATGAAGAACTTGTGTGATTCATGGGAAAAGGTCCATATATCAGCCTGACAGGTATGTTTAGAAGAAGTAATTCCAACCCTCATGGAGGACGTTGATGGGTTTAAGACATCCATGGAGGCAGTAACTACAGATGTGGTAGAAGCAGCAAGAGTACTAGATAGAAGTAGAAGTGGAGCCTAAAGAGGTGGCTGAATGGCTGTGATCTCAATACAACTTTCACACGTAAGGAGATATTTCTTATGAATGGAGAAAGTGGTATCTTGAGATAGAATCTACTGCTGGTGAAGGTGCTCTGAAGATTGTTGAAATGACAACAGAGGATTTAGAATGTTAGACTTAATTGATAAAACAGTGGTAGAGTTTGAGAGGACTGACCTCAGTATTGAAAGTTCTGTGGGTAAAGAACTCCAAGCATCATCTGCTATGGAGAAATCATTTACGAAAGGAAGAATCAGTCAATGCAGCAAACTTGATTGTTGTCTTGTTTTTTAAAATTGCCACCCTGATCATTCAGCAGCCATCAATACTGAAACAAGGCCCTCCCCCAGCAAAAAGATGACGACTCCCTGAAATCTCAGATGATGGTTCGCATTTTTTATTTTTTAGCAATAAGGTATTTTTTTAATTTGAGATATGTACTTTGTTTTTTTAACAGACTGCAGTATGATGTAAAAATAACTATGCACTGGGAAACCAAAAGATTCATTTCACTGGCTTTGTTGCAGTATTTACTTTCGTTACAGTGGTCTGAAACTGAACCCATAATTATCTCCGAGGTATGCCTATATCTATGTAACACTGTATATATAGAATATTACCTTCACCCTAGAAAGGTCTTTCCTTGTTAGTTCCTCTCCTCACCAGGAACATCCTGTGATGTCCTGGTGTTGAGTTTTGCATGACTTAAAATTCCATATATGAGATCATATAGCTTACCCTTACTTTTGAATGAGAGTTTAGCTGAATATTAAATATCTTGATATTTTATTTTGATACTTCCATTCAGTTACTTATTCCCTTCTTTCTTTTTTTTGCCACTCGTAAGAACACTCTCTTTTTTGTCCCTTGCAGTTGCTTTTCAGATCTTCACTTTTGTCTTTGGAGTTCTGCAGCTTCAGTATGATATGGGTCTTCATGTGATTTTTTGAAAAAATTTATTTATCTTCCTTAGCATTTGTGCTTTCTGCATATTGCAGTTCTGGGAATTCTAAGGCATTATTTTAATATCTCATTTGTTTGTTTTTGCTACTTTCAGGGTAATTTATTCAGTTACATCATTCAAGTCACTATCTCTTCAGCTGTGTCTAATTAATCTTATCTTTAGCTCATGTAGTGTTTTTTGTTTTAGTTTTGTTTTTCATTTCTAGAAGTTTTGTGTCTTTCCCAAATCTCTCTGCTCTTTTAGATCGAACTGTATTCTTTTCTCATGTTTAAGTTTCCCTTTGTTTAATAATTTAGAACATTTATTATCTGTTTAAATAATTCCAGTATTAGAAGTCTGTTACTGCTGTGTGCTGTTTCTGCTGACTTTTGGTTATGGTGGCTGGTTTTCTTGTTTTTTTCCTTCTAAAAAAGAGCTGTGAACACAAGTTGACATAGGTGGCATGCGTTTGCTTATGCCAAGATACTCTATGGCTCCAATTCAGGATCCTTTTTAATTTCTTAGTCTTAAATTTCTTAGACTATATTAGTAGGGATAATTTGAATCCCAGCCAATTTGAGGAAGCTACAGTTCCACATTTTCGATTGAGGTCTTTCCCTCTACTGTTTCTACCTTTCTCCTAGAGCCCGAGCTAAGGCCCACATATTTCCTAGTTGTTTCCTTTGCTAGTGGTCAGGATTTTTCTGGTTTACATTTTCACTGGCTTTATGGTGTGATCCCAGTTTGAGGTCTCCAAAATATGTGGGTCCAAGATCATGTCTCCTGTCATCCCATAGTTGTGTACAAGCCTCTCGGTACCAAAATTGGCAAAGGTTTCCAGAGCAGGTGTCATTTCAGCATTCCCCCAGGGTCTTTAGTTCCTGCTTCCTTTTGGTTCCGAAAGATATCTCTTACCTGCCTATGAGCTCAGTCTGTTTATTTCTCCAGGATTTCTTAATGTATGCTATTGAGAAGGTTTTCAGATTATCTCTTCTAAAATGTCTTGTTTAAAATAAACAGTGGCCCCAGTACAAAGATAAGGCAGTAGGGGAAAAGAGATGGATCAGGAAGACATGATAATTACTTGTTCACTTAGCAATTCCACTTCTAGAAATTTATTCCATTTAAATGGAATATGTACAAGGATATTGAGTGCAGTGTTGTTTGTGATAGCAAAAGAGTAGTATGAATATAAATAATTTGTTAGGAGTGGACAGCATAAATTATGGCATGTTTTTACAATGGAAAAAGAATGGAACAGGTCTGAATGTACTAATACGGAATGTCTAAGAGAGTCTAAGTCTGAGAAGATGGTAGACGTGTGTCCGTTATTTAACAACACTTTGAATTAATAATTGAGCGCCTGTCCTGTGTTAGAAGCTAGCCACTAGATGTCTCTCTTGTAAAGAAGTAACCTTTTATTTACAGATTCACAAAATTACTTTGTTTCCTTCAGATAAAATTACAGCATTCTAATTATATTGCAGTAATATACCCATCTACCTCTTTATTAATGTCAGTAGCATTTTTTCCTTAACCAGTTATGTGGTGATACCCTTCATAAAACACAGTATTTTACTTGCATGATGACCTATAAATAGTATACTTTACTGCAAATTGACTTTAGAAAAGAGCAAAGGAAAAGGAAATGATGGGTTTAACAGTTGTGGTAATAGAGGGACAAGTGGATTTTGCAGTGATCTAGTTTGGTGGAAAGATTTCAGAGCAACAGCAGGGATTTAGAAAAAACAGTATGAAAAAGTAGAAACTTAATAATTCCCCAAACAGGCATTTCCTTACCGGGGCCATGTAGGCAGTGGTAAGGAAGTTTCTGTGACATAGCATCACAGAGGTGGTACTTTTCCATAGCAGCAATTAGCCAGAATTCATGAAAATGGAAAACACCCTTGGTCTTCTTGGAGTCCCCGCCTAGGTTCAGTTAAGGAAGTCCTTCCGCAGTCCCCAGGTGTACTACTTCATGATATGCCTCTGGCATCTGTTCTTTCCCCTTCCTTCACCATAGCATTTATCAGCTGTATTCTCCCATGCGGGCCCACCTTGTCTCACCCTGGATTATTGAAGAGCTTCTGAGTGCCCACCCTACCTCAGTGTCTCCTTACTTCATTCACTTGACACATGGCTGTCTGACACATCTTTATAAAATGTTTTTTTATCGAAACAGTCACCTGCTCAAAATCAAGAAGTTAAGTCTAGGTTTGAGGCTGGTCTTGTGGGAGACTCTCAGATGCAACAGGATAAAGTAGTAAAGGTAAAACACTGTGTGTGGTTTGGTGTGTCTAGAAACTGGGTGGGGAGTTGGTAAGTGGTAGGAGATGAGGTTGGAGAGAGCCCCACTTGGGCTGGGCTTTGCAGGACTTTATATGCCATGTCAGGGAGTTGAGATAGTCATACTTCGAGCAGAAAATGTTCCTTTTGGTATGAGGGATCCCTACTGAATGGTCTGTCCCCACCTGATTTCCTAATACAGTCAAGCAAGTATACCCAGGCTGGTCACCATGCTTAATCCTAGAATGTTTTCCTCATCCATTATTTTCTAACCATCTGTGAAGACACAATAGCTCATCTTTTCTGTTACTTCTTTTTGCTACAGTTCCTATAGTACATATTTTCTCCACAGTTAATACGAAACACATGCTGCATTTAGTGCTGGCATTCGGTTTTTGGTATGCATATACATGTGTTCTCCTTTCTGCATTCTAGTGTTTCTTAGTAAGGGCTCTATTGGCATTTTGAACAGGACTGGTTTTTTGTTGTGTGGGACTTTCCCATGCATTACAGGAAGATTAGCATTTCTGTTCTCTCCCCACTAAAATGCCTGAAGTGCTTCCTAGTCTTGGAACAGTCAGAACTGCCCAGCCATTTCCAAATGTCCCCACCGCCCAGGTTGGTACAACTCCCAGTTGAGAGCTAGTTTATTAAATGCTCAAGTATTTATCAGTTATTTGAAGCAAGATGTACTTTTTCATTTCAGTATTCACCTGCTATATCCATTTTTTTAATATACTGTCTACTAAAGCCAGTACCACATACTTAACCTCTTTCCTATTATTATTGTGTAGTGGTGAAACTAATTTTTAAAAGAGCAAAATGTAATATATAACTGGAACTTTTCAAAGTATTTTCATAATGATGTGAGACATATAAAATTATGGTTTTTATTCTCCCCAATTCCAGTAATTTTAATCCATGCTAAGTAACTACACAGATCCTTTGTATTCACTCTTCCAAAAACACTTATTATGGTACCAATCCTAATAAAATAGATGGATTATTTTTATGAGGAATAGTTATATTTATTCTTGAGACTTTAAAATTTGTTCTTGAAATGTATTCTAAAAGATAAAATGTCTGTGAGTGAAGGATTGTGTAGGTATTTTACACATTTGTTTTTCCCTCGAAGGGTTTCAAAATTTGGTAGATTTTCTTTCTGCTTTAAATTCAGGTAAAGTTTTATAACTGATGGTGGAACAAAATGGTTTTTTCCTGAAATTCCTTCAGGTAGAATGTGCTGCTTCCAAATTTCATAAAAGTTGACAATTTACAGTTTAGTCTATCTTCCTTTTCTACTGCTTCAGAATGAAAAATGAAAGATGAAACCTAGAAAGAAGAAAACTTCAATTCCTTATATCAGGATGCTTGATGTTGCTTGAAATAAAATACCCAACTCAAACCAGTTTGAGTTTTAAAAGGGTATATTATTGGCCATCATAACTGAATGTCCAGAGGTAGAATGACTTCAGAGTTAATAGATAAAATGACTCGATTACATCATCAATAACTCAGTTTTTTGCTGGTTCTCCATTGTATCTTCCGTGGCGTAAGCTCAATCCTCATGCTCATAGGGTGCCCTGGTAACAGTTTGAGTTGCAGTTAAGATCCAGGAGTGCTTCTCTCCCAGCATTATTGAACAGGAAGCCTGAAATTCACCACAATAAGACCACCTAGGTCATCTGCCCAGTCCTGATCCATTGTGTCAAGGAAAATCTAGGGTAGTGATTTTCTTAAGCCAACCAATTAAGTGCATATCCCTAGAGGTAGGGAATGGGTTCCATTCCTCAAAGCATGGTTATAGATTAGGAACGAGGGTGGTGGTAAGAGACTGCCAAGGAGGCAGTTAAACTATAACTGTTATAAATGATTTCAAAATATGAAGGCAAATATATAAAATATAACTGAACTGCATTTAAATTAACAGTACGTAAAGGTACATTGTTTGTTATTGAACTTGCAGTTCTGATAAGTTCATAATGGTAGAGTTGATTAGAGCATAGACTCTGGAGTTATTGTACTGTCTGGGTTCAAATCCCTCCTCTGCAACTTTCCAACTTAATAATGACCTTGAGAGACTTTTCTCTGTCTTAGGGTTCTCATCTGTAAAATGAAATAATGGCATTCATCTCAAAGTTAAAAGAAGTAAAAAGAAGTAATACAGGTAAAACCTTTAGAACAATGTCGGACATATTAAAAGCACTTAATAAACTAGGGGCACCTGGGTGGCTTAGTGGGTTAAAGCCTCTGCCTTCGGCAGGTCATGATCCCAGGGTCCTGGGATCGAGTCCCACATTGAGTTCTCTGCTTGGCAGGGAGCCTGCTTCCTCCTCTCTCTCTGCCTGCCTCTCTGCCTACTTGTGATCTGTCAAATAAATAATCTTTAAAAAAAAAAAAAAGAAAGCAAAAAAAGAAGCACTTAATAAACTATTGTTATTACTGTTGCTCCTTGCTAGTACTCTGGTAAAAGGTTCTGCTGGTAGGTTGATCAGCTATGGACTTAACTAACTTAATTAGTGATACAGTATTCTGAAGATTAGAAATGTGGAAATTCTAGCTTTAGTTTACTCCCATGGAGTTACCTGTATTTAAAAATCAGAAGTAAAAATTTTAGACATATTTGAACTGACATGACCTATTATTGTGCTTCTCAAAAGTAGTGAGAAACATTTCCCTTAATAATTACAAATAAGGGCTGAAAAGTTAATGTCTTGAATATACTGTAGAATATACTATAGAAATATTTACTAGGAAAGTTAAGTAGTAGGATGATGATTCTCCCTCCAAGCCCTTCATTTCATTTTTTTAAAAGCTTTGTTGTTGGTGCATTAACCACAAAATAAAATCCATAGGATTTAGCAGAACATTCAGGACTTTTAGCAATCTAATATGAATCCAAATGGTCAGTTTCATCTCCAGCCACACGGTAAGTGGAATTTGGTCAGGAACTCGTGGCAAAATATTCTCAGTTAAAGGACCTGTGAATATTTCTGTGCTAAGCTTTGTAACTCAGAACACTAGATTGAATGTAGAATTACAACAATGGTAAAAACAGTAACACATTTTTTATATATTCTGAGCTCTCAACATATATTTACTCATTTAATCCTATGATATAAATACTATTGTTATTCCCCACTTTACTCTGAGAAACCTGAGTCACAAAGATTTATCTCTTGCTCAAGATCACATCAAGTTACAAATTGTTAAGAGTAGGACTTAAGCCCAGAGTCCACTTAACCTTTGCCTTCTCCTACCTCTGGTCCATACGGTATGTTGAGTATTCTTCCTCTGTATAGCAGCCATGAAGAACAAGGTGCTTTCATATGGAAACTCTGTGTTTCTCTCATAGCCATATGGAAGGGAAACACAGTGCCCAGGATTGGTGGTTGATTTAAGCCCTAAACAGAAGCTTTCCATGGCCTCGTCCCCTTTGTTCACATGCTTAATGCTTAGGGAGCCCTTTGGAGTGTTCTTTGAGTCAAAACTGGTTAGTCAGTGAGAGAGTGGAATGAAAATTGTTAATTTTTTTTTTTTTAAAGAACAAAAATATTCAAGCTCGTTTAAATTTTATATTAGAAATCTTAGTACTAAGAATTCAGCCTTCATATGTAACTCTTAGCTGTGGAATATTTCTTGAGGAAGAGAGCTTTGAAGCTGTCAAAATGATTAGATGGGTAACCCTAGTTCTGGTAGGGCAATAATCTCTGAGATAAAAAGGAAACCTCTTAAAAGAACACTTCTACTAAGGAATATTTTTAGGTTTAAAAAGAATGGTCAAATTAGTCCTGTCCTTTCTAGGACTATGATCCTCTACTTTCCCATGGAAACATTTTATTTTGCTGATTATAAAAATTAGCAAATCATTATGTCAGAGATTTAATAGAGATGTATAAAGTAAGAATTAAGTCCTTTCATTATGAAATAACCGTAGTTAAAAGTTTGGGGCATGTCCTTCATACTTGTAAACACATTTATGGATATGTATTTTAAACATATATGCCCTCATTCAACACATACATTTTTCTACCTCAATGCATATAGTTCTGCCTCATCTTTTCATTCATTATGTAGATCTGCTATAATTTATTTAATCAGTTCTCTGATGATACCCATTTAGGTTTTTTTTTTTTTCTAGAGTGAAACAGCAGACATGAACATATGTCATTACTTGTCCAATTATTTCCTTGGAATAAATTCCTGGGAATAAAACTGTTGAGGCAAAAATATGTATTTTTTTTATTATGAATATTTATTTATGGCTTTTATGAAACTAAACTGCCAGAAGCTTATACCAATTTATATTTCTCTCAACAATGAAAAATGTCCATTTCACCACTCGTCCCTAGTATTTCTGATTTTAACGACATCTTTGTAAATCTGACAGGTAAAACTATTTCATTTCCATTTCCATTTCTTTGGTTATAAATGAACTTGAAAATCTTACTGTATTAAGAAATCAGTGCCATTTAAAAGGATCTGGTGCCTTTGTTTTCTGCCCTTCTTCCTTGGAATTGTGGTAGCGCTCCAGATATGAAAATTAGCAATTTTAAGTCATGGAGTCAGAAGAATAATTACAGGCATGGGTATAGAATTTGCATCCCCTGTAAATTTGTGTCATCATGCACATACTGTTTTCTTTAAACTGTGGGAGAGAATGAGCCTTAACAGTTTCTAGTAAGCATTAGCTCTTAAATAAGTGCCCTGTATTACCTTATTAAAATCAAGTATAATATTTATTTTCCTCTTTTAATACTTATAAATGTTTCTCAACCTTTTTTATTATTATTATTATTGCCTCCCAAGGAGCCCTTTTTTTTTTTTTTTAAAGATTTTTATTTCTTTATTTGACAGAGAGAAATCACAAGTAGATGGAGAGGCAGGCAGAGAGAGAGAGGGAAGCAGAGAGCCCGATGCGGGACTCGATCCCAGGACTCTGAGATCATGACCTGAACCGAAGGCAGCGGCTTAACCCACTGAGCCACCCAGGCGCCCCCCAAGGAGCCCTTTTAGACATTTCTATCTAATTGCCCCTCCATGATATTTGATACCATAGATATAGGATGTACTTATTAATCTTGTTTATGTACGGGGACCCTTTGGAAGCCCACACGCCATGGTAATATTTGAGACTTTTTTTTTAGCACTCCCAAGAACAAGCTTTACCCCCCTTTGGTGATGCTGCCCTCATTAAGAATGCATGATTGAGGGGGCAGGAGAAAAAGCTTTGCTGGGCATGAGTATTTTTTTAGTTTAATGGACTCAAAGAGAGGTCACTGTTCTCTTACTTGTCAGGTGGTCCAGAAGGGGACATTAGGTTTAACAATTGCCACTGTTCTTCATTAGTCTTTTATCAAACTCTAGACATAGTGCCTTGAGGTACATAAGTTACCTAGAATATTTATTTACAGTATTTCCATTCATGAGAATTTGGTAATTATGGCAAGGACACAGTGACATGATTATAGTTGAAGGCATTTTGTTGAAATTAGGGGATAGTAGTCTTGATATAGTAGGAGTAATAGTGAATGTTTTAAGCCCTATCCCGGTGGTTCTCAGCAAGTGGTGATTCTGCCTCCCAAAGGACATCTGCAATAATTGGAGGCATCTTTGGTTGTCATACTGGAGGAGTGGGTGTTGCTAGTGGCATCTTGGGGGATGCTGCTAAACATCCTGCTGGGGGAATTGTTTCCCCTGTCTTCCCACCTCCACCACCACCACCACCATAACAAAGGGGTATGGGGTCCAAAATGTCAGCACTGCCTAGGTTAAGAAACCCTGTTCTAGTCCAGTGATTCTGCTCCTTGGAATCCGTCTTTACAGAATAGTCCAAAATATAAAAATGTATGTGTGTGTGTGCATGCATAAAGATACTCACTAAAGTGTTCCATTTTCCTTTACAGTGTTCTAGAAAATTTACTGATGCAAACATAAAACATAAAATTACTCACAATCCCCCTCAAAAATAATGTGATTTTGGTGTATATGTATTTTTATAATTGGGACATGTATCACTCTATGTAATTATGAAAAGTGGAAAATGAACTTAATTCTTTGAAGAACAAACTGATGCTCATCAGAGGGGAGGTGGGGGAGGGTGAAACAGATGATAGTGCTTATCATGATGAGCACTGATAGAACACTGTATGTTAACCACACTAGAATTAAAATTAAAAATTGAACTTAAAAAAACCCTAACTCTTTTGAGATTTAGATTTCATTGCCCATGGCAGAACTACATCAGTTTCAGGAACACTAAAGAACTGGCAACTACTTCAGAAATAAATTAACTCAGCCATTTCAGGAATCTTTATACAGTACCCTTCAACCTCTTGTGTCCATTCTTTTCCTTAAATTTTGTATTCTGAACTACTGTTTGCAAATGATTTATACACTACCATAGAGTTAAAAAATACAGGCAGTTTTTCAATGAAGCTAACATTTAATTTTGTGTGTCAGAAGAGGTAAATGATAGGCGCATCCCTAGGGAAAATATTTTTTTTTCTTTACTGTAATTTAATATGGTAAAACAAATGATAAAAAAGTGGAAGCAATCATAATATCTATCAGTAGAGAATGGATAAATAGATTTTGGCATTTTTCACAAAATGAAATACTATGGAACAGTTTAAGTTAATGAACTAATCTGTATGTATTAAAATAAAATCTAAAGGATAATGTAAATGAAAAGCAAGGCATAGGATATTTAGAGTATGATAACTTTGAAGTAAATGTTAATGTTACACAAAATCTATATTGTTTATACATATGTGTATAGATACATACATAAAGTACAGAACCATGAATGGCAAGAATATTCACCCAACCTCAAGAAATTAGCTACCTCTGGATGGGAAGGGAATTTGATCAAGGAACAGTTCAGTTAACTTTTTATTCCTTAGAAGAAAAAAATATTTCAAACAAATATGGCAACATGCAAGTTGGATTAATCTTGAGTATGGGTGCATTGAGTGTTCTTTATATTCTTCTTCCTTGTTAATGAAAAATTGCAAGGTCACATTTGTTAAAAGTATACATCTCATATTTGTTCATGTTTGAACTGAGACCATATATAGAAATATTTTTATAATAGTCATAATTTAGCAATGTATATATAATAAAATAGTAGTGAATGACTTCTTTACAATCACAACTAGTTAACTATAGCAAATAAAATGATTTCCGGGGGCTTTTCTACCATTGTTTTTGGAATGCTAAGTACTTTCTGAAGGTATTTAGTGTCTACTGAGTGTTAAGAAAGAGGAATGGTTCTTGAAATTACTCAAGCAATGATTGGAGTAATTAAATATGATTTACAATCCCATAAGATGATGAATTCATAATCTTATTTTCTTCTCTATAACATGGGAAAAACAAATATATTTAGCAAGAAGCCATATTATACATTTAGATTAAAAATTGGTTTATATCTTACTAAGAAATGTGAAATTGGGCCCTAGGTGACTCAGTTGAGTATCTGACTCTTGGTTTGGACTCAGGTCATGATCTCAGGGTTGTGAGATTGAACCCTATGTTGGGCTCCATACTCCAGTAAGCACAGAATCTGCTTGAGGTTCTTTCTTCTTCCCTACTTCTCTGGTCCCCCACCCCACATGTGTGCGCTCTTTCTCTCAGATGAATAAATAAATATGGGGAGAAAGGAAATGTGGCATCTCAGAGCCTTTTGATGGTGATATGATGCAATGCCTGTTTCACAGATAACGAACATTGCAGGGTGTTTTGTTTTGGAAGAATTGTTTATTTAAAACCAGGAACTGTTACATTTGCATTCAGATTTCTTTTAGAAGTTTTTCCTCTGAGATTTTAGACATCTGGTCTTTAAGTTAATAAAGGGTACTTTATGGCTCTGTTCTATCAGAAAAAAAAGAAATGCTAAACTTTTTTTTTTTTTTTTAAAGATTTTATTTATTTATTTGACAGAGAGAATTCACAAGTAGATGGAGAGGCAGGCAGAGAGAGAGAGAGAGAGGGAAGCAGGCTCCCTGCTGAGCAGAGAGCCCGATGCGGGACTCGATCTCAGGACCCTGAGATCATGACCTGAGCCGAAGGCAGCGGCCCAACCCACTGAGCCACCCAGGCGCCCAAGAAATGCTAAACTTAACATGATTATTTCTTACATGAGAAGTGGCACTTTCAACAGAAGTATAATCAAGCATATTTTTTTTCTAGCTCATGCTAAAAACTGTCTTTTTAATAACAAAAACTTCCATAAGCAGATCTGTGATAGACTTACCCTAAAAGAAGGATTTTTACTTGCTTTTATTCTTATTGTATCTGATAAAAATTTGACTAAATCATGTAAATGTTTAGTGAGACATACTCTACTAGATTGTATTAAAAGAAAACTATTTGAGATTTTGGAGCCATCCTGCTAAGGGACAGATTTATAGTGATGCTGGTCATTTGCTTGGAAACGCTGTTGGCCATTAACTTGCCAGTGGGTTGTTAGAAATTTTCTCTAAGTAAGGAAAACATGTAAAACCATCAAATGGTGAAAACATTTAAATTTCTCTGTTGGATTGAATATTTGAAGCATTAAATTTTTTGAAGAAGGAATAGTATTTAGTGTCACCAAATTTAGGGGTGTTAAATAGAACATATGGTCATTATGCTAAAATTAGTCATTTGGAGAATTATTACTGTTGATCGTGTATCAAACCAAAGTTTAGACCTGAAAGCAAAAGGACTCTAGCTGAGAGTGCATTCTGCTTAGCAACCAACTTGTTGTCCACTGTTTTGCTATAAAATGCACGTACTCATGGCTTGGAAGTGTATCTGCAACCAGCTGGTTGTAACCAGACAACACTTCATTCACTTAATTTCCAAACTAGTTAGGCAAAGACATCAGCCCGTTGTTTTTAGTCAGGAGGAATTTATTTGTAAACTTCAAGTAGTAACACACTGATCTCAAAAGCCCCTGATCTGTGTGAAATTGCCTTCTAATTCAGGAGTGTAAAGTCCTTGTAATTCAAAACTGTTGCACTTCATTTTGTTTTCCTCTTCAGAATCCTTACAGGTATATTGTTTGAAAAACAGCTTCTAAAACCTTAGAAAATAGTTGAAAGATACATTAAGTGTTAGGAATACTTTTTGAATTACTATCTGAAAAAGAAAATTTATTGTCTACCTTGATCCTCATAAGATTATCTTCTAATTTAGAAAACAGCAGTTTTGTTGGCATGTGAAGCTCCAGTTTCCTCAGAGTCAAGCTGTGTACATAGAAAAAAGGTATAGTATTACAACTATTAAGAACTTTGTTCTTATTGTGGTTTTGTATTTACAATAAACTGTTAACTTAAATGTGTATCAGGAGTAAAATGGACAACTAAGTTGTTACCTTTGAAGTTTATACCAGACTAAAGTCAGGGAAAGGACTTAAATATTATGGATGGAGCTATTTATAGCACAGTAGTATATATGAATATGTATAATTGAGGAAAAAGTTACTCATTCAAAGCAGTGTCTTAATTTTGTTTCTACAGATTTATAATTCTAAACAATGTGCATATTTACTGGAAAGTTGAAAAACTTGAAATACTTTGTTTCCAGAAAAAGTAATATCAATTTTTTACCCTGGTCTTATGATTTAGAATGAATAAACTTGAACATGCACTGAAATTTGCAACCTTTTTTCGGATTTTTTATTTCTACATCTTTCAAATATATTTCATCCTTAGTTCTTTCTTCTCGTCTGTGAGCACAGGTGTGTGTTAAAAGAGGCTTCATATTTTTATAATTGATTTATAGGGAGCTTCTCAAAATAATTGCTTTTTAGGACTTTTTAAGTGTGTCCAAGAATTTTTTTAAGCCTTTTTCCTAAGCAGTTTTTGCTTAAAAGGATGTTATATTTTGCCAAGAGTAAAATAAAAGGTCTGTGTTTAGTCATTTAAACAAAACATCACAAGATTCAGTGATTCCAAGTTAACACCATTAGTAGAAACTTATACATAATAATATGTTTTCTTTTTGTTGTTTTTTTGTTGGGAAGAGTACCAGATGATAAAACTATTAATGAAATCCTAAGACCTTACATTGATCCTGAAAAATCTGATCCTGTAATTCGTCAAAGGTATGCTTCAAAAGTCTTGAAATTTTCTGAAATTATTAAAAATGCTGAGGTACTGATTATGTACACATTTATTATGTAGAGCTATGACTTTATTAGAATGTGATATGTCAGTACAGTTTACTTTCTGTGCCATTTCCTTGGTGTTTACTCAAGGCTTTGTCAGTCATGGATGATGTTTTTGGATAGCAATAAAAACAGTACATAATACTTAGTATTTACTGTTTTCCAGATACTCATTGAAGGAGATAATTAATATGTACTAAGTAATTTAATCCTCACAGTAACCCTTTAAGGTAGATTACTACTTATACCCATTTTGCAGGTGGAAACTAAGTCTTAAAGTGGTTAAATGACTTCATATAGCAAGTAAACAGGGAAGCTGGGATTTAAACCCAGATGTTCTGGAATCAGAGTCTGCACTGTTAACTCTCGAATCAGGCTTCTTTAAAGCTGAATCAGAAACTTGGCAAATTAAGAGTTTCTGAATAATTGTTAAAGACCAGGGAGTTCTGTTTCAACCAAGTCTTCGTAAAACTAATTAAGATGCACTCTGCCTCCTGTCCAGAAATATAGCATGGATAAAAATGGTTAACATAGAACAGTAGAAAGATGCAATTATATATCTGGTCTACAGTAGCTCGCTCTCTTTTTTACTATGTGATCAAGGAGTAAGTTACTTAACTTTTGGTCCTTAATTTTTTCATCAGTAAATGAGAATGATAATATTCACTAGATAAGGTTATTTGAAGCTTAAAAAAAAACCAGAATTATAAAGTTTCTGGTACAGGGCCTAGCACACAGTAGGCAACACTCAAAAAGCAAATCTATTATTAGAGTGTGAATTAGTTTTCCTGAGTGGGAACCCATTTAACTTTTTTTTCTCCAGATGGTACCTGCTTAGGATATGAATGCTTGGTTTGGTTCCAGAGTAACCTGGTATTTAACCTTTAGATTGGGTGGATTCTAAAATGTCTGATCCAATTCTAATTAAATCTCATCTTCTACTTCTAATAAAAGGTTGTGCTCAGACTGAACCAAATCCACGCCCCATATCAAGTAGTGTCTTTGGTACACATATAGTGATTGAATTTCTTTTCTTCTTAATACTGATAATCCAACTGTAATCATTGGTCATGTGTTTGGCAATAAGACAAAGTACCTGTCATTAAATTGGATGCATTTTTTAAAAATAAATACCAAGTTTAACTTAATTTACTGAAATAAATATTTTTTAATTTAAGAGAGAAGAAAGGTAATTTTTTAAAAATTCAAATCCTTGGTTAGAAAGTATTTTTAACCTTTTTTTCTGTGTTGGATAGTTGAATTTTAAGTATTATTAGCTACTCTTAATTAAATGTTTGGTCTTCCATAGATATTATCTTGAAATATATTAAAAATCAGTTTTGTTTACTTCAATATGACATTTTTGTTTCAGGTTGAAAGCCTACATTCGCTCTCAAACCGGGGTCCAAATTTTAATGAAGGTTGAATATACACAGCAAAATTTAGTAAGGTAAAACTGCTTCCCTCCCCGTTTCTTTAAATATTTTCGAATTCTGTAATATAATTAAGTAGCTTGATTAGCTTAAGTAGCTGGTTATTTTACTACTATGATTTTCAGATTAAAATTTTAAAATAATCACACTTATAGGATAAATTCAACTGAAAAATTACTCTGGTTAAAATATCTTAAAATAGCATTATGCACAGGGCACCTGGGTGGCTCAGTTGTTAAGCGTCTGCCTTTGGCTCAGGTCATGGTCCTGGGATCCAGCCCCACTGGGCTCGCTGCTCAGCAGGAAGCCTGCTTCTCCCTTACCCATTCCCCCTGCTTGCACTCCCTCTCGCTGTCTTTCTGTCAAATAAATAAATAAAGTCTTTTTTTTTTTTTAAAGATTTTATTTATTTATTTGACAGACAGTAGGCAGAGAGACAGGCAGAGAGAGAGGAAGGAAAGCAGGCTCCCTGCTGAGCAGAGAGCCCGATGTGGGGCCTCAATCCCAGAACCCTGGGATCATGAGCTGAAGGCAGAGGCTTTAAGCCACTGAGCCACCCAGCCCCCCCCCCCCCCCGCTTTTTTTAAATAGCATTATGTACAAGTAAAAGATCCTAAAACCCATTTTAACTTACTTCAAGAAATATTCTCTACAACAGAGTTCATGTTGTTGCCTTTGGAAATACAAAACTTCACATGATCAGCTGAGCATAGCGTACTTTGCATTCTCTGCTGAGAAATGTAAAGAGAGCTGGGATCTAACAAACTCTATTACTTGAGAAACTTCTTAACTTGACTGGGCTGTTCCTGCATTAATGCTGTGGTGAAATAGACTACACCAAAGATCTCTGGGAGTCTCTGCAAAGTCTTCTTAAGTGCCAGGGACATTGTCATTGTACTGACTTACAAAACACTGATCTTTTATGACCTTTGAGGCTCTTTCATTGTTCATTTAACAAAACTACTAGAATCAGTTCAGGCTGTATCTGGTCAGTCTCACCTATGACTTGATTTGTTAGTTTAGAGGTTTTAGAGTCCAAGCTGTGAAAGCAAAACTGGGATTTCTCCAGTTATGTTAACTTGAGTAAATTTTACGATCTCGCTTACCTTAGTTTCCTCACCTTTAAAATGGGGATGATAATTATTATAAGATTGTCCTGAGGAGGGTTGCCTGGGTTGCCTCTGCCTTTAGCTCAGGTCATGATCTCGGGGTCCTGGAATCGATCACCGCATCAGGTTCTCTGCTCATTGGGGAGCCTGCTTCCCCCTCTCTCTCTGCCTGCTTCTCTGCCTACTTGTGATCTCTCTCTCTGTGTCAAATAAATAAATAAAATCTTAAAAAAAAAAGATTGTCATGAGGAGCCTGGGTGCTCAGTTGATTAGCGTCTGCCTTTGGCTCAGGTCATGATCCCAGGGTCCTAGGAGGGAGCCCCTAGTCCTACTCCTTTCTCAGCCGGGAGCCTGCTTCTCCTTCTCCCTCTGCCATTCCCCCTGCTTGTGCACTCCTTCGTTCCCTCTCTTTCTCTCTCAGATAAATAAAGGCTTAAAAAAAAAAAAAGATTGTCATGAGAGATTAAGGTATTTCATTCAGCACATGGTAAGTGCATGCTTTTATTACTACTACTACAGATAAATGGATTCTTACAAAATGTTTACACATGAGATAAGACCTGTAGTTAAGAACAGATTTAAACACCAAGTCTTAACCAACTTTTACCAATATATCTCAGACACTCTCAACTTCATATCATTGATCATGGTTCAGTGATTAAAAAAAAGTTCAAGTTTTCTATCACATATTTTTTCCCTAGACTTGTTAATTCAGTATATTTATTTACAATTCATGCTTTAACTCTACTCCTTCCCCCAAAATATTTTGGGTCTCAAGTGAGGGGTGGAAAATTTTGTGGGTTCTGCAAAGATAGTTTATCCACTTATAATATCCATGTTAACCAAAATCAGTATTTCTGAATTGGCAATCAAAGATTTATGTAATTAGTGAGAAATACTGATGTAAAAGGTGCATTTTTTCAGTTTTGCCTAGCAAAAATCTTAAAATAAATTTCATACAATTCATGTTTAAACAAAACAATTTGCATCATTCCCTTGGAATTTACCTCCTATCAATCATTAAATAAGTTTTCCTTCTTTTATTATCTGTTACCTCATTCAAATTCAGTTCCTTTCTTAACATTTGCTATATTTTATTTAGTTAATTCTTGTAAATGTTACTCGCATTTATGTCATACGCTCTTGATGAGTATATTGTGGCTTCAGTCTCATAAGCCTGTTAAGAGAACACCTGTGAGTTTTTATGAAAAATGAAATCACTTTCGGATAGTTGTCTCATCTCATCTTCTCCCAAGTCTTCTCCTGACAGCCTGCTGATGTGTCCAACCTTCTAACACTTTTGCACCACTCTGAGTGTTTGCCAGCTCCTTGTCCTAGACTGCCAGGGTGGGGGATAATAGGTAAATGGCTCCGGAATGGTTGGAAGGGAGACAGTAAAAGTGCTACCCATGCAGCTGATTAGCTTCATCATTTCCTTTGTTGTATATAATTACAGATAGCAGACATTGGCTACTATTTTAATGCTGCATGAATGCAGTGGTTTTCTTAATTAATAAGTATGTGTTTGAAATATATTGCTTTTTTATTATTAACATACATATATTATTTGTTTCAGGAGTATAGGTCTGTGATTCATCAGTCTTACACACTTCATAGCACTCACCATAGGACATGCCCTCCCTAAGGTCCATGCTTTTCTGGACTTAATAAAAATATTTTGATGAGGTTGGGCATCATCTTGACTACGGTCACCCTGTTTTCCTAATCTGGTAGGCAAATAATTAAATTTCTTTACCAAAACTAAGGAAAACAGCCCATTATCATTTTGGTACAACTGGTAATAACAAGAGGTTTGGTTTTTTTTTTTTCTTTTTTCCTTTTTCGTTTTGTTTTAGTTAATTACAGTTTTTTTGTTTTTTTTTTTTTAATTTTCTTTCTTTGTTGTTACCGTTTTTATTTCCTCCATTGCCAGAAAGAGAAAGTTTGCTATATCTTCATTTTAAGTCAAGGCAAACTGGGGCTTGGCCAGGGAAGAAATCTGCTACTCACTGAGACAGTTAAACTTGACTCTTTGACATGGTATCCTCTTTTTCCAAAGTTCAAGGAAACCAAAACTATACATGTTAAAAGGTGGATGCTTAGTATTTTAAAGTTTATAATACAGGACAGGCTGTTTGGGCTCAGAATGTGTGCTATAAATGCTTGAAGAGGCAGAGAGGTTAGAGATTTTGAGATGGAGATTTCAGCATTTCCTCGCAGACAAGGGTTTTCCAGGAGAGTGGCTGGCAGAAATGTCTACAGCATGATCCAGAGGGAAGCAGTTGGGAAAATCATTTCATGCAACTGCATTAGAAATTAGGATACAGAGAGACCAGAGCACAGGAAGATACCAGTCAGATCGGAAAGGTTTCTTTTAACAGAGAGTGTAAACCTGAACCTGAAACCAGGTCAAAAAGTGCACTGAATTGAAGGTCCAGTGACCTAATTGTAGGCATTCAGTTTCTCTGTGCTTCGTTTTCCATTAAGATCCTTTATTTTCTCTTTTATACCTTCTTTAGGAACCCAAAAGGGACCTAACCTTAATCCCCAACGGGAAAGGCATGATAGATTAATAAAGCAAAAGGTGATGTTGTTCAAGCAATACCTAGAATAGGCTGTTCTGATACTAAACCTGAGCCAATCTGAATAACATGAAAAGTATTTTGACTTTCTCTTACCTATATCAAAAACTTGTTATCCAAATTTCCCCATTTGAGTTGTTTATTTGAACTCAGTAGTCTATTGGAAGTCATTAGGAAGAAGGCAAAGAAAATCCAGTGAAGGAGTTTTTATTCTAAGTTGGGATAAGGTGCATCATTTATTTTTGAATTGTTAAGTCCACTTCATGATGCCGTGATCCTAATTGCTATAAAACTTCCTGTTTTCAAGTATTTTTTAATCATTGAATAATGAAATTAGATACCTGAGAATCCTTTTAAAAATAGATTTTCATTTGATTTTTTTAAATGATTTTTAAATGATTTTTTTTAATTAAAGATTTTTAAATCACAGTGTTTTTCAGATAATGCATTCATAGATGGGATAAGAATGAGCACTTATATTTGATTGTAACTTGATTACATGTATCATTAAACATTCAGAGAACATAAAAGTAATATTATTATAGGTTTTAAAATGTTAGGCTTGTAATATAAGATGAGCATGCTAAAATGGAAGGATTTTATTATTTCCTAAAATGTACTTACAAGGCAGAAACATGTAGTTTCCTTGTGGCTGTTGATTTTAAATGTATCCTACGATTTACAGCATTCTAATGACTCCGGAGTAAAGTCTTTTTACCAAATATTTAATGTTGCCAGTTTCCACTGGTTGTGTTTTCCATTCTTGGAGGGTTTATGACAGTTGTCTCATGATGTACCTGATCCGCTAGAGCAGTCTTAAATGTTTCCCACTTTTTAGCTTTGCCATACATGACTTTTATTTTTAGACTTAGGGGATTATAGAGTGCATGCCTAACCCTAAGGTATTTGCTGCTGATCTGTTTGGGAGTTTTCTTTCCAGAATACACTGGCTTTGAATTTGCTTTTTTCTTATAAAAGCTAATATGGCTTCGTAAATAAATTCATGTATTCATTCACTTGCAAACAGTGATACGCACTTTGATTCAGGTTATCATTCTAGACATTAGGGTAATGGCAGTAAGGAGAACCATTCCTGCCTCTGTAGAGCTTACATTCTCAGTGGAGGAGAATTCATGAGAGGTGCTTTCGTTTGCAGGCCACCCTTTATCTTTTGCCACAGCATTTCTTAACCAGCTCTCTCTTCTCAGATAGTAAATGAGTGGTTTTGAAACAGAAAAACCTATGTTGGTAATGCCAGGTCCTATAAGAGATAGTCATTGTGTTGCTGCTCCCTTAAGTTGTTACTGACAGAAGAATTTAGAATACTCCAAAGTTTGATACTGTTCATTCAGTTGTAATTTTCAAAATCTGTTTTCTGTATTTTAATGGAACCATTTATTTCCCATAAAGAAGTTGAGATACATTTTCTTGTCATGTTTACTTTGCTGCTTTGATGTTTATGTAAGTTCTTTTTTATTTTTATTTTTTTAAAGATTTATTTGAGAGAAAGAATGGGAGAGAGGGACAGAGGGAGAGAGAATTCCAAACAGACTTCACTCTGAGTGCAGAGTCCAGAGTGGAGCTTGATCTCATAACCCCAAGATCCAAGACCTGAGCCGAAACCAAGAGTTGGTCACTTAACTGACTGCATCACGCAGGTGCCCTGTAAGGGCATAGTTTTGATATAGATATGGGTTAAACTATTATGGGATAGTTCTTTCCAAATTTACTCAAAAACCATTAATTAAGCACTTTTATCTTTGTGGCATATAAATAAAAACTGGGGTTTATTCAAGAATGAATGGGGTATAGTTCTCCTATACAGACCTGAAGCAGTAGTGACTGAGGTTCCTGGCATGGATTTGTTTTTTGAGAGATGCTGGTGAGCCTGGAGAGTCTTCGGGCACATTTGAGGTTTAAGTAGAAGAGGCATCGTTTTCTGGAACATTATTTTTAAAAGCAATGGCCTTTTTATACTACTCATTTGTTAATAGGATCCCTTCAGAGTGAGATGATATCATATTCTAGTAAAAAATACTAATACTATTATTTCGGAATAGAAGTAGACCTAATTTTACTTTGAGAGGTTCCAGACTAGACTTTGTAGACCAAAAGCCTCACCATTGTAAATACTAAGCTTATTAGATCACTGCTTCTCAAACCTAGCCCACATTATGAGATGTTCCAAAATAACCTTTTTGTCTTTATGCAAAAGCCTACATCAAAGTAGATTTTCTGTAAAGTCAAAATAATGTTATAAATTTGGTACAAACCTTGGAAAGTTACTAAGCCTGTTTCCCCACCTGAAAGTGGAGATCAAAACAGAAGCAATAGTGCCTTGTTGTGAAGAATACTTTGTGATGTTAGCTGCTAGTACAATGCTTGGGACATAGCAAATCGCTCTTAGTAAATACGTATTACTCATGTATTAAGAGTTGTGATAGGGGCACCTGGGTAGCTCAGTTTTTTTAAGCGTCTGCCTTTGGCTCAGGTCATGATCTTAGGGTCCTGGGATCCAGCCCCATTTTGGGCTCTCTGCTCATTAGGGAGCTGCTTGTGCTCACTCTCTCTTTCTCAAATAAATAAAATCTTACTTAAAAAATTATTAAAAATAAGAGTTGCAATATTCAGACATCTTGCAGAATTGACTCAATATAAGGGTTTTTATTATTGTTTTAATCCTGAAGATTACTTCCTTACGAAAAGGAGGAAATCGGTTTCAAACAAAAAATTCTGTGTAGTCAGCAGTGGACTATATTATGCATTACTTTTTTAAAAATAACAACTTGTTTCAGCCATTTTGTCTTTCTTATACTTGTGAGAAGTACCCTAAGTTCAATATTAGCTATACTCTCAACATGTTTGCCATTAACCACATGGGGGCAGATACCCAATCATGTTTGTTTCAATTTCTTTTGATATAAATTGGATATTGGGAGAATATGAGGTTTGAGGAGTTTGTGTATTTACGGTGTTATCAAGTATTATTTCTGTACAGTGTCTCTCAGATGTATTTTCAACCTTTTTCCCAAACTCCAAATCCTGGTTTATAGCTGTCTTATTAACACATCTCATTAGATCTTAAACCATTTAGAGCTTATCACACCACATCTGTTTTTTCCTGGTGTGTGTGTGTTTTATTTTAAATATAGAATAAATGGGTTGATTATGTTCCTGGCATCTAGTAAGCAGTCAGCAAATATTGATACTTATTCCTTGTTATTAGCACTGTCATTCTTGTAGTGAGACGTAAGACCTTAGAGCCATGTTTCACTTTTCCCTTACTATTCTGGCTTACATGGTTGCTTCCCTCTCCATTTTTCTGAGTAGGCTATTGTTTATCAGTATTTGCAGTGGAGCCTGTCCCTTCTCACCAACTGCATGTGATTTCCTTATCATTTGTGCCATAAAAAATATGTTGTACTTCTCATAGTTTCCTGCAATCTTGTCTTATTTTTCCTCCCAATAAGATTTATGCTATTCGATAATAAACTCCCTTTTGAAAAACAGTGACTATATTAGGCATCTTCATTGTTACATTTCCTGTAGTACTTGTTACATTTCCTGTAGTACTAAGCCAGTGACTTCCCCATAGTAGGAATTTCTTAACGAATAGTATACTGATTCACTTAAATGTATATATACTTGCTATTTGCTAGATGTTGATACCACTTTAATACCCAAAAGCAGGATTGGGACAACTTTTTCTACAATGGCCAGAGAGTAAATGTCTTTGGAATGGTGGGCCATATAGTCAAAATTGTCAGCTCTGCTATTATAGCGCATATGCAAGTATAGATAATACATAAATGAATGGGTATGACTTACGACATTCCAGTACAACTTTATTTACAAAACGGACAGACAGTGGGTTGAATTTGGCCTGCTGATTGTAGTTTGCCAATCTCTGCTCTAAAGGATTTTTTTTTAAGTAGGCTCTACACCCAGCATGGGGTTGAACTCACAACCCTGAGATCAAGACCTGAGGAGAAATCAAGAATTGAATGCTTAACCAGCTGAGACACCCAGGCACCCCTAAAGCATTTTTTAATTGGTTATTTGACTATATCATTTAATCAGTGAAGGGCTTCAATTCTCAATATGGAAAATGAGAGAGAAAAAAAGAAAAAGATTACAACAACTGCCCAGTATAATTTAAAGTTACTTCAGAAAAAGCAGTTCCTGCTCAAAGACGGGCTTTCTAATAAATTAACATGACCTAAAGTATCAGTGAGCCCCTTGCATGTGTCAGCTCAGTGTTAAGCCCTACACAGGCATCTAAAAGACCAGCCCTCAAGGAGCTCACAGTCTAGGAGAGAAGGCAAATATATGATAAATGCCACAATAGCTATGTATTTTATATTTAAGGCATAATAAGTGCCCAAGGGAAGGCATGGGCATTTCGCATAGATCTTCCAGACTTGGAAGATGGACGTGCACACCAGTTGCCTTCACTCTGCTTGCAAAGTTTGGCATATAAAGTCAAGTGTTTGGACTTTAAACCCAAGCCAAATTAAAATATTATTTAATAGGCTTTGACTTAATGAGCAACACAGAAGATTATTACTCTTCTTGGGGATACTACCATGTTATAGTTGCACAGATTTTATTAGCTGTTTCTTACTGTTCTGGTTGCAGTTAATAATTTTTGGAAAACTTTCTTGGGGTGGGGGATCAGCCAGCAAAAGTATGAGCTCCTTCTCTTGGATGATTTTATTTCCATGCTGAGAGGATGGTTTTTATTTTTTTTTTAATTTTTTTTAAAAGATTTTATTTATTTATTTGACAGAGTGTGATCACAGGTAGGCAGAGAGGCAGGCAGAGAGAGAGAGAGGAGGAAGCAGGCTCCCTGCTGAGCAGAGAGCCCGATGCAGAACTCGATCCCAGGACCCTGAGATCATGACCTGAGCCGAAGGCAGCGGCTTAACCCACTGAGCCACCCAGGTGCCTGAGAGGATGTTTTTTAAATAAAAACTAAGGTTACTTTACTTTCTTTGGATCTGTAGCATGAAATATTTTAAAAATCATTTACAGTGAAATTAAAGAAGATGCTTTTTCCTATGTTGTTTTAAAGAAATTGATTTTGTCTATGAAAAGGCCTCAAGTGAGACCCACCTGACCTCCTTTTGGTTTTCACTAACACTCCCATCCCCTGCCCAGCAAGCAAAGACCTTTTCTACCTTAGAGCAGAGCTGACCTCCAGTTCATATAACTTGTTCAGATTCTGATTTCCCTGACTCTCGGCTCTACCTGCAAGATACTACCGCCCAGCCTCAGTTAATTCTAAGAGCCTGGTCTCTCGCCTGCCTTTCCACATAGCCCTGCCATATCCCTCCTTGCTTTTTACCTAACCCATACCCCACTGGCCAATTATTCCTCCTGACCATAAACATCTCCACAACTGAACATTTAACCTGTATTCTTTTCTCACAAAGTGCTTCTCAGATTTCAGTGTCCATCATAATCATTTAGGACGGTTGTTGGAAATACAGATTTCCAGCCTACCCTTTGAGAGGCTCTATTTTATCATTTTCACATAGGACCCAGAAAAGTGCATTTTTTACAGTCTCTGCTTTCTAAGTTATCCGTGTGATCAAACTTGGAGAAACACTGGCCGGGGTGCTAAACTCCTTGAGGACATTTGATTCCCATACAGTGTCTGACATGTTTTCTGTATAAGTATTTGGCAGATGTTTATACAGTTGAATTTTTGAAGATGTGAAAAGAAATATGTAGTTTGATATTAAGGTGGATTTTTTTAAATCAGATTTTTACGTCTTTAAAGATATTAATCTGTAAGCTTTACCTAATTCAATTGGAACTATAAAATTATCTTATTTCAGGCTTACAGAAAATAATTGAAAAACATATTTTGAAGATATTCTAAGTAAGAAATTTATAGTATACACTCTGCAGCCATCAAAAGAAATGAAATCTTGCCATTTGCGATGACGTGGATGGAATTAGAGGGTATTGTGCTGAGCAAAATAAATCAATCAGAGAAAGAAAACTATCATATGATCTCCCTGATACAATGAAGTGGAGATGCAACGTGGGGGGTTTGGGAGGCAGGAAAAGAATAAATGGAACAAGATGGGATCAGGAGGGAAACAAACCATAAGAGACTTTTTTTTTTTAAAGATTGTATTTATTTGTCAGAGAGAGAGAGAAAGTGAGCGCACACGCACAAGCAGGCAGAGGCAGAGAGAGAAGCAGGCTCCCTACTGAGGAAGGACCCCGATGCGGGACTCGATCCCAGGACCCTGGGATCATATCCTGAGCTGAAGGTGGCAGCTTAACTGACTGAGCCACCCAGGTGTCCCACCATAAGAGACTCTTAATCTCTCAGAAGAAACTGAGGATTGCTGGGGGGAAGGGGATCAGGAGAGGGTGGTAGGGTTATGGACATTGTGGGGGGGTGTGTGCTGTGGTAAGTGCTGTGAAGTGTGTAAACCTGGCGATTCACAGACCTGTACCTGGGGCTAAAAATGCATTATATGTTTATTAAAAAATTTAAAAATTAAAAAAAATCAGATTGCCCCACTGCATTAAAAAAAGAAGAAAGAAAGAAATTTTTAGTATGCAGTTAAAAGTTAGGATTTTTTAAAAACTTCCTGCCATTAGAAAAGAGGGTGTTGGAAGTTAACATTATTTTGAGAATATTGGTACAGAATAAAATATATTATCAGAGAACATTAAGGGGATTCCAGAATGTCTAAGGATAGTGTTAATTACTTTCAGATGTCTTGCCTTAAGAAAATTGCAGACTCCGTTGTTGCCTTTTAGTTAGATCCCTTGAAAGTAAATGTGCTAAAGGAAGGGTTAGTAAAGACAGCAGTATGCTCTCTAGGTGGGATTACTTAATTTCCTTATTTTCTTTTTGGAAATTGATTCTATAAATGAGTACTTACAATAGTAAGCAAACTTGTAAGTAATAGAAGATGCCATCATCCAAAATTGCCCATCTATAAAATAATTTCCAGTAAAAATATTACTTAAAATGTAGTATGCTTGAGTTTTAATCAATTTTACACTAATAATTATTAAAATTATTCAATTCAGAAGTATTTTTAACATTTAAAGTATTAAGGTCATAGGTAATAAAATTAAATTTGTAGTTTACATACACATTTTTGTTACAGAAAAGTATAAATGGGTAATCAGTTAAAAGATTTTCAAACATAAATACATTATTCAGGGTAAAATTTCTTTGTGGAGAATTAGCGTGGAAATACAAGTTCAAGAAGAGGGAACCATATAAGCTTTCTAACTATTAAGGAAGAGCTTGGGGGGAAAAAAGAGAAGAGCGTGTTCATCTTTTTTTTTTTTTTTAAAATTTTATTTTATTTTTTCCAGTGTTCCAAAATTCTTTGTTTATGCACCACATCCAGTGCTCTATGCAATACATGCCCTCCATAATACCCACCACCAGGCTCACCCAACCGGCCACACTCCTCCCCTCCAAAACCCTCAGCTTGTTTCTCAGAGTCCACAGTCTCTCGTGGTTTGTCTCCCCCTCCGATTTCCCCCAACTCACTTCTCCTCTGCATCTCCCCATATCCTCCGCATTATTCCTTATGCCACAAGTAAGTGAAACCATATGATAATTGACTCTCTCTGCTTGACTTATTTCACTCAGTGACTTATTCACTCTTCCAGTCCCACCCATGTTGATGCAAAAGTTGGGTATTCATCCTTTCTGATGGAGACAATACTCCATTGTATATATGGACCATATCTTCTTTATCCATTCATCCGTTGAAGGGCGTATTGGTTCTTTCCACAGTTTGGTGACTGTGGCCATTGCTGCTGTGAACACAGGTACAGATGGCCCTTCTTTTCACTACATCTGTATCTTTGGGGTAAATACCCAGTAGTGCAATTGCAGGGTCATAGAGTAGCTCTATTTTTAATTTTTTGAGGAATCTCCACACTTATCCAAAGTGGCTGTACCAACTTGCAATCCCCCCATCAGTGTAAGAGGGTTCCCCTTTCTCCACATCCTCTCCAACATTTGTTGTTTACTGTCTTGTTGATTTTGGCCATTCTAACTGGTATAAGGTGGTATCTCAATGTGGTTTTGATTCGAATCTCCTGATGGCTTATGATGATGAACATTTTTTCATGTGTCTGTTAGCCATTTGTATGTCTTCTTTGGAGAAGTGTCTGTTCATGTCTTCTGTCCATTTTTTGACGTGACTATCTGTTTTGTGTGTGTTGAGTTTGAGGAGTTCTTTATAGATCTCGGGTATCGGCCCTTTGTAGTGTCATTTGCGAATATTTTCTCCCATTCCCTGGGTTGCCCCTTTGTTTTGTTGACTGTTTCCTTTGCTCTGCAGAAGCTTTTGATCTTGATGAAGCCCCAGAAGTTTATTTTTGCTTTTGTTTCCTTTGCCTTTGGAGACATGTCTTGAAGTTGCTGTAGCCGATGTCAAGGAGATTACTGCCTATGTTCTCCTCTAGGATTTTGATAGGCTCCTGGCTCTCATTGAGGTCTTTTATCCATTTCGAGTTTATCTTTGTGTATGGTGTAAGAGAATGGTCGAGTTTCATTCTTCTATACATAGCTGTCCAATTTTCCCATCTGTCTTTTAAATGGATGATATGGTATCGAATTACTATGGTATTTAGATTTGAGTAAATTTAAGAGTGAGTTAACATTTTCATTTTAAATCATTAGTATTTACACTCCACAATAAATTGTGTTCTTTTCATCTATTTAAATTTGTGAGTAACGTTTTTAAATGAAATTTTATATAACCTAGTTTAAAATATACAAAAGTGGGGCACCTGGGTGGCCCAGTCTAGTAAGCGTCTGACTTTGGTTTTATCTCAGGTCATGATCTCAGGGTTGTGAGATCAAGGCCCATGATGGGCTCCATGCCCAGTGCAGTGTCTGCTTGAGATTCTTTTCCTCTCCCTCCCCTTCCTCCTCTCCTCCTGCCTTCACTGGCATGTGCACTCTCTCTCTCTCAAATAAATAAATAAAATCTTTAAAATATATATATGCAAAAGTATCATTGTTTTCCAAAACTATTTTAAGTTATACATAACCAAAAAAGTATGAAGATCCTGAATAAGTTTTCACAAACACACCAAAAAATGTTTGCTGCAAGGGTGAATTAAGATCAAGGTTAAATCGAGAGGCAAATGGTATCTTTATGCAACATAATAAATATTAATAACAATCTCATATTGAGTGCCTCCACTGTTTTTTAGGTGCATTAGGTGCATTTTTTAGATCCATTATGATTATGTTACATTATACAGGCGTTATAAGTTTTACACATTGTAAGTGATAGAGAGCCCTACCTGTAGGTTCGTAACCACCACATGGTGGTACCTAGATCCAAACCTAAGCCTGCCTGTCTCCCAGTACACTGGTATGTGTTCTCAAATGGACATAATGCATGTTCTTTGATTATGTGAAACCCAACCCCAGTTCTTAGTTATCTCTTTTTGGGATTGTTGATTGTTTTTCAGAGAGCCACGGTCAAGATGAGTACGTGCTCAAAATGCTGTTAAACTATGGCCATATTTTGGATCTAGACCTTAGAACAAAGGAAGCAAGAGAACAGTTGAAGACTAGAAAATGTAGAATCAATCTGAAGAGTGTCCATACATATAAAGGAAATACGTAGAGTGAGGTACCAAATATTTTTATCAGAGAGGGACATATCCAGTGGGTTTTATGCATGGCATTCTGCTTACAGCAGTTTTATGATAAGAACTATAAATTTAGCTGCAGAGAAGCTGAAGCTCAGCCAGTTGGCAGAGCTGGGTTAGTAGGTACTAGTTATCTAGGTACTTCATTTCCTAACTCTACCTACCTCCCCTTTTTTTAGCACAGCCTGAAAGAATATGTGCAGGTTGGTAAGGAACAAGAGAATATATTTTGAATGTCTGCTTAGCTTTAGAATTTCTATCATGACAATTGTCCCAATGAAATTTGTTAATTATTTCTTTGACTAGTACCATCAGTAAACTGTGGGATTTATTTCTCTGAACTTGTTACCTAGTAGACCACCTCTATGTGGTAGATGCTAAATAAATATTTGAGGAATTAATCAATGAATAAGTGTTTACATTTCCACATGCATTAAGTGTAATGAAGTATGTACTATATCTCCACAAGATAGGAAGGTTAAGATCTGAGAATTGACCTACCCAGAAGAAACCAATTTACAGTTACAAAGTCAGGTTTTGGACTTAGGTCTGTCTATAAGATCATGCTTTTTCTACTAACTAATCTTGTCATAGATCATGAACATAATTCCTTTCTAGTATGTCATTTCCCTGCTAGAGATACTTTATTATAAAAAAAATCTTCAGAGTATAGAATCTTACTACTGATACTAGTTGGACAACTTCTGCTTTAGAAACATTTCATCTGTTAAATTCTCTTATGTAATCTTTATAAGCTAGCTGTTGAATAGATAACTTTTCCATCATTATACCAATGAAGAAAGTGGAATAACAAATGTTGAGGAGTCACAGAGGACCTTAAAGTCTAAGGATCTTAAGATTGGAGCCCAAGTCTCTGGATTTAAAAGTAGTTAAGCTTCAAGTAAGGATCAGGAAAGACTGAACAAATGGCATCTAGAACAAGTAAGAGCTTTGTAAGTCCCTCTTTAATGTTTTAAAATAAGTAATTGGCCACTATTTTACCCCATTCCATAGCTTTCATACGATGGATAGACTAGAATCATTTGTTGCCGCAGTATGAACTGTTGAGCCTTCTGAAAGAGGAGATGTGTGTCTGCACTACCCAGCTCGTGACTAGTGCCCCATATCAAACACTTATAGTCCTCATTTACATAGATATATTGAAGTCCCAAAACAAAGTGCAGCAAATTACTAATTCAACCTCTGTTGGCTTTTTTTTTTTTTTTTTTTTTTTTTTTTAAATATGAAAACTAAAGGGCCGCTGGATGGCTCAGAGGGTTAAAGCCTCTGCCTTCAGCTCAGGTCATGATCCCAGGGTCCTGGGATCAAGCCCCACATCAGGCTCTCTCCTTGGTGGGAGGCTGCTTCCTCCTCTCTCTCTCTGCCTGCCTCTCTGCCTACTTGTGATCTCTCTCTGTTGAAAAAATAAATAAAATATTTTTAAAAAACGTAGGAAAACTAAGAGAAATTAGGTAAAAAAATTCAACTTTGGCAAGATCCATTTCTATATGACCTGGACTGTATGAATTGCAGAAGTTGTGACATAGGAGTATTATTTGGAGAAATTTTAAGTAAAACCTTTTTCTTTTAAACAGAAGAATTAAAACTCTCTGACCCCTGTACTTAGTTTTAATTTATGTATCTTCTCCTATTCTGGGTCTTTTTAACAATCTGGTTTCTTTCTTCCTTTTCATTTGGATTTTGAAAACCAATTTGTTTCCTTAATCCGTACACTTTCTGCCCTATTAAAATAAGTTTATTACTTTAAAGTTTGTATTATTATTATTTTTAAAAGATTTTATTTATTTATTTGACAGATCACAAGTAGGCATAGAGGCAGGCAGAGAGAGAGGGGGAAGCAGCGGGGAAGCCCCGATGTGGGGCTCGATTCCAGGACCCTGGGATCATGACCTGAGCCGAGGGCAGAGGCTTTAACTCACTGAGCCACCTAGGCGCCCCCAAAGTTTGTATTATTTTCAAGGAATTTGATAAATGTGGATCTAAAAGAGTTTGCAGTTGATTCAAAAACCATAATTCACTGGTATGGCCTGGAGGAGCCATACCTTAAAAACAGTTAACTATCAAATAACTGATTTATATTAAGGTTAATTTAGAGCTCCTGGCTAGCTCAGTCAGTAGAACATGTGACTCTTGATCTTGGGTTTGTGAGTTCAACTCCTGTGCTGGGCATAGAGCTTGCTTATATACATACACACATACATATGGATAGAAAGATTTTAATTTTTTTAATAGCCAAAGATTCAACCTTGTACATTTGGAATCAGTTAGTTGCACTTTTAACTCAGAAATCTAGATTGAGAAATAAATGCAGCGATTAAGGATGTAAGTTAAGTGCTATGAACATCACATAAATATCAAAACTTATAAGGGTGGGTGCCTGGGTGGCTCAGTCAGTTAATCGTGTGCCTTCAGCTCATGTCATGATCCTGGAGTCCCCGGATCAACCCCCACTAAGCGGGGAGCCTGTTTCTCCCTCTCCCTCTGCCTGCCATTCTCCTGCTTGTGCACACATGTGCGCTCTCCCTCTCTCTCTCTCTCAGTCAAATAAATAAAATCTTTAAAAAATATATCAAAACTTGTAGAATTTTAAACCTGGAGTCAATTTGGAGATCACCTCATCCGGTGACCTTCTTTTTTAGTGGAAAATGTTCTGTGGCCTAGGGACTACCATTAGATTATTAAATTTGGAGAATATTTATATTTAGTTTCAATATTTTATAGGAGGGGAGAGGGAGATCATCTAAGGAGTGTCAGTAATGGGAAATAAAGTAGTTTGTGACTTTTTAAAATTCAGTCTTCTTTTGAATTAGAAACTTTTTTAAAATCCTAATTTGCAAATAAAGTAGAGGAAGAAGTTGAGAACTTGGGCAGTTTCTTTGAAAGTTAGTAACAGAGCCAAGATTAAAAACATACCCTTGACTATCAAGACAACTTTTATTTATGTAATGTCAATCACTGTAACACCTGTTTAGCCTACTGAGCCATGCTGCCCTTCTAATGCCCCTGTAAAGCTGCCTAGAGCAGGTCAACTAGTCAGCCTGTGAGGGTGAACAAGTGAAATAACAAAAGGAAATGTCTGAGAGGATCCCTAGGGGAAAAAAAAAAAAAAAAAAAAAAGACAGATGTTGGTGTCTTAATTCTTCCAAACCTAAGTAGTTTGTCTTATGGTAGCAGAGCCATTCTACTAATGGGAACTCCAGAGTTGAGAAAATTTCAAACAGATAAAGCTGTCCCTTAGGATTCAGTAACTTAATGGCTTGAAAAAGAGCTAAGGCCTATAAATGTTTTAGGCACTGCCAAGCTGGACTCTACAGCTTGCCTAAAGATAATAGAAATAGAAACATTGAAAGTTCTTTTAGCTTCCTAGAAGTAAGAGTGATCTAAAACAATAGTTTGAAAGTTTTAATTCTATATTTAAAATGTAAAATGCATAAAAAAGCAAATGTGTGTTTCGTGCTTACATAGTAAGTATCATTCTTTGTTACGCTGAAGAAGTCCAATGACCTGAACTAAAGTTTCTATCCGAATGTATTTTGTTTTAGGTAAATACAAATGTAAAACTTTGTTTATGGCTTAAGTAAATGAGCTAACAGTTTCTCTGTTTTATCATTTAATCCCCGCAATAACTCTGAAGTGATACTGTCATTCTTTCCAGTTTCATGTGTGGAAACTAGGGATCAAAGAAGTAAAGTAACTTGTCCAGAATCACAGACCAATGAGTAATGGCACCAGGACTTTAACTCATGGTATTAGGCCCCAAACCCAAGCAGCCACTAAAAGTTGATGCTTTATTTAACTACAGGTCACAAAATGTTACCCTTATGTGTTTGATAACTTTTCTTCATAAACAGTTTACATAATTTTCTTTTTAAATTTATGGGCAAATTTTAATGGTAGACTGAGATACCACTAGTAGTAGAAAAGTAAAGAAATTCAGGATTTCAACTAAAAGATTATCTAGTGAAGTCAAACCTCTTTAACAGACTTGAAAGCCAAAGTCTAGAAGCTTACTGACAATACCAATATTACTGTGATTAGAAGTTTGCTACGTTTTAGGGGAAACACTAAATAAAACTCAGCAGTTCTAATGAAAACCATACAACATACCAGATTTTCATTGTATTTGAATAAAGTATTTTAAAAATAATTCATTGTAAGTTCTTAAGTTCTTATAAATGTTTGCATCCTAAGTGCTTTGTTAAAGTAGAAAGAAAAGTAAAAGGACCTGCTACACACATAAAACAGGAACCAAAATTTTTTATAACTAAATAAGTAATCCTTGTAGCTTTGAGGTTGAAGTAATGTATAACTTACTACATGTTACTTTTTAAGTATCTCTAGATGTTTCTCTGCTGGGAACATATTTTATACTGTATCAGCAAGAATACTAGGCTTCCAGTTATGTGGCATTTGAAGAATTTTTTTTTTTTTTTAATGCAGCTTTGGAAATACAGAGAAACCTAATGAAGTTTGAATATTATGAAAAGAAATGCCTAAAATGTTAAGTCTACACTGAAAATTACCAAAAACTGAAATAAGTGGAAAACATCCTCTTATTTGTGAAATGTTTCTTAATAGAAGTCTTGTGATTCAGTTTAAATTCACAGACGATAAGTTGCTGCAAGTGTTTGTAAGATATACTACTTAAAAATTTCCTATCTGAGGGCGCCTGGGTGGCTCAGTGGTTAGGCCGCTGCCTTCGGCTCAGGTCATGATCTCAGGGTCCTGGGATCGAGTCCCGCATCGGGCTCTCTGCTCAGCAGGGAGCCTGCTTCCTCCTCTCTCTCTCTCTGCCTGCCTCTCTGCCTACTTGTGATTTCTCTCTGTCAAATAAATAAATAAATAAATCTTTAAAAAAAAAAAAAAAAAAAAAAAAAAAAAAATTTCCTATCTGAGAATTCAAGTCTTATTTTCTCTTAAGAAAAATTTGGTTATATCCATTTTATATTCTGCTTTAAAAGTTAATCTTAAACTTTGATATCTAATTCAGTCTCATTTTCTCTTATGTATAATTGCTGCTAACTTTAAAAAAAGACCCTGCTTATTTCAAAGGGGAATAATGTTTAAAAGATGTGAAGCATTTAATCCTTGAATGCTGGAACCACTTTTAAAGTATTGTAAGCACATCTGTGTTACATTACACAGGGAGAAAAATGTATGCATTCCATGGCCTATGGGCACTAGGGTGGCTGGTTTAGGAAAACTGAGTATTTTGCATTTCATGTTTCTTTCAACATAAAAATTTTTCTGTGATTCTAAAATGAAGAATTGAATTCCAGGGGTAGGGAATTTAGTCAGGCAAACATAAGTCAAGTACAGTTCCCTCTCTTTTCACCTACTTCTACTTCTCAAAAAAAATCAGTTTCCATAGCGGGTTTTGTCTTTGCATTTTGTTAAACACTTCCCACCCCCCTACCACCTCCCTTATTTGAAAAGTATTCCATGGAACAAACTTACATATCTATACATCTACACAGGAGTTCTTCATAAGTGCATTGCATGTCTCAGTCAGCTGCAAGTTACGGTGCAAATAATCTATTACTCATTAGGAAGTACCAAAGTTTGTAAATTATTTACTCTTAACAAAATTACAGCAGATTCAAATGTATTCCAGTGATAACTTCATTCTTGATCACTTGTATCCAGTATGCTTTCTTGAGCAGGAGGGAAAAGGATGGAATTACAGCTGTCAGGGTGGGTATCCCTTAGGATTTGTGTTTTGCATATGAATATCATCTGTCATTGGTGGAGATGGAAGAAAAAAGTTGGAAAATTATGACTACATTGGTGAAATGTTCTCAACTTTTTCCTCTTTAATGTGACATGATACTCATATGCCAACATATTCCTACGTGCAACTCCTAGTGAGCTAGTGAGTGAAACTCCAAGTGAGTGAAATTCTACCCCTTTCTCTGCTGCCCCAGAAAAGCAACCAAGGAGGAAAATGTTAGAGGAATGCATTTTTAATCAATCCAAAAAAAGTTCTTTTTTTTTTTTTAAAGGTGTGACTTGAGAGTTTTATACCTTAAGGAACATTAGCATCTAATTACCGGTGACACATTTGACGGCTATGTCATGATACCTTGAGTGGTAAACTTCATATTCCTTAAATTTTGTGCTTTAGCCTCATCTAGAAACTTAAACCTGTTTTATTTTTTTTAATTTCAAACTAAAGGAAGACCTAATTAATCATATGGCAATGTAAATTTCTTATTTATAATTAGAATGAACTTTTTCCAAAAGTATTCCTAGCCAGTTATTTTAATACCATATGTTCCTGGAAATTATCATGAGATAGTTTTTTGTTTTTCTTTAAAGGCTCAAACTAAATATATTTGAGGAATTTGGATTTTGAACTAGTCATTCCCTGATCCAAGAAGAATTCATGACACATTAAACCATAGATACTGTATAAAAGTTAGCCTTTATTCCTTGATCTGAAAATGACTTGTTTTCAAGCTTTTCTAATATTCAGTTATTTGATGTGCTCTTGATTTAGCTTTAGAACCTGTATAGTAATAGCATCTGATTTTTTAGAGGTATTAAACTTACTATATTATAAGGAAATAACAATTGAATTAATGTTATTAACATTAAAAATATTTTTTAAAGATTTTATTATTTGACAGACAGAGATCACAAGTAGGCAGAGAGGCACACAGAAAGAGAGAGAAGGAAGCAGGCTCCCTGCTGAGCAGAGAGCCTGATGTGGGGCTCGATCCCAGGACCCTGGGATCATGACCTGAGCTGAAGGCAGAGGCTTTAACCCACTGAGCTACCCAGGGGCCCCAACATTTAAAATTTTTTTAATGTAAGGGACTCTGATATATCGTCTTTATTAGTAACTTTGAGTATTAAGGATGTTTTTTATTTTTGTTTTGCTTTTTTTATTGTAAGGTATTATGAACTGGATCCTTACAAAAGTCTCCGTGACAATTTGAGGAACAAAGTGATTATCGAATATCCAACATTACATGTGGTATTAAAAGAATCCAGTCATGACTTGGAAGTTCTTCACCAAGGTAAATGTAAATTTGTTCCTATAATGCTTAGAGTAACTCTAGTGAACCTGAGCACTTACATGACTGTCTTTATTTCTTTATATATATGTTTTCCCCCTGTATTCACACACTTACCTGAATTTGCTCTATAGCTAGCTATAGTTAATGTAAAGAACCAAATGAATGAGCTACTGATTCTGTCATGATGGGAGCACGTAGCTTATAATATCAGTTTAAAATGAATAAGTTTGTCTCTAAAATGACATTCTTTGTCTTATTAGGGTACTACAGGCTTTTGTCTTTTTTTAAAGCTAATAGCCTTTAAGTAACAGTCTGTCCAATATCAGATAAATTTACTCTCTAGTTAAAACTCTTTCTTTAGAGATTCCTAAAATGAGGGATTATAAAACATTTTTAGTATTTTACCTTATAGAAAGAGATAATGTTTGAAAAAACATCAGGTTTAAAGTTAGAACTATGTTTAGAATAAGCTAGTGCCATTGACTTGACCTTTATTTTCTTTTTTTAAACGCAGTGGTTTTATTTTCCTTGATGTTTGTTTCTTTGGCTATATTTCTTGTCATTTTAGTGATTCTTTAAAAGTAGATACTGTCCCTCTTTGGCGAGTAATGAAATTGGAAGTATAAAACTGGAAATGTGTAAAAGCTTAGTATCTAAAATGACTTATCCATCTTTGCCACCGCTGGTTAGAATGAGCTACTTGTGTTTCTAAATGCAAAATCTAGAGGATTTATAAAATTCAACAAATTACTTTTTAAAAGACAGAGAGGTGACTCACTCAAAACCATTAGATACCACTGTTCAGCTAAGAATAATAGTTACAGGCCAAGTTTCATTGTAACGGTCTCCAGATGACCAGTGAATCCTTGGATTGGCTTGAATCTATTTTTTAAATGATATTACTTGAAACATACAGTTTGGGTTTTATTGTTATACCAACAGTATAGGCTGAAATAGGCAGTAACCTTTGTTTTAAGGTTTTCTTTTACACATGTGTGTAATGGGGTTTTTTCTCGGCAGAAGTGAATAGGAGAATTTTTTTTTCAAAGCAGCCAAAATTTTGTCAGCATCACAATTCGAAACTAGAATTTTAGATAGCAAATGTTGAAGTTTCTAATAATCAGTTATGGACCTCTTAATCCTTAGATTAATTCTTGACTTTACATTTTTCACAATTTGAGAATATCTGGTTTTTTCTCAAATTACAAATGTGTTATAAATGACCAATTTCACTTTTTTTTCTTAAGCTGTGTAAAACTTTACTTTTTCCTTCATATAATTCACATGGCTCTCTAAATGTTGGTTTCAGGGAAAGTTGTTTAGTAATGTGGATTACTAGCCAGGGCAAACATGTCTGTGTAAATAAACAGAGCACACACAGCAACTCTTTCACCTTGTTTAGGAATGCACACTGAAGGAAGGCTTCCTGTAACGAAGCAGAATGAAAAGGCTACTTTTGTAGTGTACTTGGAACCTGATTAAGTAAAATTTGCTATTTTTTGGTGGGTATATGATATTTGACTTATTTACAGGAAGACAAGTGACTAGTTCTTTCAGGATAGAGGATCATTTAGAGCTGCTGTGGCAAAAATTTAGTGAGTCTGACAGGATCTTAAGGACCATACCAGTGTTGTTACATCATAAATACACGCACTTTAAAAATAATGCCGGGTTTTTTGTACATGCCTTTCTTTATGTGAAATGCACACAATTTTGTCTGTGCATTTCTTTGTGTGAAATGCACTTCAAGTTATCTGTTTCTTTGAACATTTTCATAACTTTGGATATCCTGCAGGATGGCCCCTTAATGCAGGAGGAGGCTTATATAAGAACAAGGCATTTTCTTTGGAAAGCCTTGAAATTCCTTCTCTCTCTGGAGGCAAAAATGTTGGGATTTTGATCTTGAGTTCATAGCACAAGGTGTCTCTCTTCTCGTTTGGGAAAAATGTGTTTCTGGGCCGGCATTCAGTAGTTTTCACACTTGATCATTGTTATAATGTTTGGTATGGTTGTAGAGTGCCGTAATTTCTTTTCAAAAGTCTGCTGGTATTGATGGGCAATAGACAGGTGTTGTTTCTTTGCTTTTTAAGGAATGTAAAAGGTTGACTGTGAAAGACTGAGCAGTTAAGGTAGCCCACTAGATTAGAAATGTGGAGTGCTAACCACCCATCTTCTGTTAGTCCAGTGGGAAGTGCTTAGAATGGTGTTACCTGCTTCATAGTTCCTGTTTGCCAAAGTTAGCTAGGAGCTTTAAATGATTTAATAAGAGCATGCTGGGGGCACCTGGGTGGCTCAGTCCGTTAAGTGGCTGCCTTCAGCTCAGGTCATGATCCCGGGGTGCTGGGATCAAGCCCCACATCTGGCTCCCTGAGCAGGGAGCCTTCTTCTCCCTCTGCCTGCTGCTCTCCCTACTTGTGCTCTCTCTGTCAAATAATAAATAAAATCTTTAAAAAAAAAAAAAATAAGAGCATGCTGCTTTTTCAGTCTTAAGAAACAAAGAATGGAATACAATAAAAGAAGAAAACGGGCCACTTCAGGAAGGAAAGAAAGAGAAGTGTTTTCCCCAAACTGCAGTAGTACGAAGTTCCACTGATTTAAAAATATCAGCAAAATGTATATCTCTCTTGTTCTAAAATAACTCGAATAGAAAATGTCTCTGCCTTTTGACAAGGAACCCAGCCCCAAAGTGAGGACTTCAGTTAGTGAAAATACATAAAGTAGGAGCTACTCATCAATCTCTTGGTGGGCCAGTGTATCCTTTCATCCATTCTGTCTCCCCCTCTCTCCTCCCCTCATTCTTCCTTACCCTCTTTGTTTTCCTCTCTTTCAGTGTGTGTGGCATATTGGGGTGGGGAGATGGGGATGGATCTCAGGCACAAGAACACACATGTAAACTTTACAGTGCAGTAGGTGCTCTAATAAAATGTGTATTAATTGCAAAGAAAGCCAGAGGAGAAACAACTGACTTGTATTATCATGGAGATACTTGAAGGATTCTACTAGAGTTTGACATTTCACAAGGATCAGGACTATATCTTGGATTGAACCTGTTTCAGTGGTTTGCTCATAAAAAGGGATTTAGTAAACATTTCAGTTGCTGGGATGATCTTAAATCTAGGTACCATCGGACAACCCCCAAGGAACTTGGCAGTTGAATATGAGGCAAGATCTAGGTTTATGATTCTAGCATCAGCTCTTACTAAGCTGTGGCCCCTTGAACATTTTCTCTGCCTCAGAGCTTTGTTCCCCTCATCTACAAAATGGAAATAAATGGCTATAAGCCTGTAGCAAAATAATCTGTATTTTAACCTTAATTTTCAGTGTTTTAATATATTATTTCCTTTTAGCTGCTCTGTGGAATGAGATAGAGCTGTTACTCTGGTTGACTTGCATTCATGTTGATTCAGCAAGCAGGCTACACTGGGAAGTTAGATATAAGGAGGAAAAATCTAGTCTCCCTTCTTAAGGAGCTCTCAGTTTAGTAAGTGAATCGTAGTCTTGCTCGCTCCAATCAGGACTGCTCCTTTAAAGGAGCTCCATTTCTGCTCTAAGTTATCTTTCCTGTGAAAGGAAGATGGCGATTAGCTAGTCCTCTCTCAGCCCACATTCACTCAACATACACTGACCCTCAATTTTAAGTTTAAAAAGAAATAATGGAAAATTTAATTCCAAGCACACTTGGCCAGCCCATGTGATGATAGTGATCTTTTCAATGGTACGATTAGGGGATCATAACCACACTGTGAATTGACCATTCCCAAGTCTTCCACAGAGTCAGGAAGGATGTTGCCTCACAAAATATAATTGCTACTCTCAGACATCCTTTCTTTATTGTGGCCAGATCTGTATATTCCGGCTGCCTGGAACATGACATGGTTTGTCTGTCCCCATGAGCAGTGCTGTTGGTATGCATCGGAAGGGAGGAGAGAAGAAGGAAAAACAGAACAAGCTAAACAGAAACAGTATAAACACTTGACTGTATGTTTACTTATTTTTTTCAGTGAAAAGTGAATCTACCAAGAACATTGGCAATCAAAATTGAGCACTTCTTCTGGAGGAAGAAGGCGAAAATTCCCAGACCGTTGCAGAGGACTGACTATGCATTGACTAGCTGTCGGATGGCTGGGATACTGTCAGTGGGTGGTTGACATTTTTTTTTCTCTGAGAGTAATTAAACAATCTAAAAATTTTTTCAAAAAAGGTGTATATTCTAGCCTGGTGGATTGACTTGTAAGGCCCTTATTCCTAGCACCTGACCAGCATAGTGCTTATTTTAGTTTGGCCCAGGGTTTTAATATGCTTGAGTCCATAGGCTGAAAACTTCTTTTGTATGTTAGTTTGATGCAAGACCAAACCCAAGGATCACCTGTGTCAGCCACAAAGTTGGCAGTCTCGTTGGTAGAACCTCACTAAACATAGAAGCCATGTGACTTACCATGTAGCCACAGGAGGACTGGCCCATCGTTGCCAATTCTTGTCTTTGGGATTTACTTGTAACTCACCCTCTTGAGAGACTGAGTGGGTCTTTTTAACTTGGGTAGCATCTAGTATAGCGTCACATGTAAAGGATAAATAAATACTATTAACTGCTAATTCTTATATTCAGTTCACAAAATCAGTGGCTTCTCATTGTTTGAACCCTCGGTGCTCACAAATTTGACTCTCCTTGTTTGCACAATGAGCTGTGTCTTATTATGAATTCTGTGCCTTTCATCCCATTCCCATTTCACTCTCCTCATTACCACACAGGAGTGTTGTGATGAGCAGTTTTATGCTGTTTTGAAACATCCAGCAATAACTAAAGAAAGAAACAATTGGAACTCTTCAAAGTGTTACTGGAATGTGCATTTATATATATACATGGCCTAATTTATACCTCATGGGCGCTCTGTATACATTATGATCTCACATACTGAAATTAAAGTTTCCTAGTTTTATTGGAATTTATACAGTTATGAAATTGCAATATGGCTATAAAAGAGTAAAAGATTATTACATCTGTGTTGCATCTGTGTACTTAATGGTTAAGAAAACAATGATAAAATGGGACATTGGTGAATTCATTTTTAGTTTAAATTGGAATAAGTTTTAGACCAAAAGGAAGCCAGAGGCATTAATTAAAGAGGCTTGGGAAAAAATAGAAATATGAATTAATAATAAGAGGATGAGTATAGGAGAAACTTGTAGAGCACAAATACGTGTAACTTGAGGGTCAAAACTGGAGAAGCAAATCCAAAGACAATAATGCCACAAAGACCCTTAGTATAAAAGTAATAGTGGAACTGTGATTCATAGAAAACGAGGTCTTGCAATTTGAGGATTAGTTATACTTCCAAAACAACTTCAGGAATCTTCCTCATACAGTGAAAGGTTTGTGTAGAATTAGGTTTTTCAGTATTTCTGAGGAGACAACTAAATGGGATTTCAAAGGATTCCTCTTTAATCTAAAAGTAAAATTTGTTTTCTTGAAAAACAGGCAAAAAATCGAATGAATCGAATCAAATGTGTCACAGAATTGTTAGTGGGAAAGTGGGATAAAGTACACGCCAGGAGCATATGATCTGGATATCAGGATGGAGAGCAATTTCCTGATAGTGAAATGTGTTATGACATAGTCTCATTTCCAAGAAAAGTATTGAGTTCCATGTCTTCTAGCATTTAAATTGAAAACTGGACAACCAAAGGATTTATCCTGTGCTTCCCCCTGCCCAGGAGGAAAACAAAAGGGGGAGGACATCTGCGTGATGCAGTGCATCTTTGCCATCCCTGTAGTCTAGAATTCCATTAGATTTTCCAATTATGGACTGTTCTTAGGAAAGAAATTTAGCATAGTTCTCTTAAATATAACTATCAGCTCAACTGATTAATATACATATTTATTCCCATGGGATTTATAATAAACATGTTTTTAGTAAATAACTATGACAACGGCTTGGAGGGGGTGAAGTTGGAATAATTCACTGAGCCCTAGAAGTCTGTAGTAGTAAGACTTAATTTCTTTTTTTTGAGGCCCCTCTCCATTTGGATTCTTGACAAATTCGGATGAATAAACAAGCTCCCTGACCCATGTTAAGTTCAACATACTGCATTTTGTTCACGAATCACATTTTTTTTTTTTTTTTAAGATTTTATTTATTTGTCAGAGCAAGTGAGAGCGAGCACAGGCAGACAGAGTGGAAGGCAGAGTCAGACGGAGAAGCAGGCTCCCTGCGGAGCAAGGAGCCCGATGTGGGACTCGACCCCAGGACGCTGGGATCATGACCTGAGCCGAAGGCAGCTGCTTAACCAACTGAGCCACCCAGGCGTCCCACGAATCACATTTTTAAAGGAGGAAAGCTTCACCTGGCCTTCTTTATTTTTCAAACAATGATTTCAAAGGCAAGGTAGGCCTTTCATAATTGCTAATTATTATATATGGGATTAATAGCCATAAATTACAGTAAACAAAGGTTGCACCTGTTCATATTATAAATAGGAGTTAAAGAGAGTTAGTATAATAGATATTTAAGATTCCAAAGTTTAGTTGAGCCAATTTGTTTCCCTGTAGCAAGTAGTGCGATTAAGGTTTCACAGTGCATAATGAAATGTTAAACACATAACTCTAATGCCAACAATTTTCTTTTATACATTTGGTTTAAAATGGTTGACATACACAGTGTGTTATACCTGATTTCATATTAGTCATTAAGTTTTAAGTAAAGATACCTAGTTTTCTTTTATTTAATTTATACTATTGGGTTAAAATTTATTTTCAAATAGATATTGTACAATTTTTTTTTATCATTAACCAGTTGTTCTTTGATTGCAAGTAACAGAAACTCAACTCAGGCTCCTATACAGGGAAGTCCGGGCATGACTTGGTCCAAACACCCTAGGAAGCCATCTTTCCATCTCTCATACTTAGCTCTGATCAGTGTTTTCCCTTTGTTGGTTTTCTCTTTCCGGCCAACTTTCTCTTTGGGGAAGGAGTCAGTGAGGAGAGAATGGTGGGTGGCAGCCATTGACAGTGTCAGCTTATGTCATCATAACCAAAGCAGGGCAGCAAGTTATGTAAAATTTGGGAAAGAACCTTGATTTTGCCCACATTCGATCACATTCCGTCCCTGAGCTGATCTGGAGAGGGGTTACCCCAGAGGAAGGGGAAATGATCAGAAAAAGGAAGAGGGTAGGGAACAGGAGAGGCAAGATGTTACTGAGAATACAAAACTAACAGATGTTCATTGCACCCTCTTTGAGTTGAGTAGTAAGATTTTTCTGATTTAAAATAAGGAGTAAAATTCAAAACTAACCTATAAATCCTCATTGGCTTTAACTAGAAATTTTAATTCCTACTTGATGCCATTGCTGATTTGAGTTGCCATTATAGACTTTTTTTTAAAAAATACTTTTCCATTGTGTTTGACATTTTGTCGCTCCTGGTTTCGTCGTATGTGCATAGCACCAGTCCATTGCCATCACAGATTTGGAAACTTCTAGTTTCATCAATACTTTGGAAATTTTGATATTGAAATGAGATATGTATTAGAGGAAAATACTTAAAAAAATCAAACACTATTGGGGACCTAGGTGCCTCAGTCATTGTGATCCTGGGGTCCTGGGTTTGAGCCCCACATCGGACTCCCTGCTCAGTGGGGAGCCTGCTTCTCCCCCTCCCTCTACCTCTCCCCTGCTTGTGCGTGCTGTCCGTCTGTCTGTCTCTCTTTCTCTCTTTGGCAAATGAATTAGTAAAATCTTTCCCCCAAAATGAGCACTGCTTAAATAAAAGTTGGCCCTTAAATAAATTTGGATGGATCTTACTTTGCTACGAAGTGTTTTCTTTCAACTTTGGTCAGTGAAAGCTATCTAAATCATGTGTGCGTATGTTCTTTAAAATGAACTGTAATGTAATCGTTTCCCATACTGGAGTATGGCCAACTGCGCTCATCTTGAACTCCATAACCGAATGCATCCTTTAGCTTTTGATGAGCTACCACACAAATCTATTGCCGGTTTTCTTTCTTGCTAAATAAAGTACTGAAACCCTTATCCATTATGACTTGGCCACCTCCCTCCCTGTGTCTCTCTCTGTGTCTTGCTCTCCCTTCCCTCTCCCCATTCCCCCCCCCCCCCCGCCTTCCTCTCCTTTCTTCCTTTTTCACCCTTTGCCTCAGTCCTGAAACAACATAAAGGTTATTACAGGGACATTCCAGGCTGCTTCCCCCTTCTGTGCCTTTCTTCTCATTCACTCTCTCCATGAATGTACCCTACTTATTCTCTGAGACTTGGCTTGAGTAGTAGTAGTTGTGATCCCTGCATGTAGAAGTCATAGTTACATTCACACTGGCTGTGTCTCCTGATTGTCTAATGCTAATGCCGTATTGTTTATTAAATATGTTTACTGTCATACTAATAATAAGAGTAAATAGCTAATATATAGTAATAGCTTATAAAATACCAAGCACTATTCCAAGCACTTTATGTACTTGGAGCAACAGTTAAGATTTCTCACAGTGGTCCAGTGAAGTAGACATGACAGTAAAGCCTGGCAGTAACTGGGGTACAAAACAAAAAATTCAGTAACATGAAACAGGTTTGCATTGTTGCAGGCTGAAAGATAGGACAGGCTGAGTTGGTGCAACTAACTGTCCAGGAATTCCTAGCATCTAACTGTAGAGTCCCAAGTCCATTCTGTATTTTGGCACCACATGGTGGCAGATGGCCACCCAGGCTGAAATGTCGATGGGACAGTTCTGAGTCAGTCCTACATCCGACTCGTACTTCTAGGCTAACAGAGCAAGTCCAGCAATCTCCTAGGTAGTTGATGCCTGTTTCATCTTCCTTATCTGAGAGGAACCAACCCACCCCCGCCTCCCCACTTCCTGAGACAGCCTGTGTTTCTTTCCCCAGCTTCACTTCCCCTCTCCTATTCCTCACCTTCAAGAGTTAAGAATTTGAGCTCACTTGCCACTTGCGGACAGGGGCTAGATGGGGAATGGAAATGATCGTGTTGGCAGCTTTACTGTCAGGATTTACCTTAAATCATGAAAAAGCTAAGCCTAGAGGCTAAAGCTTATTCTTAGGTCAAATTGCTAAATGCTAAATGTTGGAGCTTGAATATTTTCCTTCTCTTGATTCTTCTCTGTACCTGGCATTATCTTTCTTCCTGTCTAATAATCATTGGTGAAATTCTTCTAGTCTTGAAGGCCAAATCTGTGGTTGGCACTTGCATGAGAGCAGAAGCACAGTTACTGGCCTGAAGTAAGCCATCAAAGATTGGGCATTAAGATGAGGTGGGACGAGTAGGAAATCTCTCTAGGTTGAAAGACTTTATAAAAAAGTTTTAACTTTTACAGATTATTTCTTTGGATCTACAGCAAAACCCCTGACTGATAGGATAATATTAACAACCTAGAACTTAGCCTGATCTGGGTACCACTGTAAGTAAAACTATCAGTCATTGAATCCTCACACTCCTATGAGCTAGGTACTCCCGTGTTTCTTTGAACCTAAAAAGCCATTAATGATAAGATGTGCCTTTTGTGTAACACTAAGAAAGAAAAAATTGCTGCCAGTTAAATTAATGACATAATGCTTTTCAAAAACTCAGTTTAGACTGTTTATACTTCTAGAGAGAGAACTCTTTTAGTCATTTTATTTCAACAAATCTAACACTCCGTCAATCTGTAAGACACACCATTTTGTATACCACCAGGAATGAAAAACAGCTTCATTGCGTGACACATCCTGACTTGAGATGGTAAATATGAAATAATAGCATGGAGTTTGATATAATAGAGATTGAGACAAGTTTTTATAGCCCTCTGTACTCATACAAAAAGAAAAACCTAAGTGGAATTACTGGGTAAGGCATTCTGAAAGCTTCCTTGCTATCAGGACAGTGATCTATAGATCCAAACACTGAAAGGCTGCAGTTGTCCACTCGTGCCACCAGGAACAGCCACCAAGTCCACATATGCACAGGGAGTGACAACTATATTATGGCTGTGGCTGGCCAAAGGCTATTTCACAACTAAAGATCTCAGAGGTGTTAACATGTGGGCCCGGAAGTCCCTTGAGTACAGTACCATCATCGCCTTTTTGTAGGATATGGGCAGAGAAACTGAGCCATAGGCCAGTCACATGCAAAGTAAAGAGGTGAGCCTGGAATCAGACCCAGGCCGTTGGGGGATTCAGAAGTCACATTCTTAACCTTTAGGCTATATAACCTCCCAAGTGAGCTTGGTCTGGGTCATCCAGCAACTTGAACAATTTTTGGACAAGGCCAGCTTCTTTATAGTTCGTGAAACTGCTTTGCTTGGAGCTTTTTCTCTTCGATGATGGACAGCAGGCTGGGTTTCTCCTGGTATGTTTTGTTCCTCTCTGGTATTTCATCCATGGTACTCACATATTTCGCTGGTTTGGGCATGAAAACTTCAATCACTGCAATTTGTTTGAAAGCAGCTGTTAATGCTAATGCCAGTTTCTTTCAGTGGACCCAGGGTATTAGCCTCAGGTCTGTTTTACTGGTCATTATTGATTGTGTATTGCCTATCTGAGCGCTGCTTGAAGCACTTGCAGCAGATCTCCAGCCACCTGGCTCTCCAGGATTCCCTGGGGAAGGGACCCACTGGGAAATGACATAAGGGCGCAAAGACAACTATTAGTGATTGTTACGTTGCAGGAGGGACATGTGCTGGACATGCTGGTGACTCCAGCTGAGAGCTATTGAGCATTGCCTCTGGACAAGACAGGCTTGGGGGTTCGGGCTGGGGGGAGTTGGACAACCCCATGGGAGGAGGTACCATTTCAGGACCTACTGCAAGTCGGGTATGGCTTCAGAAGCGGAAATGGGATGCTGGGAGGAAACCTATGAAAAGACCAGAGCAGACAAATGAAAGGCCTTATAAACAGGGAAATGTGAAATGTTTTCATTCTTAATTCCATAGAACTAAAGCCATTTCTCATGCTCTAAACTATATAACCAAGGACAGAAAGGCACTAAACCACTTGATTTTTTTTTTTTAAGATTTTATTTATTTATTTGACAGAGAGAGATCACAAGTAGGCAGGCAGAGAGAGAGGAGAAAGCAGGCTCCCTGCTAAGCAGAGAGCCCCATGCGGAACTCAATCCCAGGATCCTGAGATCATGACTGAGCCGAAGGCAGAGGCTTAACCCACTGAGCCACCCAGGCGCCCTAAACCACTTGATTTTTAAAGGGGGAATTTTCTATCTCCCTGGGGTGGGTCATGCAAGGACTATCAAATGGTTTAGCTTTTAACTTCAGAAAGACTTCCCTCGTCCCAGGTTTCTGCTAAACACTCAAAATTATTTTTACTTTGAGAAGAAACTGTCACACAACCACATCTTGGTATCGTGATTTCTTTTGGCTCCTTGAACAGTTGATTCTAGTTTAAGTCCATATGGTAGAAGTCTGTGGTGCGAAGACAGTCCCAAAAGCCCAATAACTTCTTAGTTTTCCTAGAGCCCTGTGGTCCTACTCTTGACTGCTGCCCTGTGTTCCTAAAGAAAAACAGTAGGGTCCAGCCTCTGTGTTTTGAAGTTTTCGGTGGCTGGTTAACCAGATGCCAGGATGCTGTGCTTTCAGGCCCCCACCAACACAGAAGATGCAACAGCTTTTTCCATGTTCCTGACAAATTGGAAGGTATTTTGTGTGGGGTTTTTTGTTGTTGTTGTTGTTTTGTTTTTTCACATTCTCTGCTTCAGATCTCTCCCTGGAAAGGTTGGTCAGTTGTTCAGCCAATGTCTGGCCTCTGCAGCTAGAGCAGCTTAGAAGCCTGTAAATAGTTTCTGCCACATTTGGACCCTCACAAACAAAACTTCTAAGCATTGGAAATGAAAAACTTGAGGTGAAGATTGCCAACTGAGAGCGGGCATCCGGTCTCCCCGGGAATGAATTCATGGGACTCTATAAGAAGAAAGCCACTGTTCATGGCTGACCTATGTGTGGACAGCCAAAGGAAGAACACAATCCAGAAGTTCTTTTCTCAGACTTTCCTAAGTGGCAAGGGGAGCAGTTGTGAAACTTGACTTGGTTTTCTTTCTGAGCAATCAGATTCTCTTTTTCCTCCCTAACTTGGGTGCCCCTTTGGAGTGAGAGGACAAGCATATATTTCAGTGTGTATCACATATCATAAAGTACTTGACTTGAAATTCCATAATGTAGCCCACCCAGAAGTACTTCATTATCATCTTTAATCTCCTACAGTCCCATTTTGTCTTTCTCCAGAGAGTAGTAAGGAGTCTAGAAATAGAAAGCTGAGGCCAAGTGATGGTGCAAGTGTGAGTTATAGTAAAAGGTATAGTAAAAATCTGTTGTTTGCTCCCTGGCATGCATCCCCCTTCTTTCTGGTAACCATACCTTGAGTTCCTCTGGGAAACTGCCAGCTCGCCTTTGTTCTCAGCCATCTGGTTTGGATGGGATTAAGCCCAACCCTAGCTCCTGGGTGAGTTTTCAGCAGCCTAAATAGATCAGAGTATCCCACTCCTGTGACCACATGTTTGGTTCCAACTGTGCAGGTGGCCAGAGCTGGTGCAATCCGAGGGAGCTACAAAACAGGCAGGGCATGGACTCTCCCGTGCTATAAAAATGTAAGGCTGGAAGTGGGCTAGCCTGTTTTGCTACTGTAAGGAGAGCCAGCCTGAAGCCAAGCCATCCACCCCTGTGGAGTGTTCAGTTGTACTAGCCAATACATTCCTTTTCTTTTTCCTTATTCAAGTATTTGTAAGTTGGATTTTCTGTCAACTATATCAGAATTTGAAGCCAGGAAGTGAAGTGTGGCAAATTGTAGACCCTTGATTATGGAATTGGCTGAATCAGGATCGTGAGGAGAGCCTATGTCCTGGACTAGAGTGATTGTAGGGATGACATTCGTCCCTAAAGGAAAAATAATCTTAACTTTCCCTATAAGGGCATTTTATGGTGGTTGCACACAGCTCTTTTGTGACGTTCCATTTATAGAACTTGGCCAAAAGGCCGCACCTACTTAGAAGGAAATCAAAGAAAGTCTTGATGCTGGGTGGCAATGCAATTGACCAAAAGTTGTGGCTCTCCTCTAAGGAGGAGAATTAAATAGGTATTGGAGTACAAGGTAGAGTCTTTACTATAGTTGACCATTAGCAGTTTCTGCTTTGTGATACTGGAATAGTTGGTTTTTGCATTGTCTAGTGTAGATTGGGACCTGTAGTTCATGTCTCCCTGGGCTGCAAAATTAAAGGATTTGGACAAAAAATTCAGGCTGTAGGATGGATTGATTATAAGTTGAAGCCTTTGTAAGTCTCACCAGAAGGAGAGATTTACTTTGAAACTAACACCTCTAAAAACTAAGCAAACATAAAATGGAAATGCTTTCTTCTTGTATAGTTCCAAGCAGACTGAGGGCAGTAGTCGGGATCCTCGACTGAATGGAAAAGCCACATTTCTTTCTACAGCTAAGTTAGTTCAAGCAAAATAAGGAACATGGGAAAGATTAGGTCCTGGAATAAGTGTGATCTCCCAAGCCTCTTCTAGAATCTTCTTATTATACCCTCCCAACCTCTCCGAAGGGACATCCTTGCCTTTCAAAAAGATGGAGCTGGTGTGCAGTCCTCTGGCATGGTAGCTGTTCCTCTCCTCTCTGGGTCATTGTTTTGTATTCCCCCGCAGACAGAGGCCAATATGGAAGGAGAAATCCTTAATTATAACCATCCCAAACCTGTACTGTAAATGAAAAGCTATTGTAATTAGCTAGATCTCTACTACTAACCCATGGAATTGACCAATGTATTAATCAGGGTTCTCTAAACAGAACTAAAAGGGCGTACATATAGAAAGAGAAATAGATTTGTTTTTTCTTGTCTTTTAAAAAATATTTTTATTTAAATTCCATTAGCCAACTTATAGCACATTATTAGTTTCAGGTGTGGTGTTCAGTAATTTATCAGTTGCATATAACGCCCAGTGGTCATCACATCATATACTGTCCTTTATGCCCATCACACAATTACCCCACCCACCTCCCCTCCAGCAACCCTCAGTTTTCATAGTTAAGAGCCTCTCGTGGTTTTTCTCCCTCTCTGAGCACTTCCCATTCTGTTTTCCCCTCCCTTCCGTACAGTCCTCTGCCCTGTTTCTTATATTCCATGTATGAGTAAAACCATCTGATAATTGTCTTTCTCTGATTAACTTATTTCACTCCACATAATACCCTCCAGTTCAAAATAGATTTATTATATGGAATTGGCTCATGTGATTATGGAGTCTGACAATTCTAGATGTGCATGCAAGGTGAGACAGCAAGCTAGAAACCCAGGGGAGTGATGTTTCAGTTCAAGTCTGAAGGAATGTCCTAGTTCAAAGGTGGTCAAGGAAGACAAATTCTTACTCTGGGGAGAGTCATGCTTTTTGTTCTTTTTAGGCCTTCAGTTAATTGGCTGTCACCCACCTATGTTGGGAGAGCAATCTGCTTTACTCAGTCTTCTAATTTAAATGTTACTCTCATCCAAAATACCCTCACAGAAGCATCTAGTATAATGTTTGCCCAAATATCTGAACACTACCGGGCCCAGTCAAGTTAACACATAAAATTAAACATGTCAACCAAAACACACAGATGGGAGCCAACTAAAGTCATGAGGGTGGCACCTGGGTGGCTCAGTAGGTTAAGCATCTGCTTTCAGCTCAGGTCACAATCCCAGGATCCTGGGATCAAGTCCCATATCAGGCTTCCTACCCTATAGGAAGTCTACTTTTCCCTCTGCTCCTTCCCCTACTCATTCTCTCTCTCAAATAAAATCTTTAAAAAAAAAAAAAAGTCACGAGAGATTCATATCTCAGAGAAATCCTCAGTGACAAAAACGGTTACCCAGGGGCACCTGGGTGGCTTAGTGGGTAAAAGCCTCTGCCTTTGGCTCAGATCATGATCCCAGGGTCCTGGGATCGAGCCCCACATCCGGCTCTCTGCTCCGTGAGGAGCCTGCTTCCTCCTCTCTCTCTGCCTGCCTCTCTGCCTACTTGTGATCGCTGTCTGTCAAACAAATAAAATCTTCAAAACAAACTAAAATAAAAGTCTCTTTAAAAAAAAAAAAAATGGTTCCCCAACCCCTAAACCAGTCCTCAGAGCCCCGTCCCCCACCAGCCATAAGTTCTAGTGTGACAGCAACCAGCAGTGGCTTCTAAAGCTGTATGGTCCTCTAAAGAGGTTGGACAAGGGAGATCCACTTGGAGAGTGAAATTGAGACAACCCCAGACCTTCACTTCCCTGCAAGAGAGGGAGTCTTTGCCATTTCTGTCCAAAAAGATTGTAATATGTGTGAGGACTGATGGCCACTAGATGTTTCACATTCTCCCCTCTGCAATTTGGAATTTTTATTGCAGTTCTGTTTTCTCTCTCCTATTATATATAGGGTGTGGTTAAGCTCACTCTTTGCCCACAGATCACTGAACCATGAAGAGTTACTTGACATGATTTGCACATTGACATAAATATTGGACTTGGATCTAGCTTTAGTAACTGGATGAGCTCTTATATTATCTCCCTTTGGGAAAGGAATGTGGCCTGGATGTTTGGAAGCTGTGGGATGATGTTAGGTGGCCAGAGTTTGGACTATCCAACATTGCTTAGTCCTTGTATCTAATACTCCACATTTCCTTTGAGAGCTACTTGTCCTCATTCTGAGCTGTATGGTTTGGCTGGGATTGATACCCCTTTCCCCATTCCACCCTCTCAGCCAAAGTAATTGGTTCAGGAATGGGCATGTCAGTCCATTCGAGGGTGGGCCTCTGGCTTTTCACTAGGAATGCTAGAACTCCATCTCTCTTCCTCACTGGGCTAACTTACATGGGAATACGTCCCCATATATGGTGCCACAGGAGAAGGCAGCCCGAGAATCAAACTGGAAGTGGAGATGAGAGATGATCCTAGTAACATTTTCCTATCATTCTGCAATCCTTCTGGCATGCTTAACTTTCCTCATTCCAACTGCAGCAGTAACAATTTCCCAAGTGATAGAATGTGAGGAAGTTCAAATGAGCACCTCCTGTTAGTGGTTTTGTCATCTTTTCCAAACAGCTTTTCTCTTCGGTTACCTCCAACATGTGTGGTTCAAGTCTGCAGAACCATAGAATCGTGGCATCCGACACCTAAAAGGATCATAGAGATCAGCTAGTCCAGGGTGCCTGAGGAGGTAAGCAAAGTGATTTTTAGGTGATTCATGAATATTTTTTATTTTCATAAATATAATTATTATGATGAATCCTAGTAAAGTATAACCAGTACTTTCACATCAAACTGTGATTTCACAGATTTTATGTAATGCTTTTACTGAAGGGGAAATTGAAGCTTTGAGAGATTAATGGCTTATGTAGGGATTGCTCAGACGGTGAAGGAAGGGTGAGAAGAGATATTAAGTGTGGAATCTGATACCTGGGAGGGATCCTGAAGATCTTGGAGCCACTTCCACACCCTCACCCACCTCCAATGTCAGAATTCCCTCCACAGCATCTCTCACAAAGGGCCATTCAGTCTCTGATTACCCCCACAGATGGGAAGCTTATCTCCATTTGAGGTAGCACATTCCATTTTGGCAGTTCTGAGAATTAGAAAATTCTCCCTTAAGAAAACTCTTCCTTACACTGCACAAAATCAGCCCCTTGCAGTTTCTTTCCATTTGGCTCCAATACTTCCATCTGAATCCACTCCCCACCTTTGAATGTTCGAGTCAGTTACTCTGCCCCGCTCCAGTTCTCCCTCAACACATACACATGCGCACACATGCACTTAAATTTCATGCATGGAATGTGGTTTTGAATCACGCTGTCATTTTCTCATTCTTTTTTAATTTAATACTCAAACATCTTTATTGTTATTACACCTGTGTGTCTAGAGCATTCCTTACTATATAGGCAGCAAAGACTAAACCAGAGTTCTCCCACCCTTTGTCCTGGACTTCATGTCTCTCTTCAGGCTGCCTGAGATGACCACATCCCATGGCAGACCACTGAATGACAGTGTCCATCTTCTTTTTTAACCATCATTCCTTAATCAATAGCCTGACTGGTGGAGCCTCAGTGATTTGTAATTTATTCCTACTCCTTTTCATTCTGGTCTGTTGAGATTTTTTTTTTTAATCTTGATTCTATCAGCAATTTTATTAAATCTGGGAATACTAGGGTGCCTGGGTGGCTTTGGTTAAGTGTCTGCCTTCGACTCAGGTCTTGATGGAGTCCCATGTTCGACTCCCTGCTCAGCGGGGAGTCTGCTTCTTTCTCCCCCTTTGCTCCTCACCCCTGCTCATGCTCTCTCTCTCTCTCTCTCTCTCTCTGCTCCTTCCCCCACTCATTCCCTCTGTCTCTCAAATAAACAAAATATTTAAAATAAATAAATAAATCTGGGAGACATATAAATGTTCAGGAGACATATAAATGTAGTAAATGAATAAAATGATAAACTTAGAGAACCTAGGATCCAAGAGATTTATGTAGACTGAATATATTAATGGATTTAACATAGATTAATGAATGATAAAAAGGTATTTAGGAGGAGCGCCTGAGTGGCTCAGTGGATTAAGCCTCTGCCTTCAGCTCAGGTCATGGTTTCAGGGTCCTGGGATCAAGCCCTGCATCGGGCTCTCTGCTTGTTGGGGAACCTGCTTCCCCTTCTCTCTCTCTGCCTGTCTTCTCTGCCTACTTGCACTCTCTCTCTCTCTCTCTGTCAAATTTAAAAAAAAAAAAAATTCTTGAAAAAAAAAAAAAAGGTATTTAGGAGATTATTTGACTTTCTCTTTTTTTTTTTTTTTTTTTTTTTTTAAATTATTTGACTTTCTTAATACAGTGTCCTAGCCTTGTCTACCTAATGTCCCTGCTGGTCAATATGAGAGGCAGAACATTGAGTTACACTAGTCAAAGGTTTCAAGATGGAATTTCTTACTAGTTTCTGCCTGCTACAGAAACAAAACTATCTTTGCCCCTGAAGCCTATCTAGTATACTGATAAAAGGAACTGGTTTGAGAGTTAAACAGAACTGAGTTCAAACCATGACTCTATGATTTACTAGTTATATAGTCTCTTACAAGCTATAGGGCCTCTTTGAGCCTCAATTAACCAAGGAAACATTATGGTATCCATTTCAGGGTTGTAAGAATTATATAAGATACATATGTAGCATCTGGCACATGACAGACTTTCAGTATACTATGACTATGATTGTTCCTAAAACTATTGATACATAAAATAATAAGAAAAATTGAAAATAAAAATTAGCCCATGAAGAATGGAGCTACCCATCATGACCTTGTATACTTTGGTCAGTTTCTGTCCTGAAGAATGGCAGTCGGGATACTCTGTTAATTTGGTGAAGAAAATTCCTAACCCTCTTACGCTTCCATGTTGGAAGGAGTGGCGCTTTGAGGGTTCAGGGATCAGCTCAGATGAAGGAGCCAGCAAAAACCATCTAGAGCTGTTTCCTTCACCAGTGGGCTAAACACTCTTTGGAAGCCATGGGGTGTCTCTGTCATAAGGAGGCCATTGACCCTGAGTGTCACCTCTAGAGGCATCAAAGTCCTTCTAGACTTGCCATCCTAGTGGCTTTGAGGGACTAAAAGACTTAGTGCAGAGACAGAAAAGTAGCAGTAGATGGGTTGTTTCTCTCCCAATGTACTGTTTTTTTTGTCAACCTGGGATTTGCCATTCTACCTGAATACAGTTTTAAATCTAAGAAGTTACTGGATGCATGTGTCTGGGCAGGCACAGGCTTCTAAGGATTGTGCTTTCAAACACTGGCAGGGCTTACCAGAGTTGGGCAAAGGTAGCCTCATCTGATCTGAGGATTACTGTCAGGCAGGAGGGGTTTAAAAATTTAAGTCCCAGTTTTTTCCCATGCAGGAAAACACCTGGCTTCCTACCCCATGAAATAGATGGCTTCAGTTGGCTTCCTTCTTGTTTCAGGTTTTTTGTTTTTGTTTTTGTTTTTTAAGATTTTATTTATTTATTTGACAGAGAGAGATCACAAATAGGCAGAGAGGCAGGCAGAGAGAGAGAGGAGGAGGAAGCAGGCGCCCCGCTGAGCAGAGAGTCCGATGCGGGACTCGATCCCAGGACCCTGGGATCATGACCCAAGCCAAAGTCAGAGGCCTGAACCCACTGAGCCACACAGGCATCCCTGTTTCAGGGTTTTTTAAGAGTTTTTCGATGTAGTAAGTTTTCTTCTTCATCAACAAAAGAGTAATCAGTGCCTAGCTATCCGTCTACTGGCCCCACTCTTAAGACTTGCAGAGCCTTCCAGATGTATCCCTTCTGGTAACCCCATGATTTATACCACCTCCCCCGACTGCCATTCCTTGAAGATTCAGTGTTCCCTTCTTGTGACAGGAGTAGGAACAGACTCTTGAAGGTTTTATGGTATTTAATTAGTCATTTATCTCTAGTCATTCAAAGCTGGGGTGTGCATGTGTGTATGTGCCTGTGCACAGGTGCATTGTGCCCTTTGCCACGTTGGTGGTCATGTTTCTTTTCCATTTGCTCAAGGTCACATTCAGAGTCTTTCCTCCCTGGGGGGGGGGGGGGGGGTTGCACATTCATCACTTAACCTTCCTCTCATTTCCTTCTGTTAGGCTCACATAGCCCTTCCTGAGATATTACCGTTTTTCCATTTCTTCTTTGCTCCCTCCTTTCTTTTAATAACTCTGGGAGACAGGGAGGCACCTTGTAAAGTTAATTTCCTCTGAAGCATTCAAAGCAAAGGCATCTCTCAGCCCAGACACCACCACCCCTCTCCACCCCTCAGCGACGACACACTCCCCTCCTCAAAGCCTTAGTCACCCTGGGTTGTGCCCGCCGCCCAGGACTCTCCATGCCCGGGCTTCATCTCAGGGGCACAGTGAATTGCTCTGTCTAGTGACTCTTTGGTCTGGCTGTGGGGACCCTAGTTGGGAAGAATCTCCCCATTTATTTGCTCTGTTTCCTCCTCCCCTTTTGCACTGCCTCACTGCGCTCCCCCTCTTCACTGCTTTCTGCTTCTCTCTGGTACTTTCAGGACTCAGGGCCTGGCTGCCTGCCTGTCCCGGGGATGGCATTTCCTCTTCAAAGGTCTGTGGCCTCCGCCACCCAGCTCTACCAGGCACACAAGTCTTTGGAATTACTGTGGCTTTTGCTGCCTGCCTGCCTACTTGGAAGGCAAGGACAGTTTTTTAAATACCCCTTTGGTTTCTTGGGGTGAAGCTTTCCTCAATCCTGTTTTATTTATGTGAACATGATCTGTGGCTTTTGAATGTTTGCTTTTGAATGTTTGTGTTAATGGACTAAACTGAAAGCGTTTCCTCTTACCGGAGGAGAGAGGGCCGGCACACAGCTGGGGGCCAGGCTGCTCAACTCAGGCGAAACTGTCCCAAGAGGAACAAGTTGCCAGCCAAGGAGGTCTGGAGGCTCCAAGAGGAATTCACTGAGGCCTTCGTGGGCAGCCGCGGTCAGAGCAGGGATCATGCACTAGGCCGCAAGGCTCAAGCGATTCCTTAGATTAACAGGGAGGGCTAAACTGGAGACACCTATATTTTCGCTGAAACATTTTTTAAATTGTGCATGTATTTACCAAGCCTCTGTGTGGCTTTCAGCAGCTTAGGTGTCTCATCTTCCGCCCATATTCCCAGCCTTCTGGGTCTCTTCCGGCAATATTGAGAACTCCAGCTTGATCTCTGAATCAGCTGTAGGTGAACCATCATCTGAAAGAGCACACAATCCTAGCCCAGCTTGCTAATGTGCTTCCTGTGTATTTTTCTTCTCTCTTTCTCTCTTTCTGGTACCTCAGATAGAAACAAAGACCCAAAGGATGCGGCAAGCGCAGTTTTTCATATCCAGTGACTGGATAACCTTGCACTGAAGTGAGGGAGAGAGTTAGGAGAGGAGCAACTGGGACCACACTGTGTGGAGGGAATGCCATCCTCAAATCTGCCATGAGGACAAAGAAAAGAGTAGAAGGCAGGGGCTCAGTCAGGGCTGTGCTCTCCTCAAGGGTTAACCCCACCATCCCACCACCACCAGTCCATAGCCTGTATAGCCTGGGGTCCAATGGCCCTGGAAATCTGTAAGCCCTTGAACTAAGGTGGGGCACCTACCTGGACAATTTGTGTGAGAATATGGGCATGACTGAGGAACACCTCTTTCTCCAAACAAGATGGACGAAGCAGAACTAATGGAGAATCTTTCTATAAGCTGAAGCAAATGGTGGATCTACCAGGACCGTTGCCTCATTTATTAATCTTCTCAAATGAAGGAGCTGGCCATTGTTACAGTCTATAGAATGAACTGCAGCAGAGAAGACTTGATGTGGGGCTCCACCGGATACAGAAGTTACAGTTCTTGAGGTAGAATATTCCAGGGTCTCTTATTTAAATGATGAGTTCAGTGTTGGTGACCCGCTCCGTTCAATTTACACCTTCTCCTTGGGCAGCGTCTTCTAACTACTCGGCTTCATGCCCACTGGTAATTCCATATTCTGAATCTCTCTACTGAACTTGAGACCAGACACCTAACCTGAGATGAGAATCACACATGTACTCAGTGTGACCCACAGCTAATTTATCCTTTTCTCCACCTGCCTCTAACCAGCTCCTCCTGGGCCACCCACTGTCACCTCTAGTCATCCAGTTGCTCATACCAGAAACAGAGTTATCTTTGTCTCTTTCCTATAATACTTTAATCACCTAATCCTCTTCATTCTACCTCCTAAATATCTGTTTATTCTGTGCGTATCTCTGTATCTCTGTGACCACCAAACCAGTTTAGGCTACTGTCTTGTCTTTTCTAACTACCTCATTGGTCCTCTGTCTGGTGTTTTGGCTTCTGTTCTTGACCCTTGGAATCCACTCTGTCTACACAGCATACCTAAATACCTAAAGTATAATCTGATCATATTTCTTGCCTGCCCAAAACCTTTAAGTAACTTTCTGTTGCTTTTCAGATAAATCCAAAATCCAAATTCCAACCTTGCTTACTCTTTGCAGCCTCATCTGTTACCAGGATAGAGACCTTGTCTTTCCATTTCATTGCTGCTCCCTCAGCACCTAGAACAATGTCTAGCAGAAGTATGCTCTCTATAAATAGTCATTGTATGGATGAATAAATGAATAAAGAGAATTCCTGTGCATTTAAGGATAACCAAGGAGAAGGAAGAAAATGAAGACCAATATTAAAACCTCTCGGGGGGATGCCTGGGTGGCTCAGTCAGTTAGGTGTCTGCCTTCGGCTGAGGTCATGATCCCAGGGTCCTGGGATTGAGTTCTGCATAGCTCGGTGGGGAGCCTGCTTCTTCCTCTGCCTGCTGCTCGCCCTGCTTGTCCTCGCTCATTCGCTCGCTCTTTCTGACAAATAAAATCTGAAAGAAAAAAAAACGTCTCAGGATTATTATTCTTATTCTAAGACTCAAATATTTTAATCCCAGACCTGGGAAAGTGGAAAGATCTTGAACAAGCATTGTGCAAAATGTAACGAATAGGATGGTCTCCATTTTTCTCCCCCATAGGCTCCCCTTTTGGATGTGAGGAGCATGCTGTCTGTCAAGATTATCTGTATGACTGTGGGGACTGGGCAGGTTTACAAGGTGAAGGGAAGAAATGATGATTGAAAAGTTGAGTGTAGGGGATGGTTTTGTTTATTTGATTTTTAGCTAATGAGCATCCATTTCACTTCCTAACTGGACTTCAGTTTCCTTTTGAAGAAGGATCTCTTTCCTGTTGGATTCAGTTAGGTTTGTAATTAAGAACCTGCTCTCCCTTGAGGCCCAAGTTAAGCCAATAAAATGCTTTATCCCTAGAATTAGACTCTTGGGGGTTCCTGAGTGCCTCAGTTGATTAAGCATCTGACTCTTGGTGTCTGCTCAGGTCATGATCTTGGGGTCATAAGATCAAGCCCCCTGTCAGGCTTCATGCTGAGCATGGAGCCCTGCTTGAGATTCTCTCCCTCTGCCCCTTCCCCTGCTCACATGTGCTCTCTCTATCTCTCAGAAAAAAAAAGAGAGAGAGAGAGAAAAAAAAATTAGCTTTTAAGCATAGAGATCAAGAAACTTAAAAAAAAATTTGCTATGTGGAAGTGACCTTCCAGCCATACCATGCCTGCTGTGAGACCACCATGCTATTCCTGGGGGCCCAGTCATCCATTAATTAAGTCAATAGTGGGCTCCCGGTAATTATCTGATAAGTTTCTTTTTTCATAATTTGGTCAGAGTTGTTTCTGTTACATACAACTGTTAGTATAATAATGGTGGTACAAGGGAACATTATCAGAATACAGTCCTGACATCTTTTAATGCTTTGGACCAAAGCCATTAAGTGAATCCAAGAATAAACACCACGTACTATTTGACCTTAGGAGTTCAATTATGACTGACTTTCCTAACATGGAAATGTGTAACATTCACATGTGCATCTTTATAAGGGTCAGTAGCTCAAAACATCACTGTTTTGATGGTCATCTCTATGAAAAAGAAATAAACCAAAACCCCACCTTCCATTTTGTCTTTCATTGTAGCCATAGTAAAAGGAAGGACTAAAAATGATGATCAGTCAGCCTTACTACTGGCCAGACAGAGACAAATTAAAATAAGTACCATGCTGTTGTCAGTCAGTTCTGCCAAAATTTTAAAAAACTGGCACTCTCCATTATTGATGAGAAAGTGAACAAAGGGTACTCTTTCATAGTTGGTAGAAATGCAAATTGGTCAATCTTCCTGGAAGGCAATTTGGCAGGGCCTATCAAAATTTAACCCATACATACCCTTGATCCAGCAGTTCTTTTTAGAAAGAAAAACAGCAAAAGGATATACAAGTATAAGAATGTTCATTGTGACATTAATTTGTACTATCAAAATATTAGAAACAACTTAAATGTTCCTTAATAGGCTGAATGTATTACGGTATAGTTCTGCTAACTCATGATTCTTTCAGGAGCCATTATAAAAAATGTGGTTGTATGTAGGTAATAGAAATAGAATCCATAATATTTTAGTAAGTGCAAAAAACAAGTTACAAAAAAGTGAATAAAAATTCTTTGAGGGACGCCTAGGTGGCTCAGTTGGCTAAGCAGCTGCCTTCGGCTCGGGTCATGATCCCAGCGTCCTGGGACCGAGTCCCTCATGGGGCTCCTTGCTCAGCAGGGAGCCTGCTTCTCCCTCTGCCTCTGCCTGCCATTCTGTCTGCCTGTGCTCACTCTCTCTCTGACAAACAAATAAAATCTTAAAAAAAAAATTATTTGAAAAACACAAAGCTATACATAAACTTTGTGAGTATATGTATATATGTATGTATGTATATATGTCTCAGTATGCATAGAAAAGATTGAGAAGTGTCCAACTGAACAGTTACTGACTCTTGATGAATGGGGAGAAGCAATGGAATGGGAGGTAAAAAAGAGCAAGTTTGGTTTTATATTTTATATCTTTGGTATTACTTGATTTTTTATTGCCTTTGTGTTACTTTTATAATTTAAAAAAGCTGAATAACTTTGTCAACTTAAAAAAGAACAAAAAAATGAATAAAAACATAAAATGCAAAGAAATCATCAGAAACCAAAGTAACCTTTCCAGTGGTTTTGACCCACTTGTCTAGACAAGAGTGTAGTCGAGCCCAGTAGGTGGAAGCTGAGGGACAAGCTATACCCAGGACACAGCCAAGTTTCTGTAAGAGAACCACCCAGCCAGGCCCGAGGAGCTCCTCCTGGAAGCTTTACCCTGGACCGGGTGGAAATCACCCCCTACAGGAATTAGAATTGCACTTTTGATTGTTTTTATTGGCTCTGACCCTTCTTACCTTGAATACCTCCTTCTTTTGTTCATGAACATTAATTTGTCATCTTGTTTATGGCTGAAGCAAGATTCCTGTCTATCTAATGAAGTTAATGATTCTGACGTGAGTGTCTAACAGACAGTAATTAGAACGTCTTTGGCTCATGGAGATGGCATAATACCACCAGGTGCCTGCTTTTTGTGCTGCCTTGTTTGGGCAGAAAGTTTATTTATTTGTATTCTACTTTATTCCAAAACACATTGTAGGTCAAATGCACTGTTTTTGTTTTTATATCAGAAAATGCTGAATGAAAGAAAAACAAGGGTATAAAAGCAAGATGAAGCCAACAGTGAAGTTGCCACACAGGCTACATGCTTACCTACAGTGTTATGTACTTAATCTGGTTCTGAGTTTCCTAGTGGCCAAGGTAAAGTAGACATGATCAGGTACAGAATTAAAGTGATAGTCTTTGCTTTCCTGAGCAATAAAAAAAGATTTCTCAGTGAGGATGGATATATACATATACATACATGCACATATATGGGGGGGGGGGGTTGCTGAGAAGGAATGTATTCTACTATAGTCTCGTGGCCTTGAGAGTGAATCCTGACTAATGTCAGTCAACTGATGGCCCTTTTCCAAGGCTGCAGTAGTTTCCTTCTTTCAAATGAACCTTGAGTCACTTTAACACCTTGAATTGTTGTCCCTCCTCTCCAAAGGAATGCTTGTCCCTTCTCTCAAAATCGTAAGCCTGGGGAAGAATGCTACTGTGTTCAAATTATTCTTGATTATTTTGGAACTTCCTAAAGCTCCTGTCATGTGGTTCCAAGTTTAACCATAGCCACTTTGGACATGGTTTTGTTTCCACAGGGATGTGTGTCAGCAACCACAGAGTGAGCTTCTTGTATTTTTATATCAATATGATACCCTTTGTTTATTTGTTCCTCAGAGGTTTCACTTTCGCTTATGTAATGGGTTATGGCATTTTACAGTCATTACCTCATGCTGGGATCTCCTTTTTCTTTGTACCTCCTGATGCGTCATATTCTTGACTTGACTCCCTTGGATCTCTCAGATACAGTGCTCTGAGCTGGTGGGTGGGAGTGGGTGGGAGCCAGATTATAGGATGACTTCTCCACCCTTCCTCACACAAGAGCTGCTTAGGTTTGTCACCATGCTGTTTTTGCACTCAGTCTTTTGGCATCTTTCAGAATGCAAACTGGCTTAAAACTACAGCCACTACCAAAAGCAGTGAGCTTAGATGGAGCTGGAAGACTCCAGGCTCCACTGCAGGGTTGGGCACAGCACAGGCAGAGTCTCCAAACTCTGGAGCTATACTGACTATTCCCACAGGGTCTGGAGCTGGAAGTGGTCAGTCTCCTATGTGTACTCCTATCCAAGCTTACACGAAGATCTTAAAGGAAACCCACATCTCAAAATAGGACCTTTCCTTCACTTGGGGCTCATTTCCCTAAGATCCTCCATATTCTTATATACAGCTGTCTACTTAGATGTGTGATAAGCTTCTCAAGTTTAACATGCCCAAAACAGAACTCCTGTTTCATGTTCCTACCTGACCCCCACTCAAGTGTTATTCATCTGCTCTTCTCCATCTTGGAAAATGGCACCATCCTTCACCTTTTACATGGAGAAAAAAAAAAAAAAGTTAAATCCAAACGTTTTTCTCCATAAGCACAGCCATCATCCTTTCTAAGTTTCTGTTGTCTTATGATTTGACAACTGAAATCACCAGTGAGGCTCCTTGCTTCCATTCTTGTCCCCACTATAATCCATTCCCACACCACACAGTGGCCAAGGTGACAGAACACACTTCTTCCTACACTTAAAACCTTTCAGTGACTTCCTGCTGCTCTCAGGGAAAAAGAAAAAAATCTCATTTCTCCTGCCCATCTCTCAGATCACTTTCATATCACTCTCCATGTCACTCATGGAACTCTGGACACACTGGATTCTTTATCTTCCTTGAAAATAACACATTATTTCTCATTCAGTGCCCTTGCACCTGCTATATACTTGGCTTAGGACGTGTTCTTTCACTTGACTTCCTATCATTGAGGTCTCACTTATTTGATGAAATCCTTGTTGGAATATATCTACTAAATAACCCTTTGACTCCTTCATATCACTTCTTATAATCAAAAAGATCTTGAGTATTAGTTTGTTCATTTGCTTATTATTTGCCTTCTTCATACAGAACACAAGGTCAGTAAAGACAGGGATTTTGTCTATTTTGTTCACAACTGTGTCTCTGGTGAATTTTTTAAATAAATAGGTATATGAAGTAATTGAGCAAATACTATAACACTGTGTCAGTTCAACTTAACAAACATTTATTAGGCATTTACTACATACCAGGCACTTACCAGATGCTTTAGATTCAAAGATTAAATAAGCCTACTTCTTTCCCTTAATTCTGGAAATATTTTAGCCCTTTTCTCTAAATGCTGCCTTTATCACATATCTATTTTTTTCTTCGGGGCCTCTTTAACATCTCGTTTCCCATTTTTTGCCTTCCCCTTTTTTGCTGTGTCTTGAGTAATGTCTTCAGATTTATCTTTCAGTTCTCTAATTCTCTCTTTATCTGTATCTATTCTACTTGTATCCACTTCCTGTTTCTACTTTTAATGATTATACTTTTTAGTTTCAGAAGTAGTAGTTGGCTTTTTTCTCAATTCTGCCTGGTCTTTTTACATTCTGTTTATTCTTTTTTCATGTGTGGTTTTACCCCCCCTCCCCCACCTTTCTATTGCTTTAGACATTTTAAACAGTTGATATTTTGTATACAAAAACAGTTGTATAATGCCTAATTCTGTTCATTGTGGTTTCTGCTGGCTTTTACTCAGGGTAGCTTGTGTGTTTCTTAGCATGGTTATAATTTTAATTGTGATCTTATGTTCAGTAGTACTTTATCTGTTAGATTCCTATAAAGCTGTGGAATGCCCTTCCACAAAAGATCTGCTTCTGCCAGGTACGCTTATGTGCTACCAACCTGGGGTCAATTTAAACTAATTTACAGCTGAAGTTTCCCAGGCCGTGTAGACAGTATAAATTTCAAATCCTACACTTGTATGAGAGAAAGACTATGTTTTAACTTCTTATGAAGCCAGGCTAAAATAGACAAAGTTTTTCATTTCTCTTCATTACAGATAGGCAGGCTTTTTTCCTACCTAGTCTATTCTTTCCTTTAGTAAGTATCATTTTGTGAGTCTCACTTTTATGCAGAATTCTCTATTCCAACTCTCCATCTTTTGAGGGCACTAAGCCCAGTCTCTTGTCTCCTATAATGCCCCTAAAACCAAGCTCAAAGTCACTGGGGGGTTAGATAGACTTTCCAAAGCAGTAGCGCTCCAGTGGCCGTCTACCATTTTGAATCCAGTCCGTGCACATACATGCATGTATGTGAAGAGGATTTCCCTAATTTGCATGAGAGTTTGGTTATGCATTTAAAAGTATATTTGTTATATCTTATCTAGGATATCCAGATGTTCTGTATATATAGCTAGAAACACAATATTCTGCCTTCTGTGAATATGTGATATAGTTCTGGGAGACATTAACATCCATTCATCCAACCATCAACATTTTTATTGGTTTTTCTGTATCACACACTAATAACCAGGTACACATAAAAATATGCTGAGAGGCATGCCCACACTGATGCAAGGATGTAGGTGTAAAAGAGACCGATCCTAACAGGGGGTCTGGAAAGGCTTTGTAGATAAAAAGGTGTTGGAGCTGGATAATAATAATAATACCTAACTTTTATCTTGTGCTTCCTCTGGACCAAGCACTGTGGCAGGTATTAACATGTATGGTCACATTCTCCTTCCAAGAAAGCATAAAATAGGTACTCTTCTTAGCATCTCAATTTTACAACTGAAATATTGAGAATTTGAGTAATGTTCCCCATCATACAGAAAGCAATTGGCTCTGCCTGGATATGAATTCAAGCAGTTTGAGTCCTGATGTAGGGCTTTCAGCTACTATGCTATATTGTGCTTGAACAGACAGGGGCTGGGGGAGGGCGTTCTGTCCAGGAAGAAAATAATGCCGATATCCTAGATAGTGAGGATTATTTGAAATAGTATAAGGAAAACCACATGACAAGAACTCCATAAATACCTACTTTATTTTCTCTTTGCCTTTGTACCATCAGCTTGTCATAAATTCCTTTAGGGAGGGAGCCATACTATATCCCTGAAGATAGCTTCAATAGCTTCACTCCCACAGAAGCTGGTATTGACTAGTGGCTAATCCCTTGGCTGATTTGTCAGTAGAACTGAATGCTATTTTGATAGTAGCTTTAGCACTTAGAATTGTATTGCAGGACATTTCTCGAAGCCCTTTTGTATCTGTCTGCTCAGTTTATCAGCACATCAGCTCTCAGAGGTAGGGCACATATCTGGCTATAGTGACAAATGTGAGTTTTAGTGAGGTGGGAATGGCGTTGTCTTGGGAGAAGGGTACGTGTGAACTCTGTGCAACTGGATGAAAAAGACCCACTGTGGGGCTCTAGATAGCCTCAGGAAAGAAGTGGTGGCAGGAGGCCAGGCTTCAAGGCCTGAATGGTCTCTCTAGTTCCAGTCTTGTCGTCAGCCATCTATATGAGAGCCATCTCTTTGAGTCTTAGCTGCCTCCGGATTCAGCCACTGCTAAATGCCTGAAGTGGGCTTCCCTTAACGTAGCTCGTCACACTTTGTGGTCAGCGTTCCTCTTTAGACTGAATTCTGTGAGAGCAATGACTCCTTAGTCACTTAGTCACTTGTAACTCCAGCTTCTACAACATATGTGACACAGAAGGTGATCAAATATCAAGTAAACAAATGATGAATGAATTATTTGGATAAAAAGGAAAGAAGAGAGGAGAAACAAGGTTGGTGTCGTAGATTCCGATCTAAGGGATGGGGAGAGGAAGCAAGCAGGAGCCATGAGAAGGTTGAGCCAGAGAGATGGGCCCGCCAGAGAGCACCACTCGATGAGCCAGGTGTGGTCATGTCTGATTACAAAGCACTTTAAGAGTCAGGGGGCTTCCCCCATGACTTTAATCACAACCTGTCCTTTCCATTTATTTGGCCCCACCTGATTTTAAAGGCAGCACACACATAAAATGTAGCACTGGCTTTGCCCAAAGGGCCACAAATTCCGGAGAGCTGAGAAAGCTGGATTAGTGGCATGTGTATCTGTGAGATTTCACCCGGTGAGGGATTGCAGAGCCCTTTGTGAACATGGCCCAAGTCAGCTTTCATCTGCAAAATAAGCCTCCATTCTTTTGGGATCCCCTTTCTCTCCCTCTTCAAAGTCCTTGGTCAAAGTTCAGCCTCTTGTACTGGCTTGAACATCCACATGCTTTTCTGGGTTTGCCTCTGGGGGCAGCTTGCCCTTCCTCTCACCCTGGTACTTCCCTTTCCTTCTGCCTTGCTCAGGGTCTACTTCAGCAGACCTTCCACAGACCAGAGAAGCCACAGGCTGCCAGGAAACAGCCCTTTCTTTTGTCTGGAGCATTATGATCCAGGGTTAGATTTGGTCCAAGGAACAGCATGATTAGATCAGCAAATCAACCCAAAAGTTATAGAAACAAGATGTGCTTACCCACCATTACGCAGGGATGCTGTGGTTCTTTCCACTTGGTTGAATGACCTACATTAAAACTTTCGGATCCTGGGTGCAGGTAGAGCCTTTGCGATCAGCAAGATGGGGGTCTGAACACATATCCCATGAGAGAACCAGCTCAGCCGTAGCTCATCTCATGTCTGAAGCGTCTCCTCACCCAACTATGAAAATGACCTAATTGTGTACAGACAACAGCAATTGTACAGGGAAAATAATACAGTAATGCAAATATTCGAACCAAATTGGAAAAGCAAAGCAAGAAGGAGCCAGAAAACATTAGATCATTCAAATTGCAACCTGGCCAAGACAGCATCTGGGCGTGCATCCTCTGTCCAGCTTTTGTTCACATACCATCCCTAATGCTCCTTTGCATTTATAGAATCACGGCTTGGTATTTGCACAAAACCCTTTGTGTGACTGCATTCTAAGGAACAAGGTTCTCACAGTGTCCCTTCAGAAGGGTCAGAGAATTCCCCAGTGGAATGCTTTAATAGGCCTCTGGTTCAGAAAGGGCCTTTCTCTCACTGAAGGGAGGGGTGGGGAACTGATGTACCTTTGGCCAGCATATATGTTCTATTTGTGTGGCCATGGCAGCCATGCCCTTTTTCCTTCCTCACAGGGTCATTTCCACCTTAGTTCTGAAAACAAAAAACAATTGATTAAAAAAAAAAAAAAAAAACCTTCCTGACTGAAACCTTGGATCCGCTCTTTGGACCTGGACAAGAAGCAGGGAAGTTCCCACTCTGCAATATCCTAAAGCTGGTTCAAGGTCTCCTGAGAGTCTGAGGAATAATGTGGTCTCCCTTGGCCTTCTTATTTGCGTGTGTCCAGTGAGTGGTCCCCACCCCCTTCTATGGGGAAGTCACAGGCCTGGAGGCTGCAGCCTCGGCAGAACCCCGCTCTGTCCACTGCACAATCTTGGGCAGGACAGATGCCTCTGAAAGCCTTGGATCTGTCTTGGCTTAAAGCAGAATAATCATACTGCCTCCCGGGATTTGTGAGTATGAAATCTTAGAAAGAGCTCCTCAGAGCACCTGGCCACCTACAAAGTATTCCAGAAGTGGCAGGTTTTCTTGTTATCACCACTTGGGCTAGCCCGCAGCCTCCTAGCTGCCACCTCAGTAGATCATCCGGTAGCTCAGCAGAAGTCCATTGAGAATGGCGTTTTACCCGGTGAATTCCTTCCCCCTTCAACTAGTGAGTGCTGGACTTTCCTATAGGAACAGGAGCCAATCAATCACTGCACAACCCCAGCTTACTAGTTGATTGAGATTTCTTCGTTTCTGAGGCATCTGCCTGTGTCAGGACAGAGGAACCCCTTAAAAAGCCTGGGCTCCGGGGAGGAGAGAGGAGCAGAAGGGAAAGAGGGACCTCAGACAGACCAACCCACCTTTACCTGCATCGTGGCAGCCCATGCCTCCAAACCCAGCCGGTTCCTTGGAGGCACACCCGGGAGAAGGAGTCACCGCACAGGTCGCACGGGGCCACAGATAGGTTCCCCAGCAACCTAGCAGCCAGGGGCCACGCGAAGTAGAGTAGGAGAAACACCAGTCCTGGATTCAAGTCCCTCCACTCTTCCTTTCCAGCCGTGTCACTTGGGCTCGAGGCTGTCTTCCGGGAGGGTGGAGGCCTTCATTGGTAAAATGGGGCTAATCCCTCCGCTAGTCCGGCGCGGAGGATGAGAGGGGCCGCGGCGGGCACGGCGCCTGGACGTGCGGAGGGAGCGCGCGGGGACGGCAGGGACGCGCGGACCTCGCAGCCCCGAGTCTCGCGCGGTAGCAGGCGGGCCGGGAGGGGCCAGGAGCCCCCCTTCCCCCACAGCCACGCGCGGTCCTCCGGTCCTGCGGAGCTGGCCGCGACAAGACCTCCCGCGGGGACCCGCCCCGGCGCGGTCGCCTTAGCCGCTCTATGTTGCACAAGGCCGGGAGCGCGGCCCCGGGGTCTCCAGCGCCCCCGGCGGGAGCTCCCCGGCAGGGACGGCCGGCCGCTGGCGTGGAGAGCAGTAGCCTTAGTCCTGCAGGAGCCCCGCGCCCGCCGGAAGGCTCATGGGTCCATGGATGGGGGCTCTGCTTAGTCACAAGTGTTCCAACCCAGTTTGTTCTAAAACTATTAGAGAGGAAAGAGAAGAAAAAATTTAAAGAATCAAGTGTATGTTTGTATTTGTTACCATGGGATTCGGTTCAACTGTATACAATGTCGTTTTTCTGTTTGGGGGGGGTGGGTTTTGGGGTTTTCTTTCTTTTTTTTAAACCTTCTGAGCTGTGTACTGCAGTAGACAAAGATTACACCATGTTTGTGTTGAAGTGTTGCTATGGAAGTGCATATGGTTTTATTTGGTGGAAATTTGCAGGGAATTTAAAGGAAGTCCTATGCATGCATGGCAAACAAACGTGAAGTTTCAGAAAACAGGCATCCAGACAAATACTGGAATTAAGTGTGCTGGGGGTGGGGGGGAGGTGCTTTTGACAATAACCTAAAATCTGGAATGCTGGTGCGTGAGTGCAGCTCCTCCTGCCCAGGTCCTAACCCAGGAGGCAGGGAGTTAGAGTCAGACAGTGGAGTTTAATCGGATCTGCCGCTAACTGGCCAGGTGTCTTTGGCCAAGTTACGGGCCATGGCTGACCTTTTTTTCCTATCTCTGAAGCAGAGAGCAGTTACCTACTCATCACTCTTATTGAGAAAAAAACAAGATAACAGGCCATAAACACCATACATAATAAGTATTCATTAAATGAGCCATCATTCTGGAATGGTAACAGCATCCTTTTTGTGCTCCAAGGCTATGGGCTCGTTCATCAAACTATCTTTTGGGCTTTGAGGTTTGGAGTGCTTTGGGGAAACCAAGGTGTTTGGTGCTGGCCATACTTGGTTTTGTGTACAGTTGTCGTCAGACTGGACAATTGCTGAAAAGTCTGTACTCCAGCTCTCAGAGGTCACCCCCTGAAAGCAATAAGGATGCTGAGTCTCAGCAAGTTAATGAAAACACCGTCAGGAGCAACAGTGTGTCCCTCTCAGTGTTTGGCTCTGATCTCCCCACTTGATGTTGCCAGCGGTGGTCCGCATAGGCCTGAGTACCTCCAAGAGGACAGAAGGCCCATCTTTGAAGTGCTCACACCTGCTTCCTACTCGGAATGAACACTTTGGAGGGCTGGATAATTATTATAATTGTAATGTTTTAAAATCTTCATTTATATCTGCAAGTTTAATTCATGTAGATCGAAATCGTCCAGGAAAATGCTCCGTATACATTTTTTGTATGGCTTGCGTTTTGAAAGATTCACAGACCTGTTGAAAGGCTGTCTGCCCTACCCTACCCAACCCCCTTTTCTCCAATACACACACTGGTGGTTGGCAGAGCACACGGAGAGGTTGTGCTAACCTTTATCAAGTTACTGGATCTAACTGGGCCTCTGTTTTCTGATCTGGAAAATGAAGATGTTGGATTAGGTGATTTCTGAAGTCCTTCTAGACCTACGTGGTTATGACAGTATACCATTCATCTACCTTGAATAGAGTACAAGAGATCTCTTTCAGCATTCTAGACTGTTGATGTTTTAACCTACATTAGGAAACAATGCAGAAAAAAGTCTGTATCCTCCCTCAACCTGAATGTTCTAGTTTCTCTTAGCTCCTTGAAGGGCCTTAAAAAAAAAAAAAAAAGCATCTAAAATATACTGACTCACCCATGCTTTTCATGGGCATGAGGCCTTGCCCCAACCTGGGGACTTCACAGTTGGACAGTTGGGCAAATTGTTCCTCATGCTGCCGGCGCATGCGTAGCAGTGATTGAATGAACTTCTTGTCTTTGCGTCTGCTTTCTTAGTACCTTCATTAGGACTGAAGTCACTTTCTAAAACAAAGAAACAGTAGAAAAGGGGAGGGGGGGGCCTAACCAATTTTGTCTTTAAACTCTATGCCATATAACTTTGTCTTCATTCTGTCTATAATTCAGTTGAAGTTTTTTTCCTGACAAAATTAAGGGACATATATTCACTCAGTCAGTCTCATAATAGAACGGTCAGCATGTGTGTTTAGATGGGAAATGTGTAAATCTCCTTTTATGTATCCATTATTGCTACAATGGTAAACTTTGAAAAAAAATTGTCTGCCACAAATGGCTACTGGCACCAGTCATCTCATTAGTGCAATAAATATTGCCTCTCACGTTAACACATTAGCATGTTTTGCTGGCTAATGATGTTAACTGTGTGTCTAAGGATAGGATTACTAATGACTCTCAAAGCTCCTAACTATTCGCCTTCTTTCTGCCCCATAACTATCATGGTCCTGGGTCACACACTGGCCAAGGCAGAGGAATGAAAGCCAGCCTGCCGGCTCTGCACCCAACTGTGTGTCACACACCGACTGTGTGACTTTGGACAAGCCTTTACACTTTCTGGACCTGGGGTTCCTCCCCTGAAAAACAAAGGACCCCCCGTCTTGGGCCATCTCTAAGGTACCTTCTGGCAGGGACAGTCAGGATCCTGCCATCCTCCAGCCTGGAGAGCTTTGCTGCCAGCTGCTGTTGCCTCTTGGAACTTCTCTTCTCATGAGGCTGATTCCAGCCTCTACCAACTCTACAAATCCTTGGCCCTTGTGCCCTATATTGTCCTTTCTAGAATCACGAGGACAGCTTTTGCTCAGACTTGGATTCAAAACCCGAGAGTCAATAAGAAACTCCTCCCCATTAAAGACGAATCCAAGAACGGTAGTCCTTCCTGGGGTGGGTAGATCATGTTTCTTCTCTGTTTGCTCTGTCACCTGATGTTTGCTTATCTTCTATTCAGTCATTCGGGGTGAACATTCCATTTTTTGCCCTCTTCAGATTCCAGCCAGTTGAGCTCGTGGGCCTTTATGAAAACTTCCCCAATGGGCATTTTTCATCTCAATTCTCTTTTTTAGAGAAGTTTCCAGGAAGCAATATGGAATACAGCCAAACAGGGTGGTGGATGGTTATCAGAGTGGCCTCCACAGGCTCCTGGGCCCGAGAACCAGCAGCCCTTGCTGATATAGACTAAAAATCGGCTCTGGCCTTGGCAGACTCACCTCTGTCCTTAACTAGCCTTGGGAATATGTGGTCCTCCCCCTGCATCTTTTCCTTTTGCCTACAGTGGGTATATAACATCTTTCAGTAAGTACCAGACTGAGAAGTCACTGTAAGATAGCACACCTTAGAGAGGACTCTGCAACTCATCAGAGAAAATCTTTATAAAGCATTTAAATGGAATATTCTTTCAGGACTTGGGATCAGGTTTGTTTTCAGCTTCTCCTGTAAGCTCTTTATTCTTCTGCTCCTATGCTTATTCTTCATTTCTTTTCTCTCCTTCCACATGCTAAGTGGAAAGCCAGGGGATGATTTTTGGATTATCTTGAGTTTTCAGTAAAATTTTGCTGCTTAATTACCCAAATGAGATCAGGAGACCCCAGAGCCACTAAATGTATTTGTTACAGGTTGTCACATAGGAAGGCGTTCTTCTGGGGGCCCATGCAGTGAAGCCTTCCAGGAGAGGGCCTCAGTGGAGAGTAGGAATGCGACCGGCCAAAGCAAGAAGCAAAGTATTATTCTAGTAAAGCAGAGTCTGCCATAGGACACATGCTCTGCCCTTCCCCTTCTGCTGGACCCAGTGCCGGCAGCATGTGGTGCTTGAGAAAGGCCTTTCTGGAAGGGCAAACCACAAGAATGCAGTCCTGCGTGTTGCCTCCTGAGCCACTCAGGGCAGTGATGATCAGCCCCACATGAATGTGCCGATTGGTTCTGCCACTTAGCAGCTCATATCTGGAAATAGATACTTGTGTCATTGCCAGACTAGGGATGGGGGTGAGGTTGGGGACTGATTTGACAGTTAGGGATTTCAGAGTCATAAGTGGGCAGCCCAAGCTGGACACCGTGTCCAACTCTGCCCTGTTGGTACGTTGTTCCTGCCCTGTGTGTGACGGTTCCTTTCCCAAACGGGTATTTTGCCCCAAGTCTCAGGGCAGAAGAGAGCAAACAAACAGATGGAATACATTAACTCCATCTCTTTTTGTAGGCCGTCTGCTGATATTAGTTAAAGCTGCTTAGCTCTTTACTTGGAAGTAGTTTTGACTCCACTTTAAAAGTCACATTTGCAAAGGGAATGCAAACCAGTGCTCTGTCATGATTCCTCATGTTCAGGGAATTCTGATTTGAGTTGTTGGAGGACTGAAGGAGGCCTCGAGCAGCATGTGGCCCTGAGCTGTGGCCGCAGAGATGCTGATCTGACGCAGGGCTGCTGTGCCTTTCTCCCCTCTCCTCACTCCGGTGTGACTTTTTGCCCAGACCTCAACCCAGGGCTGCTGGTTTTCATCACTTCTTCAGCTGGAGGTGCGTTTTTGCCAGCTGTGGACTCTTTAAGGCATTTACAGAGCTGCCGAGAGGAATTCCAGGTTCTTGAGGGCAAGGTGGAGAGACTGCATACCACATACAAGACCTCCAACTGGTGCAGACAGGGCTTTCACTGACCCAAGGATATTGTTACATATCCACTGAAATGCGGTAACGTGGGTGCATCTCCCCAGCATCATGGTGAATGAAAGGAGCAAGACACGAGAGTGTGGGTCGTAGGATACTTTCCATAAAGCCTACATAAACAGACGAAACTAATCTAGTCTGTTCAGGAGTCAGAAGAGGGGTTATCCTTGTTGAGGGGATGGGTCGTGTCTGGAAAGTTGCCGGAGAGGGACTCCCGGGAAACTGGTGATGTTCTGTTTCTTGATCAGATTGCTGGTTAATACAGGTGTGTTCAGCTTATGAAGACTGATCCAGCTGTAAACATACTTACAGTATATGCGCTTTGCTGTATGTACATGATATTTGAATAAAAATAATTAACTAAGAGGCAGGTTTATGTACAATGATGTGGAACTATCTCTAAGGTATTTGGTTAAAAGGGAAATGCTCTTAACAGAGCAATATGTAGAATATGCTCTTCATTGTGTAGAAAATATTTGTGTAGGTATGTGATTGTATATGGAAGGCTACTGAGAAGACTGGTTGCCCTGTGGTGCTCGGAGACAGAGGTAGGAGGAGAGCTTGCTTTTTACCCCATGTCTTTTTGTGCCTTTTGAATTTTGTGTCGTATGTATGAGTAGGATGTTCAAATTATTAATAACATTACTCATTAAAACATTAGTGAAAGAAAATATTATGCTAAGTGAAATAAGCCGCAGAAGGACACAGAAAGACAAATACTGTATGATTTCATTTATATGAGGAACTTCAGTCAGTTCATAGAGAGAACATAAAATGGCGGCTGCCAGGGGCTGGTGGGAGGAGGGGATGGGGCTTTTTTGTTTAATGCATGCGACGTTTCAGTAGGGAAGATGAGAAAAGTTCTGGAGTTGGATGGTGGTGGTGGTTGCACACTGCCTGCATGGACTGTCGGGGTAGAGAGTGGTGGGGTTGATAGGATTCCTGTTTAAATAGAGAGGTCACAGAACATCTCGGTAGGTGACAATTCTGAGTAGATATTAGCAGAATAAGGAAGGATCCAGCCTTGCAAAAATTAAAAGAGCTTTTCTGACAAAGGAAGTAGAATATTATGAGATCCCAAGTTGGAAGGCTTCTTGTAGGTGAATAAGGAGGAGAGTAGTGTCAGAGGAGATTGGAATGTATATAGAAAGTTCTAGAAAAATGGGGAAGAAACTATGAGGAGTTTTTTCTGCTGAGGATTGGGACTCAGGAAGGTGCGAGGAGGAGGGTGTAGAGTGGAGGAAAGGAATTTTACTTTTCACCTCATTTCCTTCTATCCTGAGTTACTTGCCATAAGCATGTACTGTATTATTTTTTAAAAAGCAAATTAATAAAAATTAAGAAATTTTAATAGTAAGAAATCTAATAACCTTTTCTTCTTTCAAGAATCAGCTGGTCTCAACTCTCCAGTCTGTTTTCATGAAACAAAAGAGTAATGTAATTTATATCTGCTCACTGGTCTGAAAATAGGGCCAATGTAGGCTTTGTCTCCTGTCTATTCAGCCATCTTTTTCTTTGAGCCGGTAATACTGTTTTTCAGTGCCTTTCAGTGAAATCCTTGAATCCTCTCTTCCATTAGGATTATTTTTACTTTTTGTTAAAAAAAAAAAAAAGTGGGGGGAGCTTTCAAATTCATATGGGATTCTTACCCTATAGGCACTACTGTGACAGAAGCACAAGGAGACACGTGTCTGCCCTTTCCAACTGAGGAGAAGAGGAGAGGCAATGGGAACTAAGGGGCTGACACAGAAGGAAGAAATCAAGCACTGTGCCAGCCAGACGTTCCCAAGGCCTCTTGGGGCTGGGTGCTTTCCTTCTGTGGGGCTCACTCTGTGCCCGGTGCTTTGTCTAAGTTGGGCAGGACTGAGAGTTTCCCTGAGGAGTGTTCTGAAAGGTAGAGAGAGGTTCACCTTGTCCAAACAGAATTCCAACAATGGAAAGACCGCTTGGACTCAACTCTTCAAGTCAAGACAACTGATGATGTGTTCTAGGAGAGATCTCAAAACCAGCTCCAAGGCAGTGTGGGTGGCGGTTTTGATCTGGAAGTCTCCCGGCATTTTCAGTCCTTTAAACTGACCTGGAATCAGCAAGGAGGAACAGAGGCATCTGATCTGTGCTTGGCCTGCCTTGCTGATAACTTCATTGCCTACCTGGCCACAGGGGAAATAAGTGACTAACCAATGGGAACTCTACACGGGGCTGTTTGAAAGCCCAGCCCGTGCTCCCACTGTCTCTTCCCGGTCCCCTGTGCTTATTCTCTGCTCATTTTGATACCTCTTTCCATCCTGGAAGAAGTCTGCAGTTGAAACTTTGTCTTTGGCATCTGGCCAGATGTGGCACTTGAGTTTCTTCTCATCCCAGTCTTGCCATCCCCGCTGTGGGTATGCCGTGGCCCAAGTCGTCCTCGTCCAGACAGCTCTGCACACTGAAGGGGATGTCTTCCGTGTAGGTTGAACTCCCACAGTCCTGTTCCAAGAACACTTCCTCTGTCCCCCATCACTTTGTGTTTAGAAAACTCACTCTTTGCCAACTATGAGCAATAATATCAGTCATACACTAGTATTTCTCAAGTGCTTATTCTTTGTCAGGCATTGTTCGGAATACTTCACGTGGATTGACTCATTGACTCACTGAACCTTCATCACGACTCTCTGAACCTGGTGTGGTTACTGTCCCTGTTCACAGATGAGAAGGGCAAGGCACAGAGACAGAAGCTTGCCCAGCTTCCCTTCTGCCCCGGCTCTCTGCTCCCTGCCAGCCTTTCCCTGTGTATGTGGTGGCCCCTGCTGAATAATCTCCCTGGATCTCCTCTCACATCCTGAGCAAAAAAATGTGTCCCCGGATTCCTCCTGCCAGCTCCATCTGTGAAGCATGTGGGCCGATGTTTGAATAAGAATGACTAAAGGAGAAAGCGATTTTATGAACTTCAGACTGTGAACTCAAGGAAGAGAGTGAGTCAGGCCTCCACATTCCTGAAATACTTTCAGGAGGCTCAGTGACCTCAGACAATAAGAACCTGAGGCCAAGCTCTCTGGACATCCTTGGGAGGCCCCCCACATGGAAGAACATGGGGACAGACACTCTGCACCGGGTTCCCGTGTGCACTGTGTGGGGCTGAACGTCATGAGCCAGAGCAGCCCAGGACTGTCCAGAGTACCTCCTTGCTTTTGCCCAGGCTGTTCCCTCTGCCTGGAATGCCCTTCCCCGAGCCCTTGTCAGCTTACCCTCCAAGGCTTGACTGATGTGTTGCCTTCTCTCCAGGCAGAAGCAGAGGCTCTGCAGTCTGGCTCCCCAGGTCTTTGTGCATGCCTCTCTCAGCCCCCAAACACCTGGCCCCTAGAGAAAATGACTTTCCACATGTCTGCCCTGTTATACCTGCTGAGCTTGGTGACAGCTCCCAGGCTGGGGGGAGGGGGGAATGTCCTGTCCTGGGTGGTGGGAGATGTGGGTTCTAGTTCCATTTCTGGCCTTGGCCATGCAATGTAACCTCCCACAACTTCCATTCCTCATGAATTAAAATGATTTGTTTTGATCTTCCGTTCCCACAGACAGTGACCTCCTAAAGTACAGGGACCTTTAATCCCTGGTACTATTCTCACGGAGACATAGGCACATGTTCTATTAAGTATGTTCCAGTAATCACAGACAGATTTTTCTCTTCAGCTTATACTACCATCCATCCCTCTCCTTACCAAGTTTAACCTCCTAGCTGGCATGGTGTACAAACCATTCACAAAGGGAAGTATCATCCACTAAACCAAATGTGGGTGATTTTTTGTGTGTGCACATTTTGGGGACAGAACAACCCAAAGCTGTACGAGGCCCAGTTCTGACACCACACAGGTGACTCGTGGAAAATGACTCAAGATGAACCATGTGGTACCTCAGAAAGTCTCCCAAGATCTTAGACCAAGGAAGAAGCAAAAGGTTGTACGTGGAGCCTGTTCCATGACTCTCCTCTCCTGAGAGGAGAGTCACAGGCATGAGAATTCTCTTAATAGTTACACCACTTTCCAAAAGGAGCAATCACTGAAGGACGGAATGAGAGCATGCAGCTAAGCAGGCTGTGAATTTGGGCCTAAAGGCCATGATTTGGATGCTCCGGTCCCCCAACTTCTTGGGGAAAGTGCTTTCAATTGTTCTCCCCAGACACTTGTTAAACCTACTGAGACTGGCAACAGCACCAACACCGAGGGAAAAGTCCTGCCCTAGTGTTGGGAGGTATGGTTTCTAGTCCTATCTCTGGCACTGACAAAGTCAGTGGCCTTGGCCATGTCATATAACCTCCCATGTCACCTCATCTGTGGCATGAGGAGGGTGGACTGGTAACGAAGTAAACCGAGGTTCTAGGACTCTCCTGCCCTTCCGTGTCACCTACATAAATGTTTCTCCAGTGACCAATCTGGCACTCGCCCCAGCCTCTACTTCTACATGTAACAAGGCTGTCACCTCAGAGTTCCACAAGGTGTGGGTAAACGCAGGTACATATGGCACATATTCGATCAGGCAAATGGGATTTTTATTACCTAATGGGTTTAAAATCCATTTGCAGGCTAGGCAGGGGAAGCCCTCTTCCTCCATCCCCTTCTTTTTTTCTTTTTCCTTTTTTAAGATTGATTTATTTCAGCGATAGAGAGCAGAGTGGGAAGGGGCGGAGCGAGAGAGACTTTCAAGTAGACTCCATGCCCAGTGCGGAGTCTGACACAGGGTTCATCCCTTCTTTCTTTTTCCTTTTTTAAGATTGATTTATTTCAGCGATACAGAGCACAGTGGGAAGGGGCAGAGGGAGAGAGAATTTCAAGTAGACTCCCTGCCCAGTGTGGAGTCTGACACAGGGGTTCATCCCACAACCCAGAGACCATGACCTGAGCTGAAATCAAGAGTTGGACATTTAACTGACTGAGCTACTCAGGTGCCCCCATCCCATCCCTCCCATTCTTGCCTCCATTCTGGTCTGATGGCCCATCCCTATCTCCCCTGCCCAGTGGTGGTCTTTTCTTCATTCTGGCTGACCAGTGGAAGCTGCCTGAGGAAGCCAACTTCTGCCATCCTAACTGAGCTGCCCTGGTTCGCCTTGCTGCACCTGCCAGATGCCTTCTGCAACCTTCCAGGAAGTTAATGATCTCCCCTTGGGCAGAAGAGCTCTTTAATAATTTACCAGAGTAGATAAAGAAAAAAGCATACTTCTCTACTTGGAGGCCGATTAGGCTGGCAATTCAGACAGTATGGATGGAGTTAAGATGGACTTCAAGTTCAAACCCAGCTTTTTTCTGTAGGAATCCTGCCTTACAACTATGCACATAAAGTCTTATCAGAACCCCCATTCACATACTTAAACTCCCCAGCCCTCCTGGATGAGCAGTACTTTAGGCTTTCTTCACTTCTCAGGAGAATTAGCCATATATATTAAAAAACAAACAAACAAACCAGCAAACAAACCATCAAAAACCCAACATCAGAATACCCTGGGACAAAACAAGACTTAAACATTTAAGGAACTCTAGAGCAAGAAAAGTTATTTTACATTTTCTGACATCTTGGGTTCTTTATTAGAATTTGAGAAACTATTTTTTTTTTTTTTTTGCAGGGAATTATATATTTCACTGAGTCAAAAGTACAGACTTTGAGAGACAGCATGGTACAGTGCTAAAAAAAACACATACTTTGGAATGAGAAACCTAGGCTGAAATCTTACCTTCAACTATGTGTGAGATCTCGAGGAACTTATTGAGATTCTCTGAACCTCACTTTCCTTATCTCTAAAATGAAAGTAATAATTCTGTCCTTGGGATATTTTTCATGAGTCGTAAATATGAAAAGAATCACCTGCCACACAGTAGACAATAAATGATTTATCCTCCTCTTCCTCCTCCTCATCAGGCTTGCCTATATCCAGAGAAAATTGGATTCTTCTCTGTGAAGTCATGAGAAAAAATACTCCCTTTTAAACATGTAACAGTGAAATTTAATAAGGATAAATAGAGCAGACTGTAAGACTGGAGGTCCCCAGTGAATCACACATCCTGATACTCAAGAACTTGTGCAGTTCCCTCCTGCATTGACTCCGGGTTTGACCATGTGACTTGTCTGGGCCAAGTCACTGTGAAGCCCTCACAGGCTTACTAGGTGCTTGCATACTGGGACTGTCCTCTTGGAACATCCCCTTTTAGTAGCCAGCTGTTGGTCTCTAAAGAAGCTCAGGCTAAACTACTGAATGATGAGACGCTGCAAGAAGAGAGACCTGGGAGATGAGAGGCCATCTTGGACGTTTCAGCCCCAGCCCAAGCTCCTGGCTCAGTGAATCATGGCCTGAATAACCACCCAGCTGCACCCGGTCTACAAACAAAATCGTGACAAATAATAAGTCCTCTCTGTGAAGTCTTTGGACTTTGTTTTAAGCCACCAAATTTTGGAAGGGTTTGTTACACAAATGCCAAATCCTAAATTTACATTAAGGAAGTCAATAACACAAGTGGAAGTGGTGGGTTATCCTTATAGAGGTCATATGAAGTAGACCACGAGATTTCAGTTAACAGTTATTATATTAATAAGTATTGACATACTGCTAAGTAATTAAATGCAAGCTGAACCTGCTTTCATTAAATGAATGTATTGGTTAACTAACCACACGGTTATTAAGTGCCAGTGGTGAGCAGGCTTAGTGCTGGTGTCTGAGGGTACTGAGACAGACCCAATTCTACTGGACCATATTGTCTCTTGGATTCTGAAATTTAAGTCTGTACTTGTGTTGGAAGCTGGGAAGATAAGAGAGTAAGTGCTCATCGTTTAGTAGGGAAGGTGGATTTGTAAATAAAAGTTGGCTTAGATTCCCTAAGGAAGTTGATAGGCTTCCTGGCACTGGCACTCCAGGAAGATCTAGAGGGCTCTGTGAACTCACCAATATCCTGTTTTTAGAAGGGCCTTGGCAAAGGTGTATCTCGAAGCAAGCAACCCGGGAACCAAGGCCTGAAGTCTAGACCATGTGAGGAATAATTGTACCTACTATAAGTGTTTACCCAGGGGTGGAAAAAAAAAAAAAAAAAACCAGAAAAAGAAGAAAAGAAAGGCTGGGAGTGCACATGGGGATGAAGCACGTAATTCAGAGGACTTAAATATGACATGTGGAAGAGGATTAAATTCATTCTCAGGAATGCCAGGAGGAGAACAATTAACAGTTACTAAAAATTATAGGGAGATGGATTTCAAGTTCATATTCAGAACAGCTAACACGTTTGAAGCATGAACTACAGAAAGAGGCAGAGCAGACACCATCTCTTATGGGTGAGAAAGGCTCGGGTCACTCTTTGCCAAACATGTGAGGAAGGGGCTCCAGGGGTAGGTAGAGCCAGGAGCCTCTAAGTCTCTCCCACGTGTAGGGTCCCCCAGTTCACCTCTGAGGTTCTATCATTTTTATTCTGACTGAATCATATTAAGAAGTAAAACAGATGACACCTGCCCACCAACAGTGAGTGGGAGAACTGTCCATCAATGATGACAGGAAACTGAGCCCAGAGATTAGGAACATGAGAATTCAAGCCTCAGAAACTCATAGCCGCTGCCTCTGATGTCTCTCACCACTTTGAAGGGATCATGAGAACTTGAGTTTTCCGGGGATTATTTATCACACCCTGGGGGCAGACTCAGAGGAGGAGGTCAGGCAAATAAATAGAAGCCTGTGGATTTCGCAAGCGTGACAGTTTAGGATGAAGGAGGGAAGAGAACTAAGCAAGTGTAAGGAAGCCATCTGGCATTTCTGATTGGGTATTACAGCCTTATGCCAGAACCATCACCAAAGAACCCTACTGGCTCTCTCTTGCTCCTCTCACCCTTTTGACTGCCAAACTATAGGGGAGGAGATCTTTGCAGAATGTGGGTCCCATTTCCTGTGGGTAGGTCCTGTGGCGCCAACAGCACCAGGACTAGAACTTCAGGTTCCTAGGTCTGTGGGAAACAGATTTGGGAGGTCAAGTTTAGGATTCCCTGGAGGCTTGCGACGATGGGTCCTGTCTAAGGTTGTCTTTCACTTACTGTCACTGGCTGTGAGTGGGAAGGGAGATAGTTGCAGAGTGCCCGCTGATCAACAATTTCCAGGTTCTCCATGCTTTTGCACACCTGCCTTTGTATGTGCTATTGTCACTACCCGCCTTGCCCTTTCTCTCTTCCCCTTTTCTACCAAGGCCTGACTTCCAGACTGCACCCCATGTAAAACCTTCTCCAACTCTCTCAGGCTGAGGCAGCCTCACACCTTCATTGTACTATTCAGCACACCTTACTGTAACTAGACTGTGAGGCCAGAGGCTGAGTCATGTTCATCTCATTATTCCTCCAAAGAAGTGGCACAGAACCCAGAGTGTCTCAGATGCTCAGTACACATGGGTCAAAGGTATGAATCCCTTTTCCCTCCCCACACGGGTGGCATGCTCACAAGTGTTCTGTGCGGGGTACGTGCCTGTGTCATGGGTACGTTCACGTGTGCTCCGTTCTGTGCCAGGCTCGTGCCTGTGTCATGTGCACGCCCACCTGTGCTTTGTTCTGGGCCGGGCACGTGCCTGCGTCATGCCTGCGCTCACGTGTGCTCTGTTCTGTGTCAGGCACATGCCTGCATCATGCCTGCCTCATGCGCTCACGTGTGCTCTGTTCTGTGCAAGGTACGTGCCTGCATCATGCGCGCGTTCACGTGTGCTCTGTTCTGTGTGGGGTACGTGCCTGCGTCATGCGCACGTTGACGTGTGCTCTCTTCTATGTGGGGTACGGGCCTGCGTCATGTGCGCGTTCACGTGTGCTCCATTCTGTGCGGCCTACGTGCTTGCATTATCGCTATGGCCCATCTCTCTCCAGTTTGAATGTAACTTTCTGATCAGAAGTAACCTCATCCTGAAGTAAACGAAACAAAGGAAAATGCGGTTTCCATTTGCCCCATCCACACCAGGCAAGCCCTGGCACCTGTGGGAGGAGATTGGTCTGACCCGACCACCTGAGCGGACCAGGAACCCTCCAGGGAGAGGGGCCGGTCGTAGCAAAAGCGCTCAAGCGGCTGACCCAGCACAAAGACTGTACTGTGGGGAAACTCAATATAAGGGTGTGTGCCTTGCTCTACGGGAACGCGATATACAAAATACAAAGTCATAAAGTAGATAAACCTGGGATGGTTATTGACTTTACAAGAGAGCTCACCAGCAGGTTCCTCTAAATAGCCAGCTCCCACAGTCCACTTAAACTGTGATTTTATTTTCAGAAGTTTGATATTACACACCAGTTTTCAGGAGAAACATAAATAGGTCCCTGAGGAGCCTGGCGTTGCAGTGTGTCTGGCCAACAGCTCCTTGACCAGGCCTTGAGGTGAGCAGGCCTTGAGCTGCTGTGCCTGCTAGAGGAGCTCCCTCCATGTCTGCTCATGGAGTCCACCTGTTTCCAATGGTACATGCCATAGGAAGAAGCAGACCCCATCTGGACTTTCTTATCTCTATCTGCATGTCCTGATGTAATGCTCAGCAAACTTTCCTATAAAGGGGACATAGAATTTATAGCAGCTACTCACTCATTTATTCAAGAATGTTTACGATGTACTTTCTACGTGCATGACACCATGCTAGATACGCCAAAGTAGAGAAGACAAACTATAAGATGTGTTCCTGTTCTCTCAAATCTCAGTCTAATAAGATGAGCCCTTGGATATCATTGGTTCTAGAAAGGCTGTATTTTTATCCTTTAACATCTCTGAAATCAAGATGCATTTTACTGTTAGTGGTATGATGTAGTTGGCCATAATTGGATGGATTTTTCTTAGTGGTGTGGAAAATGGTGGTATATCTTAAGAATCATCAAAGTCTTAGATGATGTAGGGTATAAGAAAGTGCTAAGTAATGGTTTAATGCCATAGGACTCCAGGTGGGATTTGATATCTGAAGGATAAAATTGGGCCCCTTTGTGAGTAAACTTCATGGAATTCCCTTTTCAGAGAATATATATCATAAGTTTAATGTCGTTTTTCCATAGTTATCCAGGGAAGCTGGGCTAGACTGGTCTTGCCCTTCCTTCATTCTGGGAGTGAGGAATGTGTAGTTGTGTAGTCCTGATTCTCTTCCATGCAGATCATGGGAAAACCAGACGAGCAATGTAGTGGGAACAACTGTGGTTAGCAGCCCTTGAGGAATGAGGACCTTGGTTTTTGATTCTGTGACACCTAGATGGCAAGTCCTTACTGAGCTATATACCCCCTATGGTTCAGCAATGTGCCTGGCTTATAACAAATAGTAATTATAAACAGCAACTCTGTGTGTGTGTATGTACAATAGATAGATATAAATGTATGTGCAGATATATGTCAATGAATGAATGTCTGTTACTTGGGCCAAAAATTCATTACAAAAAAAGTTCGATGTGACTGCTAATCTTGACTTTTGGGCCCCAATTCAGAACAACTTCTTAGAGTCTGTCTAATGTTACAGGGGATTTCTTCCCTTTCTTTTTTTGGCTTCACCATTCCTCACCCAAAAAAGCAGTGGCTCCTGTTGCCAGTGCTGAAGGATTGCCATGTTCCATTTATTTCAATGGCTAGGTTCCCACAGCATGCCAAGAGATCTGGTCTCTGGCATCTGGGAGCATAAAGAGAATGTACAGCTTCTAGGCAGGTGACCATGTGAGGGTGACCGTGGCAGTTAAAGATGTCCTTAGGAGCATATGCAGATACCCAGAATGGTGTAAGCCAAATCCATGGATATAATGAAATCACCCAAATCCTCTAATTCATTAAATATTGATGTAGCATATAAAGACTGAATTACTTATTAATACTCACCCATATCGAACGTAAAGACTCTTGGCTATTTAGTTAATGCCTTTTTTTTTTTTTAAAGATTTTATTGATTTATTTGACAGAGATCACAAGTAAGCAGAGAGGCAGGCAGAGAGAGACAGGAAGGGAAGCAGGCTCCCTGCTGAACAGAAAGCCCGATATGGGGCCCAATCCCAGGACCCTGGGATCACGACCTGAGCCGAAGTCAGAGGCTTTAACCCACTGAGTCACCCAGGTGCCCCAATGCCTTTTCTTGACCTTCACTTTGATTGTGAGGGCAATCCTCATAGTTCATTTGAGTCTGGAGGAAAAGATGGGGTTATGGAGCCGGCATAGAGCTGTCCCTGTGGCCTTTTATTTCCATGTCACATTACTGCCTTCCAGCTTTCAACTCCTGGACAAGAAAGCTGTGCACAGCTAACGGGGAGTATGAGCATTACTCTGGGAGGAACCGGAAGCTATTAAGGGCTGCCCTCCTACAAGAATCTGACCTGTGGCACAAACACGGGAGCATCATGTGGCAGTAACCAAGTTTCCCGGGCTACTTCTCTCTCTCTGGGCTTTTTGCCTTTGCCACTGGGTCCAAGTCGTCCCTAGGGTTGCCTTGGGTGACCCACCAGTAGGTCAAGCCTCAGCTGGGTCCTGTCAGCCTGAGCTGATCCTGTCATGTGGGAGAAGCAGACAGCATTAATCTCCTGCTGGGATGGTGAGGTGGCTGCATTCCCCCATTTCCAGCTCATATCGGGTGATATCAGTGCTAATTCACCCTCTGCAGGCCAGCAGCTCTGATCACTGTGGCAGTGGGGGATTTCCAGAGGTAACTCCCATAGAAGGAACAGGCCTGTCCCCATCACCAGGGCCTGTCTCTTGCAGGCCCCTGCTGAGGGCTGCTTTTCCTCTTATCAGCCGTAAGTGCAAAAGTGAATATGCAGAATGGCTTTTACAATTCGGGTCTTGTCGGAGGCTCTAAGTTTGCTGATTTTGATAGTATTCCTAGGCTTTGAATACTTTGGTGTTTTTCAATTTGGGTTGTAAATCCAAGTAGCAAACTCCTATTCATCCCTCAGAACTCTGTTCAGATATTTTGTCCTCTGTGAAGCTTTCTCTGGCTACCTTGTATATTCTCATATTCCTAGGTTTTCTGGCATGGTTGCAGTGCACCAGAATTATTTGTATATATTGATATCTCTGCTAGATGTGACATCCTTAAGGCCAGAGACCAGGTCTCTTTATTTCCTTATTTGTCACTCCATGTCTGGCTGGCCCATGGCCTATCAAGGGCTATATACTTACTAGTGTTAAGTAAATAACTGGAAGTTTCATTCCTGCCAAATATCTGTTTGTTGCTTTATTCACTCATATCTAAAGTACTTTCTTCTCATTTGGAAACGGTTATTGCTATGCTATTTATAAAGCCCATAGACATCAGAAAGGGCCAAGGGTAAAATCATCAGTTGGGATGATTTGAGCTATAATTGACATTTGGCCTAACAAAAATAGCTTGAACTATAGGAGATTTATCAATACACCAAACAGGAGGTCTGGCTGTCAGGTGAGGCCGGGGTTGGGTTATTGAGCAGCTTAGTGATCTCCTCAGAGACACAGGGGCTTTTCACTTTTCTGCTTCACCATTGTCAATGTCAATGACACCTCCGTTCTGGGCTCAAGAGGAGTGATGTGCAGCAAAGAGGAAAGGTATTTCCTCTTCCAGTCTCTTGTTGTTATCAAGGACCCCTTTCTCAGAACCCTTCCCTCCCCCACAAGATTTCTCCTTGAGAATCACTGATCAGGACCTCTCTCTGATAAGGGAAGGAGCCTCAAGCTGGCTAAAGCCAGGCCTGAGGCAAACCCTGATGTTAGAGTGGAGACAGGATTTCCTTTGTCAGATGGGAGGGAGAATGCCTGACCAGAATGGGGGCTCTGGTAGTCAAGGAAATGGGGGAGTGGCTGTTGGATGGGCATCCAGAAGTGTGTGTCACACCAAGTATTTAAATAAATTATGGCACATCAATAATATAAGGAAAGTCTATAAAATGATTACAGTGACTAAAGGAGAACGGCATAGATCAACCTTAACTGACTTCCAAGATGTAGTAAATGTAAAAGTCTATGTATAGTCTAATATATTTTTAAGAAATGCAAGTTAGGAGGGGTGCCTGGGTGGCTCAGTGGGTTGGGGCCTCTGCCTTTGGCTTGGGTCGTGGTCTCAGGGTCCTGGGATCGGGCCCCGGGTCGGGCTCTCTGCTCAGCGGGGAGCCTGCTTCTCCTTCTCTCTCTCTGCCTGACTCTCTGCCTACTTGCAGTCTTTCTCTGTCAAAATAAATAAATTAAAAAAAAAAAAAAGAATGCAAGTTAAGTATCCCCAAAATCTGTGAGTAATACACACTATGCACTTAAAAGTAGCCATGTGGGGGCACCTGGGTGGCTCAGAGGGCTAAGCCTCTGCTTTCGGCTCAGGACATGATCCCAGAGTCCTGGGATTGAGCCCCGCATTGGGCTCGCTGCTCAGCAGGGAGCCTGCTTCCCTTCCTCTCTCTCTGCCTGCCTCTCTGCCTACTTGTGATCTCTGTCTGTCAAACAAATAAATAAAATCTTTAAAAAAAAAAAAAAGTAGCCATGTGTGTGAGTGTGTGAGTATAGGCACATGCATTTACTAAAGGGGAATGTTTACTAGGGACCTTCATTTTTTGACATTCTGTATTTTTTATATTGTTCTCATATAAGTATGCCTTCCTTTTGTTAAGAAAAACCCCCAGACGTTAAAGAGAACACTGTAAATAGCTAAGTATCATTCTGAATGCAAGAAGTCAATTAAAAGACGTGGGCTCCTTTCTAAGAACAAACTGATTCGGATATAGGAAGAACCTTTCTGAAAGTTTTGCTCATGAGCCCAGAATTTAAAGTCCCTCCATGAATGAGCAACTTTTTTTTTTTTTTTTTAAGCTAGCAAATCTCCTTTATGGAAGATCAAAATTTTTACCACGTTGAATCACTCTCTGTTTGCTGGAGAAGGGCGTCCTCCTTGCTGTGGGATGCTGACAATGCTGACTCGCCTATAGAAAAATCCATTGGCAGAAGTCTTCCCAGAAGCCACGTTGACACCAAGAACCAGCCAAACCTCCGCGTAGCCCAAGTGCTTCCCTGTGTCCAAATGCGTCAGTCAAGGATAAGCTGGGAGAATAAATCCTCTGAGGTCTACCTTCCACTCTTCCACTGGATGTCTAACTATACTATAACTACTTAGAAAAGTTCTCAGACTCCCTGGAGTTTATTGAATGTCTCTGAAAAATGAGATTTATGGGACATCCCTTGAAGGAAGGACTTCATGTTGTCTAAAAAACAAAATTCTATATAAGAAAATTAAAAAAAAAAAATTCTAGAGCGAACTCACGGCTATCTGTTGTGATTACCCTTGGAAGGCTCTTCGATTACCACAAAAATAGATGGTTAGATTCAGTGAGAGTTCAGGATGCAGTGTTTATCTTTGATCAACTTATCCAGTGTCTGTTGGAAAATGTGACATGATATTATAAATGGAATAGGTATACCTCTACTCAAAAATACACAGACTGTTATTGTATAAGGAAGCTGGAAAGCGAGGTCGTGTTTACAGTCCCACGCCATTTGAAACGAATGAAGCAGTCTCTATTCTTTCCTGGGCTTATGACACAGTGTTTCCATGCCAAAAGTTATTTTTCTAAGCACTCTCATAGTAAAAGTGGTGCTCTAGGTTGTGCCATTTTAAGAAAGGACCTGAATTTTTAGAGATCATCTCTAAACACACACACACACACACACACACACACACACACACACACACATCTCTTCTTCCTCAGTCTGTGTCAGTGAATGGCAGAGCACACGCTCTGAGGAAGCTAGAACTCAGTTCCCACCACATAGAAACCGTAGTCCACCTCTGCCAGATCCATGAAATGTTCAAACGAAGCCAGAAATTTGGACTTTTCAAAAAACTGCTCAGCCTTCAAATCTTGGCAACAGATTTCAGTTTCTATAAACCCTGTGCCAAATGAACAAAACATGTCTATTAGCCCAGTCCTGCCCAAGCCACCAACCTGGGAACGCTCCCCTGGGACAATGTAGAACAAACTTGCTTTCTCTTCTCCATGAAGATCTGGAGATGTTGGAAGATAGTTCACATGTTCCCTCTCAATGTATTCTTAGTTGGTACTCACTCATTGACAAAATTCTTCAAGGAGTTTAAAATCTCAGGGGAACAATGAAACATCTAGTCACAGTATAGTGGTGTTGGTGCTATTGTGAGGGTCTGTGTGAAGGGCGAGAGGAACAAGTACTATTTGTCTGTCTCGGGGTGTGTGCAAGTGATGGATTCTGTCCTGTGTCCATGTAGATTTAGAGAAAGCCTTTCTCTAGAGCTCTTTCAAGGCTCTCTCTCCACTCTCCCGCCCTGCAGCCATCTTAGCTAAAGTAGATCCTGCCAGTTCTGTAAGGAGCTTGGGTCATGTGTCAGGAGCATTTTGAGATGCCCACGAATCTGGTCAATGCAAAAATAAACTTTGGCACACATGCACAAGGACAATGACAGGCCTGGGGGCATCTTGGGTATAACTAGAAAAGCTTTTGCTTTTGCTGACTGTGCTCAAATTCATTGCGTTTTTAGAGAGTAGACATGAGTTTTTTGCCCCCTAAGATTCCACTACATAGGTACTATGATGGCTAATTTTATGTGTCCTCTTGACTAGATTATGATGGACATTTGTTTGGTCAAATACAAGTCTAGCTGTTGCTGTGATGGTATTTTAAAGATGTGATTGACTTTCAGTAAAACAGATTACTCTGTTATGTAGGTGGGCCTCATCTAATAAGTTGAAGGCCTTAAGAGAAAAGACTGAGGTTTCCCAAAGAAGAAGCAGTCTGGCCTCAAGACTGCACAACAGAAACCCTCCCTTTTTTCCAGCTTGCCTAGCCTGATCTATGGATCTAACTTTCACCTGAATTTACCTGTTGGCTTCCCCGAAGGATTCTGAGCTTGCCCGCCCCTATAATCCCATGAGCCAATTTCTTAAATCTTTCTCTTTCTCTTGGTGTGTGTGTGCATGTGTGTGTGCATGTGTGTGTGCATGTGTGTGTGCATGTATATATATATACATATATCCTATTGGTTCTGTTTCTCTAGAGAACCCTAATATGGGTACCGTCTTCATGATACTTTCTGAAACCAAAGTAAAAATACGAGCAGCTTCAAATACTAAAGGTCTATAAGACTCCAAACCAGGTCGTGGAGGTATCTTTGACTTCTCTTAGTGGCTGAGATGAGGAAGCTGTCATCGTTTATTTAAGAAATTTCCTACTCAAGCATCAAGGCCTTTGAATAGTTTCCAATCTATTTATCTTTGAAAACACTACTGAGGTGGCAAATCCCTCTAGAAGCCCTCTTTCATCCCAGCTTCACAGAGTTGATACCTTTCCCCTCAACCATCCTCTGTGCCTTATTATACTTATTACAACATATTTTGGGCTATGTGGAATAGACTACTAGTTCTCTCCTCTATAGTAACAGGTTCTCTAATTTTTAGCTGGTGACATGGTAGCCCAGCATATGAACTACATTTCCCAACCTTTCTTGCAGATAGGTGAGGTGATTTAAGGAATGGAGTCCACACATGGTGAACAAGATAGCAGAAGCTTGGGTTCCTGAAACCTTGGGGCATCACATCAGCCCTGTACTGCCTACCTGGATTTTCACATGAGAGGGAAATAAACCTCAGTGTTACTCAAGTGATTTTTATTTAGTTTTCTGTTACCTGCAGCTGAATCTAACCTTAACTCCTTTTTGCTTATGTGCATATCTCTTCTACCAAAATGTAAAGGAACCTTGCTTCTTGGTCAGCTGCTGTATAGCATTGTGCCTAGAAGATAGTTATGCCAGACAAGTGTCTATTGACTGGATGTATGAATGGAAGGACAGATGAATGACTAACGGCCTAGGGGAATCCCAAGGTGAAGTAGGAGGAACCCATTGTGCTAGAGAAGGGGTGCCTTCTAATTCAGCCTCAGTTTAAGACCACATTAATCTAAATTAATGAGCACCTACTGTATGGCAGGCACAGTATCAAGTGGTTCTTTGACAGTTGCAAAAAAGATAAAAATCTTTCCTCTCATAGAGGCTATTCTAGAAGTGGGAGGCATAATATATAAACAAGAAAATATCAGGTAGAGATGAAAACAAAATTGCTTGATATAATGAACTGCTTTAGACCAGGTGGCAAGGAAAGGTCTGAGAATGTTAAGATTTATGCCTAGACCTGCATGACAAGAAGAAGCATAGATTAAGGGGCATTGAGGCAAGAGAGGCATTTGAGACAGAGGAACAGCTAGTGCAAAGGCCCTGAGGTAGACCTTAATGTGGCTTACTTCAAAGAGGAAAAGGCAGGTGGGATTATGGTGAGGGTGAGTGGGAAGAAGTAGGCAGGGTCCAGGACTTATATGACAAGTAAGGAGATGAATGTTATTCTAAGAGTAAGGGGCAGCCATGGAGCCTTTGAGCCAAGAGTTCACATGCTCTGCTTCACATTTTTAAAGAATCACTCTGGTTCCCATAAGGAAAATGGATCCTTTCAGGAAACCAGTAATGTTTGGGTTTATGTATTGCTGTGTAACAAACAACACCCAAAACTTAGCGCCTGAAAATAACCACATTACTTTGCTCAGAATTTTATGGGTCAGGAACTCTGAGAAGGACTCAAGTGGTATTTCATCTCTGATTCACAAGACTTCAGCTTGGACAATCTACTTCCAAGATGGTTCCCTCCCACACATGTGGTTCCCATGAAGGTACCCCCTGGCCTTTCTCTTTCTCCACATGGCATTGTATTATCTAGGGCCCGTCAGTGTGGCATGGGCTTCTCACAGCCTGCTGGTCTCGGGTAATTCTACTTCTTATATGGAAGCTTCTTACATGGAAGTTTCCAAGAGAAAAAAAGTAGGACCTTTAGCCATTGCCACAATTGGAACTGGCACCAGTGCATTGCTCCCTGGGTATTCATTGGTTAAAGCAGTCAAAGAGCCCACCTGGGTCCAAGAGGGTGGAAAAATAAACCCCATCTGTGCCACAGGGTCACATTGCAGAAGGGACAAAGATATCATGTGGGGTGGAAAATACTACTGCAGCCACCTTTGGAGAAGACAGTTTGTCACAAGTGAGGCCATTTCAGTAATTCAGGCAATTACTGATGATGGCTTAGATTGGGGTGGTTGCACTTGACATGTGAAAGGGGTAGATTCAGCATATGTGAGCAGAGTATATGAGAATTGTAAAGCACTAACCAATGAATCTGAGTACTTGTTTAATTAAATTGCACTTTATAAGATTATATGGACGAGTATTGCCCACCACCAATAAAGTAAGTCACAAATAAGCCTGTTCTATCCATAGGACACATACATCATTGTCATGCTTCACAATGTGCTTTGTTTTGAAGGATGAGTTCTTTAGGGCAGGGACTTAATGAGGCCCAAATATTGGGATTATAGAGGGAGATGAAAGCATGGACCTACAGACTGAGATCCGGGGATTGCCACATCCTGTAACCAAGAGCACTTTAGAGAGGAAAGGGGACCTAACAATATTACCTTTCTGGAGGCTTCGTAGGGCTGAGTGCATTTGCCCACCCAGAGCCCTGAGTGGTGCTCACCTCATGTTTTCAGTTGCTTGAGAGACAAAGTTGTTCAGGTCTGGAAGTCAATGCATCAAAGAGAGCATATGAAAAAGAGTGTTTGTGGTGACAAATATAGCTGGAAGCTATTGTGCCATTTTAAAACAGGAGAGAACCATCCAGAGACTTGCCCAGAGTCACCCAGATAATTAATGGCAGAGCTGGTGCTAAAAGATGCGCCTCCCAATTCCAGTCTGGGGTTCTTTCCCCTGCAACACTTACCACCTGCCTGGGACAGGACTTAGTTCTGAACTGTGGTCCTACTGGTCCCTTGCTGTTGCTCATCTGACTTACAAATAGTATCCAGAGGGCAGAAGAAGCCTTGAACAAAACAAGTCTAGCCTCTATGCTACAATACACTTTGCTAATTCTGACTCAGTTGCTTCTCTTTGCAAAGTGGGCAACACATGCGTTTAAGATGATTTAAGAATCATCACAGTGAGAACACTCACTGTGCTGCTACATGTCCCATAGAATATTTCTTAAAATTCACTAAATTCCTAAGATTCTGAGGTCACCCAAAGCAAAAACAGAAAACAGCTCAAGATGACCAGGGTCTTTGGGTTTGGAAAGCGAGAACAACACAAATCTTTGCTGGGCGTGGAGAGGTACATCTATATTATGATGAGTGCTTATATAGGTAACTTGTTTCTTATATGCAGGTGCATGGTGTTTGATTTTGTTTTCGCAGTACTGGAAGTAGGCAGAGCTCCATGCCACAGCTAGACAAAAGTTATATGTTCTAATTTGTATAATTTTGTTCTCAACTGCTCTGAATTTCTTCACTTTTTATAGCCAAAGGAAATGGACATAATTCACATCTGTTCATTTTTATTAATTGAGTACTCTTACCTAAATGGAATCAGCATTTATGCCTCTCTCTTACTGTATACACTACAGTACAATTAATGACCCAGAGATCCAGTATTTTCCCATGTCTGGTTTTGTTTCACATTGAGCTTCCGTGCGTACATATTACCTCCCTACACACTTAAAGTATCTATAACATTCTACGCTTTGATCTCTATGTAAGAAGCAATTTGCTGGGCTTCAGTGTCCTGAGGGAAAGACCTCAGGATTGCTGCCTGGGAATGTGAAAGTCTTTCCTGTGAATTTAGATGTCCGTTCAACGGGACTGCACCCCAAAAACCTCACACTTTCATTGTTTCACATGTTAACATCGCACTGACAAGTTTAACTGCATCCAAGGCTGCACGAGGTAGTGTTTCAGTTCCCAAATACCTTCAGATTTGAATGCCTCGGGCAAGAAAAACTGAAAGCTTAGGAGCCACAAGTTGTAATATTTCAGGCAAGACATTGCCAAAATCAGAAGAGCCTTTGCGCATAGGTTTTACCATCACGTTTCCATTACCCTTTCTGCATTTCAGGAAGTCTTTGACATAGATGCTTAGGCAGTGCTTTGCTGTAGGTCTTCATTAAAGCAAATATTAAACTATTTTGAAAAATCACCGCGAGCATCCCCCTCCTCTTTTAAAGGACTTTCTCAATGCCTAAAGATTCAAGTACTCTCTTAACCAAGTACAGACTGAAATATTTCACTATGGATTTGAACAAGAGCCAAGAGGGTTGATGAAAGGAAAACTCCTCTATAAAAGGTTTATTGTCAGTGCTTTCTAAAGAGGTAGATTCTTCTAAAACAGGCTACCAACATTTTCACAAACATTGAAGCAGCCTTCTCAACCTCTCCTAGACCTGAGTTTGAGGTCTTTTCTTTTAGGAATGCTCTGCATCTAGCCTTTGACCTTCTGGATAGCCAACTCCATCTAACTGCTCCCTCCTCCATCAGTATAACGTATATTATAAAAAGGAAAGGGGGGATGGGGTGGCTAGGTCCTCACGCTATTGGAAAAGTACTTGAAATTCCTTGCATTCCTTTGCATTTAACAGCATGTTTACCTAATCACTGGCTTATTAGGATTAACACAAGTCATTGCTTCAAGCTCATTCAGTGAAAACAAATTGATTCCTATAGACTCCCAAGATTTTTTTTTCTCTGATCCCAGCTAAGGGTGGATTTCTAAGCAGTTCACCTACACTTTCGGAGCAATATTGGGGAGATATAAGGTTATAAACAAGTGACCTTTTGTAACACATTATCCAACCATACTTAATCTTGCCTGTGGATTTAGATAGGGCAGCCTGGGTTATGGGCTGTTTTCATTAATGTTTCTCTCCTCCACTGATGTGACAAGCCCAATAACCTAGTGATTAAAATGATAAATGACTCTACTATACCCACTACACAGTGATAGGGTGATGGAGACCCTTTGGCTTTGAATTCTTATGAAAATAAAGCATTATTATTTAAATCACAAATTTAGCTTTCAATTCCTTGTGCTCTCTACAATGTCTAGTGTTCAGTACATGTTTTAAAAACAGAGTACTTTAAATGCAAAAATTTTTCTCAACTGAGGATAAAAGCAATCATTGTCCTATTTTTGTAGGTTAGTTCCCTGCTCTTATCCTAAGCTCCTAGAACAGTTCCTGGCACAAAGTAGGCACTCAAGTAGTTCTGTTTGAATGACTGAAAGAATGCATAATAAGCTAGGCTGTTCCCAAAGACTACAGGCAGTCTCTAAAAATACCCAATGCCACACACGCAGGTATTAGGTAAATATTTCTTTATTAAATGATTAATTCCATAAATAAATTCTTTTCACTGAATATAAAATTAAAATCATTTACAAATTATTCCAGTATTACATTTCCCTTCCCTCCCCAAAAGCTACATTTTTGATAAATAAAAACATTCAGTCTTAAAACACCTGATTTCTGTTTGCCTTTAGAGTGCAGTTAGCTGCCTCTCACGGACACTCATGGAGTGTCACCTTCAGGAAGGGATGGAACCCCCTCCCATTTACTTCTGTCAAAAGATGAAGGCTTTAACTGATCAACTAATCTTTTTTTTTTTTTTTTTTTAAACAATTGTAGAACCGAAAGAAAAAAAAAAAAAGCCTAGAGAAAAATATGCTTACCAAATAATTTACAAACAGAAAACAGAACGTCATCAACAGCACAAGCTCCAAAATGAAGCAGTAACGTGTGCTCCAGTATTATGAAGCGAAGTATTCTCCAATTGTGGCTGCATCATTGTCCATCTGCACCAGCACCAGTTTCCAAAAATACCTTAATACTACTCACGAATGAGCAATGCATCCCTTCTACAATGAGGCCCTCAGCCCTACCGCCCCCACCCACAGCTCCATGATTCTGGCACGCTTCTCCCCCCTCCCCGTTCTGGTCACCCTGGTGCTGGAAACCCGGGTAGCAATTAGTCCCTAAATTTGTGAATGTCGTTGAACAGCCTGTAGAAGGGAAAGGCCGCCTCGTTGGCATGCGGGCAGTTGTAGTTGCACTTGCAGGACTGGATCATCATGACGTTCTTGGAAAACGTCTCCCCGTCCTCGCAGCGGAAGCGCATCTTCACGGTGCGGGTCTGCTGGGGCGTGCAGCACCGGCCGTCCACGCACGAGCCGCAGTACTTGGGCCGGTACTTCTTCACGCTCGAACAGCCGGCGTAAGTAAACGTGACAGGTTCGGGGGATTTCTTGGTCTTGCTGCACTTCTTGCCCTTCTGGAAGAAAGAGGCAAGAAGGAAAGTTAGGAATGGGGGTTTCTCGTTCTTTCTTGGAAGACCGCCCATCCCTCGCTCGCCTGGCTGCCCCCGAGCCGTCTGCCAGCACCACCAGGAGAGCTTACTTTCAGGCTGCTGTACATCGGCTGGCCACAAGGCCGCACTTCGCAAATCCGGGTCTCCTTCACCAGGCGGCACTCAAGGTTGTCATTGGTGACTCGTGTGGAGATGCCCGTGCCGCAGGTCTTCGAACACTGGGACCATGAAGTGGTCTGGACAATGCATTTCTGGCCATGTAAAGAAGGATTGTATAGGATTCGAGGTTCCGTTCCAAAAACTAGAGGCAGAGAAGAAGACACATTTCTCAGAGGCATAGTGACCCCAGCACGTTCAAGGACCCATTTCTATGAAGCTTCAAACTGGGAATGTGACATCTTTCGGGCTGGGTCTCAGCTTACCTGGGAGCCGCTTCAGGGAGCCACCTTTTCCAACGGCGATCAATTCATTGTTCCTGGTTAACTCCACCTCCGAGGCATCGAAGGCCAGCCCCTTGCCCAGAAGGCCATCCCTGTCGTCCATGGGGTCCTTGGCACCATCCTCATCACAGACCCACTCCTCGCAGCACTGACCGGTGACTTTGACCAGCCGGGGGTTGGGACAGCCCAAGTTGGGGAGAGAGAGTTCTTGGGGACACAGAGGAATGCAGCCCACAGCGCCATCGATACATGTGCACTGATGTTTACAGTTGGGCTGGAAACTTTCCCCATTCTGGTAGATTCTGGAGTTGTATTCACAGGGTCGGCCCTCTGACTGAGCTGCAAAGAGCACCAAAAAGAGAAAGGGAAAAGAGGAGAAAGTTAAGATTCCCAACCGTGGCCTGAAACTCATACATATTTTCTGCTGTTAAATTCAATTTATGGTAAAGTTCCCTACAATTCCTCGGGGACTCCAGACCAGAACAATAAGTTAGTCAGGAATCACTTTTCCGTATGCGCTTTTCGTTGGGCCCAGACACACTGAATTGCATTCCAGACTGCTGAAATCATGTGCCTTTCTGCCAAGCTACCAACAACAAAGCATCACCATACATGGTCTCAAAATTACTAAACTTCTGGACTACGAGGACTATTATTTTTTTAAAGGGGCCAAACCACAAGCATCTTACCTCTGCAGATCCCCTTCAGAGCGGTGGAACTGGCACCGAAATTGCATTCCAGTCCCTTGGTGTGGTCGCAGGGCTGCATTTTGCTGCAGTCCTCGTTGAGCTGCTTGGCGCAGACTTTACAGCAGCCGCAGCCGTCTCGGACCAGCCCGACTCCTGGGGCGCACTTGGGCGCCTCCTGCGGGCAGTGGCAGGCGGCGGGGCAGGTGGAGAGCGCCTGGAGGGGGGTGAGAAGGCAAGCGTGAGACTCGGCGAACGGCGCCGAGGAGCCCAGGGAAGGGAAGGGAAGGGGGCGGAGGAGTCCCTGCACCGGGTCTCTGATCCTGTCCATCCCGGCCACTCCGGGGTGGCTGCGTCTGCCAGGAGGCCCCCGACGCGTCTGCAGGGGGGCCTAAAGAAAGAGCTAACTTGAAACGCACTCCCCCCACACACACACTTTTTAGTTTAGTTTTCCCGGCCGGGGGCAGTCTGGGGAAAGGGGAAGGGCCTGGGAGAACGCACGGGGAAGCGGAGGCAAAAGAACTCACCAGCCTGGCCAGGTGGAGAAGGGTGACGGCGAAGGCGAGCGTCCTGGCGGTGCGGGAGCTCATTGTGGCGCGCAGAAGGAGTCCGGGCGAGCGCGGAAGCAAAGACGCCAACACACTGGTGCGCGGCGGCCGGGGTCGGGTCTGTGGATCCAGGAGACGGGCCGGGCTCCGGGCCGGGCGGCAGGAGGGCGAGGGCCGGGGCGGCGAGCGGGCTACAGGCTGGCGTCCTTCTCGTGAGGTCCTTCCCGAGGAGGCGCGAAGGGCGCGGGTGCTGCTCGGGGGCGCTCTCGCTCGCGGTCTGCCAGAGCGCCCAGAGCCCGCCTTTTATACGGGCCGGCCGCGGCGCCGCGTGTTGCAGTGACGTCGGCTCTGTCTGCGAGTTCCAGAATTCTCAAACATCTCAGGAATGCTGGTTGGCGCGGGCTGCTGCCAAGCGCCTCCCCTGGCTCCGTTGCACCTTTTTTTTTTTTTTTTTTTTTTTTTTTTTTGGTCCTGGACCCGTCAAGAAAACAATCTTCCGTTTTTTCCACTTTAAATAACTACCTCTATTGGGGAGGGCTCTTTCTAGCGTTTTGGTGCTGATGATGGTGGTGGAATGGGCGAGGGGGGCGAGCTCAGAACTTTGCCTGCCCTGGGAGGGTGGGAGGACCTGGGAGGGAGGAACAAAAGTGGTTTTGTCTGGTGATGCCGAGTTGACCGGGCAGACTTGGAAGCTCTCACCCGGGAAGGCAGCGAACTGTTTGCTTGTTTACAGAGAAGGTGAGAGTCAAGTTATCTATTGAGAGGTGAATGGGGTGGGGGAGTGCGTCTATTTGTGGATTTCATAGAGGCATGCTCGGATCAAATTCCAAAGCTTTGGTGTGGTGTTTATTAGACAAGTTAAGTGTGTTGCAAATTAATACCCGCACTGGCATTTATGAATGAGAAGAGGGAAAAAAAAAATCAACTCCCCCCCACTGTCTGGCAGATTCCCAGGCAGAGGTCTTCCCCCTTCCGCCCCCCTCCCTTTTTTGGTATGTCGTACTTGTTTGTTTTTGGAGGTTCCCACTTAAGTTCCAGCCCACTGCCTGGGTTGGAAGTCCGAGAGGAAACGAACGCAGGGAATTCTCTGGGAGACTGACTTCTACTTCCTCACGGATGCGGGAGACTGGGTAAGCCCTTCCAGCCTCCCTCCGTGGGCAGGAGGCAGTGCTAACTAAACAGCCAGCCAAAAGCTATGGGGACCACCTTGCAGTGATTTGTCCAGAGGTCATCACCTGTGTATACTGCAGTGCCGAACCAGATCCCAGGACCTTTGTGCCCAGTGGATCTAAAGCTAAAAGTTTTGTGGGGTTTTTAACATGTTTCCTTGGGACCACTTAGAAGCCTCCCATTTCAAATGGATTGCAGTGCTTTTCTAGTTAAGTACAAAGAAAAAGATTAGAATATAATTAACAGAATAAAAAAAAAATCCAGTTCTGTCTTTAGCACACTCAGTAGAAGCCCCCCAAAAGCAGTTTGCTTTAACATCATCAATATCATTAGTAGGACTGAGAAATTATCCCTCGAAATTTAAAAAACTGTCTCCTTGTGCAATTTTAATAAAAACATACACAAGTAATTATGGTAACCTTTCTTTTATATGTGCTCTAGAACTCTTCGTTCTTTTAAAAGTGTAGGGCTGTTCAGTCTTCACAATTTAGCAGTCTTGCTTAAGAAGTACTTCAGTGCCAACTTTTCTGTGAATGACTGATAATCACAATGAGAAGCTACTGCAGTGAAAACATCCTCCAATAAAGAGAACTGCGGCAGGAAGGAGTTAAGTTTCATTCATTCAAAAGTGCCCTTTCGTAAGTCTAAGAGGCTTTTGCTAGTTGGAGTAGGATCTCTAAGGCTTTGTTGGAGGGGGTGTGGGGTGCCGGGCTTACTTTTTAAGACTATGGCTAGTCAGGTGCTATGCAAATAAAAAGAGGAAAATCTGGGCCCTACTTTGTACTCAAGGCAGTCCATCCATTATTATTTGGGAAACGATTTTTTTCTGCATTAAAACTTCATTATTGTTTCCCTCTTAATGAAGTGATTGGGAATGGGGGTGAGTAGGCGCAGCACAGGGTGGGAGGAGGTCGTGGGGAGAGAATGGAGAGGAGTGTTCCTGGCTTCTGTTGTGGAGTCTTTTCTCTTTGACTTCATGGTTGTAAGTATTTCCAGATGGTGAATCAGACACCAGACGTAACAATATTTCCATATTTGGGTATAGCAGTAGCCTGCGTTTTTAACATTTTTCTGCCTCTGTTATCCAACCACAAAGCATTCTTGACAGCTTCAAATGTTGTTAAATATAGACTTAACTTCTGTTCCCAGAGCAGGAAATTCTTTGGAATTCCTTGTTTTTCACGCAACCTATCATGATTTAAAATAAAATTATAGTGGATGATCCAACTGGCCGCTGTTATACCTTGCTCTTTTATTGAGGAGGACAGTAGATATGCAAAGAGATTCAGCCTGCCACACAGCTTTGAAACACAGGCCATTCCAGAGATTCCTTTAAAAATCAGATTAAAGTTTTCTAACAAGGGTGTGTGGGTTTGTTTCTGGGCTTCAGTTGGGGAATCTCAGAGGATGAGTTTGCCCTAGAGGAGAAACTTAGAGAACCTTACCATCAGCTGCCCATTTAAAGCCAGGAGTGTGTTGTGGGAGGGGGTGGGGAGGTGGGGGAGAGACTGGAGCAACCTATGTGCACAGCCTTTCCATATACTATGTCCTGGTGTGCCTGCTAGTAAACGACAGCATCAGAGGAGAGGAACTGCAGCTCCTCATGTCCTGCTTAAGGATGGTCCAGAAACCCCAGATGTCCTGTCGCCTTTTCGCCTCCTCCACTGAGAGCAGCAGATCAGTTCACGTTGACAGATTAGAGGGGAAATGTGCAATTGTTTATGGGTAAGTGTCTTCGGATGCTAATTGTGCATGGCTCTTTCGCTCTTTTTTTCTCCCTCCTCCCTGCACGGACACCTGGTGAGGGAATAACGGGCCCGCGTTGTTTCCTTGGACTGCACGGCACAGAGAAGGAGCTGCTTGTCTTCCGCAGCTCCTAGCTTTGAGCTGAGTGATGGGGACATCTCTCACCCGCTGCTGCCAGGGAATTTTAGGTCACCAAAAGAAAGGTTCACTGTCTGGCGGCAACTGAGAATAATAATCACCTTAAAACTGTCGACTCCGCTTTCCCAGCCCTAGACCAGTGGTTCTCAAACTTTGGCGCGTCTCAGAATCACCCGGAGGGCTGATTTAGAGACTAATTGCTGGGCCCTAACCCCAGTGTTTCTTATTGGCTACGTTTCTAACAAGTCCCGAGGTGATGCTGCTGCTGGTCCGGGGACGCCCACTCTGAGCAACACCGTCTTGGACGGTAGGAGTGCCTCTACTAGCGGTGTGTCTGCGCGTGCATGTGCCCTCATAGTCAGGTCCTCACCTGCACACCCCGTCTCACAACTACACATTTTACAGGCATTTAATGAACAGAACATTTTACGGGGACGGCAAAAGGTCAGCTTTAAGGTAGCGCCCCCCACCCCCCGCCCCGCATCCTTTCTCTCCACCCCGCTCCGGCCCCCTACCCCCACCCTGGGGAGTGATGGCAGGGAGAGCCAGAGGTAATCAGGCTGGCGGCGAGGGCTGGGACAGGGTAGTGCTCCGCTGCCCTGGGGACCCCTGCGGAGACAGCGTGCGGGGTCCGCGTCGCGGGGAGACCCGGCGCTGAAGCCGTCCGCGCGCCGGGCCACTTGCTGTCCGCCGCCCCCTGCCGGCCGCCGGGCCCGCGCGCCCGAAGTCGCGGCGGTGGGCAGGACTCGAGGTTTCCGGCGGCGCGCGCCCGCAGGACGTTTCCAGCCCCGGCCCATATTTGGTGAAAGTCTTTCAAGATTCCGTCATCCAGCTCCGGGGGGCGGCGGCGGCGGCGACGGCGGCCCCCGGAGCGGGCCCTGAGACCGCGCGGCTGCCGCCGAGTACCGGCGCCTGGACCTCGGGCCGCGGGGCCTCAGGCCCTGCGGGCGGGCGGCATCAACGCGCTCGGGAGACCGCCGCGGCCCAGCCCCTGCCCCGGCCCGCACCCCTACAAGGGCCCGGGCCCATCCCGCGCTGCGTGGGAGGCTGGCGCGGAGGGTGCCGCGGCCGGATTATGTCACTTTTCCCGTCCACCCCACTGTTGACTCGTCCTCCCAGCGGGGCAGCGAGTTGCCGCGTTGTGCCAGACTTAGAGGGTACGCCCAGGCGCAGGGGTGTGGGTGTGTGTGTCAGAGGGTGGCGTTGGCTCCGACCTGGAGCCCACCCGAGAGCAGGGACATGGAATTGACTCTGGGGAGAAGTCCCAAAGGGCTGGGTCCTATTATCCCGAGAAGGGAGAGAGACTAGATTAGATTTCGGCTTTTCTGGGTCTCCCACAACCCTTTAATCTTTCTCATCAGTAAGTACCAAGGCTGGGGTGGGGGGTGGAGTGGGGGTGTGGGCCCCTGGATAGGAAGCCCTAGCTCTGCTGTCCACAGGCCTGCAGCCTTCGGTAAGCTGTTCATCCTCTCTAGACCTCGTACCCTTCACCGGTCCATTGGGAAAGGGGACCAGTAAGTAGTACAGCTAGAGCAGCCCCTTTCAGGGCTAAAGTTCTTGCCATTCTCTCCTTGTCTTATTATTATAAGAGAAGCAAACACTTAACACCACTCTATGTTAGGCTCCGTTTTGAACGCCTGCTGTGTGTTGATTCATTTAATTCTCCAGTGTCCCATTGAGGCGGATCCTCTTGTTAACACCATCTTCTACCTAAATGAAGACGTGGGTGGGGCGTCTGGATGGCTCAGTCTTTAAGCATCTGCCTTGGGCTCAGGTCATAATCCCAGCATCCTGGGATCGCTCCCTCTCCCACTCCCCCTGCTTGTGTTCCCTCTTTTGTTCTGTCTCTCTCTCTGTCAAATAAATGAAATCTTAAAAAAAAAAAAAAAAAAAAAAGAAGAAGAAGACGTGGAGGCACAGGTGGGTGGTTAAGCAAAAGACACACAGGAGGTAGCGGAATTGGACACAGGTGTCTTGGTTCCAACAAGCCTCCTACTTAAACATTACGCATACTGCCTATTCCCCATCTCTTCAGATATTCAGGCCTGCCCCCTCTCCTAGAATTTTACCTTTTTCTAACTCTATCACAGCTTACCCAGATATCCCAGGATAAATGCATCAAATAGAAAAATAGTTGATAAGTTAACTGAAGCTGGGCTAACCTCAGAATTGCCTAATGTATTGACTCTTGGGAAGGAGGGGGAAAGGGGTGTTGCATTTTAACAGGAAAAGCCTTAATGCAAGTAAATTTATGCAGTGGGCTTTTAAGCACCTTTGCAGGCTGGTGGGGACCTTTGGGGTCCTTCTGATACCTCACAAGCTACACTGATCGAGGAGTCTTAATGTCTGGAGTAAGGCTCGAGCCGGTAGAAATTGCATTTGTCACAGAGATAAAGTTTTCAAGGTCATTTACTTGATACCTTATCAGTCTGAATGTGCCTTACAGGTTGAATATGCTATTAACCTGTTTTTTTCCACTAGATATTTAATTATGTGTGTATCTGAGGACAAACTGATTATCCCCTTTGAACCCAGATTTATTCAGAGCTCCTGGTATGTCATGGCACTGTGGTAGGCACTGGTGACATCAGAAAGAGGGCCTTAACATTGACCTTCCCCTGGAGGACTCTGCAGTCTGTTGCAGAAGTGGGTACAAAGTGCTCTACGGACACTTCTCTGCCTGGAGAATGAGGGTGGAAATACTCTTAGTCTGAAAGGATGAGCAAGAATCTGATACAGGGAAAGACATTGGAAACAGGGAAACAGAGACTTGACATGCATGACGAGAGTGCACCTAGCGTGTTTGGATTGTTGGATTCCTTTGGGGAACTGGCAAGTCTGCAAATAGATTGACCTGTCATAACCCTGGGGACTCTGGCAGTTGTGAGCCCTGTGAAGTTTGACCTTGGTTTCCTCATCTATAAGATAATGGGGTTGCCCCAGCTCAGGGTACAAGCACTGAAGGACTCATAGGGATAAACCAAGTAACAAAATGCCACAAAAGGATTTGTGGTGGCTGACACTAGGCTGCAGCATTGGGGAATCATGGTGATAGTGGGGACGAACCATGGGAGTCTGAGGTTGACAGGTGAAAATGTAGGTCTGGCGTTTGTCTATTTTCTCATTTTTTAAAGGATATCAGAGATCTGGATTTTTCTGTGAAGTTCTTTTAAATATTGGCAACTAATTAAACAATGTTAAAAAGCCATCTAAGTCGTTCCTAGGAAAATCAAAAAAGGCAGTGTCTGGGGCTGCCATTTGTGCTTTCTGGCCTGAATGACTCCAGAACCTGTCCTGCTCCATCCAGCATTCTGCATTTGACAGCATTCTGTTACTCCCAGCCACTCAGAAAATATCAGGTCCTAGCACCTAAGGCTCCATTTAATTGTCAGGTTGAGGAGGCTTTCATTTACTTAAGAATCAGTGCTGCCACTTAACTCAGTTGTAGGAGTTTATACTTTTATAAGCAGAATTGGAATGAGTCTTTTTCTTATTTTCTACTTCACTCACTCCGAGACACTACTGAGTCTCCTTCTTTCTTCTCCCCCCTGAGTTTTTGTTGTAACCGGCTGGCATTGCCTTGGCAGCATGATAGGAAACACTTTTTTTTAGGGCATCTGTAACCAATGGGAACTATATCTGTTTATTTCCTCCACCTGGCATCTGTCCACAGGAAGCGAGGCATTTCTAACCCCCTCACCTTACAGAACTTATTATTTGGTGATAACACAAAAACATTTCATTGGAACAGATCAGAAGGCACTTCTCCCACTCCACCCAGCAATCCGTCTTCTAAACATGATTAAGCAATATGATACGTATTAATTATCAGTCACTATCAGATTCAAACGATTAAGAGTTAACCTTCTCCTCTTGTGTTTTATTTCCAGAGATATCTGTCTCTTAATTGCCTACTTAAAACCACACTTACCACATTCAGAATTTAGAAAAGATTTGATTCGGGCAGAGTACTTGAGCACACAGTTCCTACAGAAAAATTGAAGCAATTTATTCTTGCAGGTTTTTGCTGATCTGAGGACTAAGAACAAAAGAGGATCCCGGCTATTGGGCTGATTTTGTGAAATAAGACATAAAGACACATTTAATGTTTAGCAAGATGCTTGGGTCATAGTAAGTGCCTAATAAATTCCAATTACTGCTACAGCTAAGCCCCATCATTATCTTAACTTTTATTACAATTAGCATAGAATGAGCTAGCCTTATCCTCTAGCGAATGTTCTGCATTATTTGGACTAGATGAACTCGAGTTATAAAAACATTTGATAAATGGTATATGGAGGAAGTGATTTAAAAAGTCCATGCAGCCCAGTTCTCTGGCTTACATCAAAGTCCCAGTGACCATTTAAGAAAGCACTTGAGCTCTGCTTGTCATGGAATTGCAAATTTGCATACAGGGAGTGGTGAGCCCTCTGACATTTTGCCTCCGTTTCCTCATCTATAAAAGACAGTGGGGTTGCCCCAGCTCAGGGGTCATGCACTCAAGTGCCCCAGGAACCAGCCAGGTATAAAACACTGTATCTGAGGAGTACTGGCAGCTGACTCTTGGCCTCAGCAAACGGAAGCTATGGGGATAGTTTTATCAATGGGACCTAGGTTTTACCTGCCAAAGACGAGGGAGTTAGTGTATGTAGAGATGAGTTAGTGATTTTATCTAATGTTTATACCCTTGTTGGTTATAGTGTTCCATTTTGTCTCCATTTAAATGATGAGAAAACCGGGGCATCTGGGTGGCTCAGTGGTTTAAGCCTCTGCCTTTGGCTCAGGTCATGATCTCAGGGTTGTGGGATCGAGCCCCACATCGGGCTCCCTGCTCAGCAGGGAGCCTGCTTCCCCCACCTCCTCTGTCTGCCTCTCTGCCTGCTTGTGATCTCTGTCTGTCAAATAAATAAAATCTTTAAAAAAAAAAGTCCAATAAAAAAAAATGATGAGGGGCAGATGGGTGGCTCAGTGGGTTAAGCCGCTGCCTTCGGCTCAGGTCGTGATCTCAGGGTCCTGGGATGGAGTCCCACATCGGGCTCTCTGCTAAGCAGGGAGCCTGCTTCCTCCTCTCCTCTCTCTGCCTGCCTCTCTGCCTACTTGTGATCTCTCTCTCTGTCAAATAAATAAATAAATAAATAAAAATCTTAAAAAAAAAAAAAAAATGATCAGAAAACCGAGCCTGAGCTAGCTAGAGTCAGTAATGGGTGCAAGGGCAAAGAGCTGTTGAGGGAGAGCAGAGGGTCTGTCTCCAAAGGTTATTCTTTTAAGGAAGAACATGGGAGGGATGCCGGGGCGGCTTAGTTGGTTGAGTGTCTGCCTTCTGCTCAGATCAGGATCCCAGGGTCCTAGCATTGATCAAGTCTCATATGGGGGCAGAGGGGTGTTGGGGTGGGTGTAGGTGTAGGTGGGGAGGTTTCCTTGCTCAGCAGGGAGCCTGCTTCTTCCTCTGCCTTCTGCTCCCCGACTTGTGCTCTCTCTCTCTGACAAATAAAGTCTTTTAGAAAAACAAAACAAAACTATAGGATTGCTCTCCATGAAATCTGCCTTAGAGTTTAGAAACTTGCCCTCAACGTCTTGACCTCCCCTGAGAACTGACTGTAGACTTTACTTTAATATATTTCTTAATGTTTCTTGGACTTCTGTGGTTTTCAGTAATTGTAGGCCCCAGTGTCTTCTCAAGAGTCTGGTAATGAATTAGTTAAGCAGTAAAAAAGGGTTCCCTCCTCACAAGGACCCTTGCCTAAGTGCTCCTGTTTCCTCTGAAGAAAAAGATATGCGTCAGAACAAAGGAGATACTTCTACTGTAACTTAGTCATCACCATCAACTTTGTTACTGGAGGCAGACAGAGCCGGCACCTCCCACAACCAGGTCACCGCACAACGGTTACTAAGCACGGAGCCCTCCAGGCACCCACCCTGAGCTCCCTGTGTCTCTGAGACTTACGCAAGCAAGCGCAAGCATCTCTTAGCCGTGGATGTGAGGGTGGGGGTGGGGTGCCCAAGGCTATGACGATAAGTAAAAGGCAAAGAGCACTTTGAGGCTAGTCCCAGGCATTTCTTTTAAATTTTGTACCTCCTCTGCTTTGAGTAGGTTTTAGCTCTCCAAAGGAAAAAAATGTTTTTAAATAGCTAATCTGTGTGTGTGTGTAGTTGTTTCTTACTTTTATTTCTTTTAAAATTGAGATACAATTGACATATAACATATTAGTTTCAGGTGTGCAACATATGGTCCAATATTTGTATATCGTAAGAAATGTTCATGCAATATGTCTACTTAACACCAGTCACCACACATAGTTACATTTTTTCCCTTGTGAGGTGAACTTTTTAAGATCTACTCTCTTAGCAACTTTGAAATATACAGTACGGTATTATTAACTGTAGTCACCATGCTGTATATGACAGCCCCAGGATTTACTTATTTTATAATTGGAAGCTTGTGCCTCTTTGATCCCCTAAACAGTCAATTCTTAACGGACAAAGATAATAGTGTTCCACACTTGAATTTTTGAGACTCTGGGAAAGGCTGCTGGGGAATGACAAAAGTATAGAATATATAATGAAACATTGCAGATCCAGAAGGTTAGTAATTCAGGTCAATCCTATAAATATGGTGTATATGCCAGGCTTTGTGCTAGGTGGCAACACCAAGAGGAATAATATCTACACTTGGCCATCAAGGCTCTCAGAGCCTAGGGGGAGGTGTAGACGTTGGTGCAGAGAATACAATATAGAGATCTACACTCTAGGTGTAGTGCAACCAAATTGCTTTGGGAGTACAGACAAGGGACATCTAATTTAGAGTCCCACCCCTTAAAGATGTGAGGACTTGCTGAGTTTATAAATTCTGATGGCTGGGAGTGGGTCAGGCACAGTTAGGCACAGATGCTCGCATACACATTCCCTTTGAAGTTGGCCGTTGCAGAGGACGTGTGCATCTTTGTGAGACAATAGAAAACACCTAAACGTGAGAATCTTATGATGGGCCTCTTAAGATACATTGATGAAATACCAGAGCAGCCTTTTGGGTGCTGGTGGGAATTCTTATCACTATGGATCCTTCTTTCTGAGAGGGGAGGGAAGGGAACTGACATTTACAGGACACCTGACAAGAGCCAAAAGCCTTAAAGGTGATCTCATGTTATGTTCACGAAAATCCTTTAAGATGAACATTTTAACATTTTCAAAGTGGGGTTCAGAGAAGTTAAGCAACTTGCCGAACACCAGGCAGTTAGAATGTGACCCAACAGGGATTCTAACCCAGTCCTGTCTGACTCCAAAGCCTGTGACCTTTCTACATTTCCTTTTTTTTTTTTTATTTTTAAAGATTTTATTTATTTATTTATTGGACAGACAGAGATCACAAGTAGGCAGAGAGGCAGGCAGAGAGAGAGGGGGGGGAAGCAGACTCCCTGCTGAGCAGAGAGCCAGAGGCGGGGCTCGATCCCAGGATTCTGGGATCACGGCTGAGCCAAAGGCAGAGGCCATAACCCACTGAGCCACCCAGGGGCCTCTCTTTCTACATTTCTGCTGCACTGTCCTGACTCCCCGAGTTTCCAGTGCTTTTAGGAGTGTTTCCTCTTTTTCTCCTTTATTGTGTTATTACCCTCCCCTTCATGGAGCCGGCCTTTCCCTTTTCCTTAGCCCTTTCAGATTCATGGATGTTTGAAGTCTTTGAGCCACTAGCGCGTCTAGCTTCTAAAAGGAGGTACACACTGATGTGAATGGGAGCATTACCATCTTGTCGACATCATCACCACATCATTATAATCAGCAGGCATGGTGACTTTCATCTCCACTTACATTTGCTTCTTTGCTGGGCACTATGTGGAAAGATTTAGATGTATGTGATTTCTGTTATCTGGGGACAGATGAAAAGTTCCAGAGGATGTGGAGTTTAATGAGCTATAATGAAGGAAGGGACACCTGGGCGGCTCAGTCAGTTAGACATCTGCCCTCAGCTCAGATCATGATCCCAGCGTCTTGGGATGGAGTTCCTTGTAGGGCTCCCTTCTCAGCGGGGAGTCTGCTTCTAACTCCCCCTCTGCCCCTCTCTGTGCTCATGCTCTCTCTCACTTTTTCTCTCTCAAATAAATAAAGAAAATCTTAAAAAAAAAAAAAAAGGAAAGAAAGAAGTATTATTTGGGGATTCTGTGTTTGAAAGACAGAAGGGAAGAGCCAGGGCAGTCAGAGCCCGCACTAGACTGCTGTGTAGGTCTATAAAGGCGAGGTGGTATCAATGAAAGATAACAGAGAAAGAGCAAATACAAAGAGAGTGGAAACTCAGAAGAAAGCTTGGTGACTATATGAAGAGGGTATGGGGCCGGTGCACTGAGGCACGCACACCCATGCACATTCATGAGCTCCCATGTGCAGAAGGTAAGGTTGGGAGGGTTGGGATGAAGGGACCATCGTGAATTATGACATTCCCATGGATTCATTTTCTTTTCTAGTTACCGCGGTTGATCTAGATTTCATTCATCTTTCTTTTCTCTGGATTTTCACCACATACTAGGTCATCATTCTACTATTTTGAGTAGAGAAATCCTTTACTCTCAGTCCAAGAAAGGGAACCAGAAAGGGCCCACTTTGATAGCTGGGCCATCTTTATTCAGGGGCTTACAACCCTAAAAGCTGGAGCCATAGGAGGAGGTAGGGGTGAGGAGGGAAGGGGAGCAAACTCAGGGAAGCTTTCTGAAGTGGCATAAACTGAGAATCGAGATGATTTCCACTTGAAGTCACCTCTCCACTTATGAGTCATTAACTATGTGGAACCAAACACAGTTAATTTAGCACCACGTTGGAAAGCTTAGAACGTGAACTGCATTCCAGGGCCCGGGCATCCAGGTTTTAATCCTTTGTAAACGCCTCTCTTTTGGAACACAGTTTGGTGTCAGTACATAGGAACTAAGAATTGTGCCAACTGGTGAGTCATCGCGCTCTGCTTTCTTCCAGAGGACTGTGGGAAAAGGATGGGCAGACTGGTTCAGATAAAACCCTGTCCCACCCAAACTCTCACTGAAGACTTGAAACCAATCCATTTTTTAAATGTTTTTAAAATCTAATTGAACTCAGAGAAATGATAAAGCCTCTGTTCTTTGCTTTCAACTTGGATCTGAAGGCTTGCTTTGTTTTTCTAAGTCTCTAGGCCATCACATTGGGTTATGACCCTTGAGTTCATGCTTGCTTTTTAAAGGACACTTAATAATTGATTGCACTGTGCTCGGTTTGGGGGATACAAAGATGGGTCCCTGACTTTGAGAAGCACACAGGCTAGAGCGCTGAGAGCATGTGTAAATATTGTGTATGTAAATACTGTGTATTAGATCCCTTCATAAAGGTACAGTGTGCACAATCTTTTCTGGATCTCTGTCTGAACATGGACCCACACTAAGGGTGAGGTTTTCTCATTGCACTGGACAGTGTTGCTCTTGGAACTTCCAATGCTTCCTCTGCAAACTTGGAAGAACAAGCACTGTTTTTCTCTGCTTGAATTTAATTGACTCTGCTTATGATAGCCTTGGGAGTCCTCTAACAACCTCTCATTAATAAGGTTGGATATTTTTTTTCAAATGCCTTTCCACTTCCCTTTGATAAGCTGTCCAGGTGTTTAGAGCCTTTGGGGGAAAATTCCATCTTCTGGTGTTCTAATGATGAGTAGGGGATATGTGAATTATATTTTTGGCCTTAGCTGAAATGGTGCATGGTGAATCTTAAGATTGCTGTTATACGGTTTTAAAGGTGAGCCCAGTTATTTGAAGCTTTTTTCCCCAGGCAGTTGACTACAGTGGAAGTGGAAAAGAAGGGAGAGCATATTGAGTAAGAGGACTGTACTCCAGGATTCTATTACATTGGTGGCATTTTAGAGAATTGTTTAATTTGATTCCACCATTGTTTGTGGTGTGCCATCTGTGTTATTTCCTTTCTTCTATTTACTTTGGCTTTCGTTTTCTCTTATTTGTCAAGTTTCTTAATGTGGAGGCTGAGGTCACATTTCTTTTCTTCTCTATTATAAGCTTTTAGTGCTACAGATTTCTCTCTAACTCTGGCTCCATATGCATCCCACATCTGATATGTTGCTTTTATTTTCATTCAGTTCAAAGGAGTTTCTAGGGTTTCTTTTTGAAATTTTTTTCACTTTTGAGTTATTTAAAAGTGTGTTACTAGGATCCAATGATTTGGATAGTTTTTGAGTATCTTTCTGTTCTTTATTTCTAGTTTCGTTTAATTCTGGTCAAAAAATAGGGGTGCCTGGGTGACTCATCATTCAGCATCTGCCTTCAGCTCAGGTCATGATCCCAGGGTCCTGGGATCTAGCCCCGCAACCGGATCCTGGCTCCTTGGGAAGCCTCCTTCTCCCTCTCCCACTCATCCTGCTTATGTTCCCTCTCCTGCTGTGTCTCCATCAAAAAAATAAATAAAATCTTTCTAAAAAGCTGTGGTCAGAAAAAGAAACTGTGTATGACTTGAATTCTTTTACTTTTATTGAGACTTATTTTATGCCCCAGAATATGGTCTACCTTGAAAAGAATACCTGAGGAGAGTGTTCCGTAAAAGTCAGTTAGGTTAAGTTGTGTGATCATGATGTTCAAGTGTTCTACATTCCCACTGATTTTTGTCTACCTATTCTTTGGATAAATAAAAGCGGGGTATTGAAACCTCCAACTGCAGTGATAGATTTTTCTATTTTTCCTTTCATTTTGTCAGGTTTTGCTTGATATATTTTAAACATCTGTTATTAGGTGCATAAATATGTAAGTTTGCTAAATTCTCTTGATAAATTGGCCCCTCTATAATTATGAAATGTCCTTCTATGATAGTTAATTTTATGTGTCCACTTGACTATGCCATGAAGTACCCAGATATTTGGTCAACCTTATTCTGGGTGAAGGTGTTTTTTGATAAAATTAACATTTGAATTGGTAGACTGGGTAAAGTGGATTGCTCTTCCTGTGGTGGGGCAGGGTGTCATCCAATCAGCTGAAGGTCTAAATAGAACCAAAAACTGAGTAAGAGGAAATTCCTCCCACGTGAGTGCATTTGAGCTGGGAACCTCAGTGTTCTTCCTGTCTTTGGACTTGAACTGGAACATCTGTTCTTCCCGGGTCTTGAACCTGCTGACCTTGGGCCTGGGACTATACCATCAGCTCTCCTGGGGGTCTCCAGCTTGCCGGCTGAAAATCGAGGGGCTTGTCAGCCTCCATACTCCTGGGAGCCAATTTCTTATACTAAACTAATTTTTTTGAGAGGGGAAGGAGCAAAGGGAGAGGGACAGAGAAAATCTTAAGCGGGCTCCACACCCAGCTTGGAGTGCATCTCACAATCCCAAGACCCTGACCTGAGCCAAAATCAAGAGTTAAACGCTTAACTGACTGAGCCACCCAGGAGCCCCTAAACTTCTCTTTCTCTATTTTTCTTTATATTATTTATCTGTCTGTACTTATTATATATGTGTATATATATATGTTTGTATTATATGTATGTATCTTTTTATATATACACACATATATATGTGTGTGTATATATATGTATATATGTTTGTGTGTATATTTATATTTATATTTCCTATTGGTTCTGTTGGTTTCCCTGGAGAACTCTTAATACATTCTCTTTATTCCTACTACATTAGTAGTAGTAGGAATTGCTCTGAAATCTACTTCCAACTCCAGGTTTCTTTTGATTAGTTTAGCATGTTATATTTTTTCATCTCTTACTTTTAATCTGTGGGTGTCTTTACATTTAAAGGGGGTTTCTTGTTTTGCTTGTTTATCCAATGTGACAGTCTCTATCTTTAAATTGAGGTGTTTAAACCACTCCCACTTAATGTGATTATTGATACAGTTAGGGTTAATCTGTCATCTTGCTGTTTTCTATTTGTCCCATTGATTCTTTATTCCTCTTTGCCATTTTTCTTCCTTTTTCAGACTGAATTTTTTAAAAATAATTCTATCCTACTCCTTTTATTGGCTTATGGGCTGTAACTCTTTGTTGTTTAATTTCAGCTGTTGATTTAGGCTTTACAATATACATTTTAAATTTATCACAGACTACCTTCAAGTGATTTTATACTGTTTCACATGCAATATAAGCACCTTAAACAGTACAAAGGTACTTCTCCCTGAAGCACTTCTTTTAATGTTTCTTGTGCAGGTGTGCTGGTGATGAATTCTCTCAGCTTTTGTGTATCTAATTAAGAATTTGTTACATTTTCCTTTTTAAAACTTTTTTATTTTGATATAATGTGGACTCCAGGAAGTTGCAAAAAAAAAAAAAAAAAACGTTATTAGAGTCAGTCCCGTGAACCTTTTACTCAACTTTCCCCAGTGGTGGCATCGTTTAACTGTAGTACGATAAAACCAGGAAATTGACACGAGTACAGTACTGTTAACTAGCCGACTGACCTTACTCAGTTTTTGCCAGCTCTTTCATGTACTCATTTATGTTTTTTACCTTCATATTTGAAAGTTATTTTTACTGGATATTGGACTTCTATGTTGCCAGTGTTTTCTTCCAGTTAAAGATGTCTCACTGTTCTGGCTTGTGTTGTTTCTGATGAGAAGTCTTCTGACATTCTTATCTTTATTCTTCCCTGTGTAATATATCATTTCAGTGGCAGCTTTTAAGAATTTTCTCCTTATCATCAGTTTTAAGCAATTAGATTATGATGTGCCTTGTGTAGTTTCCTTGTGTTTCTTGTGCTTGAGATTCTTGTATCTGTGGGTTTATAAATTTCATCCAATTTGGAAAAAATTTTCAGCCATTATTTCCTCAAATATTTTTTGGTCTCACATCACAATCCTTCTCTGCATTTAGAAGACTCCATATTAGGTCACTTGAACTTTTTACCAGCTCACTGGTCTCTGTTTACTTTACTTTTAGTCTTTTTTTTCCTCTGTGTGTTTTATTCTGGATAATTTTTAATGTTATATCTCAAGTTCATTAATCTTTTCTTTTATGATAGACATATAATCTGCTGTTAATCAAATTTATTTTTTTTTTACATTTATTGTATTTTTCATCTCAGACATTCTACTTTCATTCTACTTTGATTTGGGTCTTTAAAATATCTCCTTGTAACTACACAGCAGTTAATCTTTTTATGACCTGACTTTTCGAGTATATGGAATATAGTTATAATAACTTTTAATGTCCTTTTCTATGAATTCTATCATATTTGTCATTCCTGGGCCTGTTTCTACTGAGTGGTTTTTCTCCTCAATACAGATCATATTTCCTTACTCATTTGAAAGCCTGGAAATTTTTGATGGGATATCAGGCATTGTGAATTTTATCTTCTTGGGTGCTAAATATATTTCCTAAACTTATTCTTAGGTTTTACTCTGGAACATGGTTAGGTTAGTTGGAAACAATTGAATTCATTCAAATTCTTGTTTTTAAGCTTTATTAGGGACCAGAGCAGCATTTAGTCTAAGCTGAATCTGCCCCCACGATTGAGGCTAAACCTTTCAGTGGACTTCAACTGCTGTGCCCTGACTTCAGAAGTTCTTCACTCTGGCCGGTAGAAACACAAACTATTTCCAGTCCTATGTGTGTTCCAAGAATTGTTCCCTCCACTCCCTTTAGGCAGTTCTTTCCCCAGCCTTGGGTAATTCCTCACCAGAATGCACCATTCATTCAGTACTTAGTTGATGACACGAAGGCTGTGCTTATCAGATCCTTTCTGGGAAGCTCTTCCCTGTCCAGTACTCGGCCCTATTTTCTCTAGATACTTTGGCTTCTCTAGACACCTGCCTCTGTCAGATCTGCTCAGGGAGACTGCTGGCCTCTGACAGGGTCCCCCGGCCTGTGCTGCAGCCTGGATATTCTTTTCAGGCCATGAGCTGGGGTAATTGCAGGTCTCATCTCTTTTATTTTCCCGCTCGAAGCAGTCACTAGACTGTACTGTTTGATGTTCTATGTCTACAAAATGTTTCCTATGTTTTGTCTGGTTTTATTATTTGTTGCAGGTGGGAAAGTAACTATGGTCATTGTTTCTCCATTTTAGCAGAAAATGGAAGTCCTACAACTGGAATTTTGCTGAAGAAACTTTATTGGCTGCTATAACAAAGTATCACAAACTGGATGGCTTAGAATAGCAGAAATGTATTTTCTCAGAGTTCTGGAGGCTCAGAGTCCAAACTCCAGGTGTCAGCAATGCCATGCTGCTTCCACAGACTCTTCCTTGCTTCTAGTATTCCTTGGCTTTAGATGCCTCCCTCCAGCTTCTGTTTTCATCTTCACGTGGCCTTTTCCCTGCTTTGTCTATGTCTCTGTGTCCAAATTTCTTCTTCTTATAAAGGCATCAGTCATTGGATTAGTGGTGCCTTTGGCCCATTGGTGGACCCTAATCCATCCCAATCTAGTATAATCTCTTCTTAACTTGATTACATCTGTGTCTTAGTTTGGGGTGCTGTACCAGAATATCATAGACTGGGTAGCTTTAAAAAACAAACATTTATTTCTCACAGTTCTGGAGGCTTAGAAGTCCAAGGTCAAGGTCCCAAGAGACCCAGTGTCTGGTGAGAGCACTAGTCCTGGTTTGCAGATAACGGTCTTCGACACAGCAAAGAGAGCAGAAAGGTATTTGTCCCTCTCATGTCGCTTCTTATAAAAGCACTGATCCCATTCATAAGGGCTCTACCCTCATGACTTAATTACATCCCAGAAGCCCCATTTCCCTATGTCACACACATTGGCAATTTAGGCTTCAACATGAATTTGTGGGGTTGAGGGACATAAACATTTAAACATTCAGTTCATAGCAATCTGCAAGTACCCTACATCAAATTGGGTCACATTCATAGGTACCAGGAGTTAGCATTTTAACATATCCTTTGGGGGTGTGGGCACGGTTTAACACATAACAAAAATATGCTTTCTTCTTGTTTTTTGTTTTGTTTTAAATCAATCTCTCTCTCTCTCTCTCTCTTTCTGTTTTTGATAAAGACTATTTATTTATTTATTTGACAGACAGAGATCACAAGTAGGCAGAGAGATAGGCAGAGAGGACCCTAGGATCATGACCTGAGCCAAAGGCAGAGGCTTTAACCCACTGAGCCACCCAGGTGCCCCTAATATCTCTCTTTTTTTAAAAGTAAGCTGTACACCCAATGTGGGGCGTGAACTCATGACCCCAAGATCAAGAGTTGCATGCTCTTTACCAAGCCAGCCAGGCATCCCTTTCTTCAGTTTTATAAATGACTTTTTACATTTTATTAGGTTTTTAATTTTAACTTCAGTATAATTAACATACAGTGTTGTATTAATTTCAGGTGTACAAATATAGTGATTCAGCAATTCTATACGCTGTTCAGTGCTCATCGTCTTTAGTCCCTATCATCTGTTTCACCCATCCCCCACCCTATGCTTCTTATTTAAAGTATATTTTAAATAAAACAGAGGTGACTGATCTTTGTGGGGAAACCGTTAAAATACTCTGCATTAGTTTATCTTTAGACAGCCTCAAGTATTTATGATAGTTTCTTTTTTTCCCTTTAAGAAGGAAATCGGTTTCATTTTTTTAATAAGATCTTCTTTATTATGAAAGCGATATAAACCACACTGCAGCTGATGCAGAAAATAGAAGGAATAATCAGCTATAATTTTATGATAGTTTCTAAATCAGTTCCATATTTATTTTAATTATGATTTGTTAATACAATGAAATTATTGCTTTAAAACTTTTCATATTGGCTTTTAAAAAAAAAGCCATTATATATATATTTTGGCCTTCTGTTTCACTCTGAACCAAAGGGATTATTAGGGATTAAAAGAACTCAAACTGGAAATTGTAGGAATCAGCTGCTCTGATGTTATCTTAAAAGTAGCTTCTTGCCTGAGGATTAAAATGTGTAGTCAATTAAATCTTCATTATTTAGAGGAATTAGAAGAAATGCTGCCAAATAGGCTGACCCTTGATTCCATTTACAAATTCTTTTTAAAGGAAAGCCAGAGAGGAATCACTTACATACTCATCAAATCTCTAATAAAGTTTAATTCCATGAGCTAGCATCATCAATGACAGAACCATGGCCAAAATTGCAACAGCACTCATAAAGGTCTACATTCTAAATGGACTTTCCTAGGGGTGGTAATAAGTGTTGAATCATCCATGCGCCCACAGATCCACAAGTTTTCTGAAGTGGAAGGAAATTCTGATATCTCCATCATCATACTTACTATATTGTACTATTTCAATTGTCTGTTTATGTGACTTTCAAACCATGAGACAATAACTACCTTGGTACTTACTTAATACAGTATAATTTACTAGGTTTTCAGTAAATATTTGTATCCAGAGATGACAACAGGAAATGAGGAAGGAAGGACTAAACAGGTACATGAATAAGGGCCAAAGAAGTTTAGCATCATGTCTGTGGCCACACAGATAATGACAGAGTAGAACTAAAACTTGCTTTCCCAGTTCTCAAGTAGTTTTCTTTACAAAATCTCCTAAATTAATTATCTCTTTAAATCTTAGTTCTTTATCCACATTCTACTAATTTTTGTGGGTAACAATAGATAGCACTCTTACCATACTTACTGTCTTCTGGTATTTTTCTAAGTGCTTTCAATAAATTAAGTCATTTGATCTTTATAACAACTCTGTAAGATGGGCACTATTTTCCTTACATCACAGGAAACTAAAATACAGAGATATTCAGTAATATGCTCAAGGTCACATGTCTCATAATTGGTAAAGCTGAGATTGGAATCCAGGAAGTTACACACTAGTCTATGTATAAACCATTGTCATACATTCCCTGAAATAGAATCATTATCTTTTTGTTAAAGTTCTGTGAGGAAAAGTAAAGTAATTCTTAACAATACAAAATAGCATAATACAAATTTTATTGTACAAAGAACATACGTGTTCTAAAATGTCAGTTGATTTTATGTTCAAGATACTCATTATTTTTTTATTTTCCGTTGAGAGATATAGAAACAATAGAAAAAATAATGCTTGTAAACTAAAATTATTGAGAAGTAAGTTAAAGATATTTCTTGGGTAGTAGTTTGACAGGGTTTTTATAAACAGTATTCAAAAAGTCAGAATTGATTCTTTGTTTCCCCAAGGCAGTTAAGACTTACCCTTTTTAACCTTTTCTGTATAGTTCTGAAGTAAAAGTCATTCTAGTGCTATTCATTTTTTTAAATGATTGCTGTAGGGTCTGCAATATACAGTTAAACTTATCACAGTCTTTCTTCAAATACTATTACATGCTTTCATGCATAACTTAGAACCTTACAACAGTATAATTCCATTTCCCTCTCTGATTTTTGTGCTATTGTATTACACACTTTACTTCTATATATGTTTTAAACTCCCCAATGCCTGGTAATTTCTTTTTGCTTCAGTTGACTGTCTTTTAAAGAAATTTTTAAATGAAAAGAAAAGTGCTTCATATTTTCTCCGATGTTTATCATTTTCGACACTCATTTTTCCTTTCTGTAGATCCAAATTTCCATCTGATAAGATTTTCCTTTTGCTGGAGAAACTTCCTTGAACATAATTTTGTAGCTCAGGTATGATGATGATAAATTATCTCTGCTTTTGTTTATCTAGGACAGTTTTTATTTTGCCTTAATTTTTGGAAAATATTTTGCTTCACCTTCCTCCTTTGGCACTTTAAACCTTTTATTCCATTGCCTTTTGGTTTGCATGTTTCTAAAAAGAAGTCAGCTGTCATTCTTTTTTGTTGCCTCTAGGTAATTAGTCTTTTCCTCTGGCTTGTTTTAATATTTTCTCTTTATCATTGGTTTTCAACAATTTGGTAATCATGTGCCTTGGTTCTATTTATTTTGTTTGTTTGTTTTTATCCTGCTTGAGAGTCATAAAATTTCTGGGATCTGTGGATTTGTAGTTTTTGTCAAATTGGAGAAATTTTTCACTATATAATGCCTTCACATATTTTTCTGTTCTCCTACTCCTTTCCTAGGACTTCAATTTCATAGCTATTACACTGGTTGCTGTTATTCAAAAAGTCATGAAGTTTCTATTCTTTTTTTTTTTTTCCTTCTTGTAGTCTTTTTTTTCTCTGTGCCTAATTTTGGATATATTCTAAATTGCTATGCCCTCAAATTCACTATCTTTTTTTCTTCTGCAGTGTCTTGTTTGTTATTAACCTCATCAGTGAAATTTTCACTTCAGATAGTATATTCTTCAACCCTAGAAGTTCTGTTTGATTCTTTTAAAAAACATCTTCTACTGCTTGTTATATTTATGTTTTCCTTTAAATACTTGCACATAGCTATAATAGTTGTTATTTCTGGTATCATTATCTCTGTCATCTTTAGGTCTGTTTCTATTGATTAATTTTTCTCTGGATTCTAAATCACACTTTCCTGCTTCTTGTCTTGTCTAGTAATTTGCTTTTGGAAGCTGAGTACTATATATGTTATGTTGTTAAGTTTCTCTATTTGTTGTCTTTCTTTGAATAATGAGACTTTGTTTTGGCAAGTAGTTAAATTACATGCAGATAAGTGTGACCCATGGAAGGCCTTATACTTTTCTAAGGCAAATATAAAGTAGCATTCTACTAAGATGTGACTCTACTGTGTCTGTACTGAATGATCTAGAATATCACTGAGGTCTCTACTAGTACTAGTACAAAATTAAAAACCAGGGATGCAATTTAAAAGAACTGGTCAGGGGTGTCTGGGTGGTTCAGTTGGTTAAGCAACTGCCTTCAGCTCAGGCCATGATCCCAGGGTCCTGGGATTGAGCTCCACATTGGGCTCCCTGTTCAGCAGGAAGCTTGCTTCTCCCTCTCCCACTCCCCTGCTTGTGTTCATTTCTTGCTGTGTGTCTCTCTCTGTCAAATAAATAAATTTTTTAAAAAAAATTTTTGAAAAAGAAGCTGGTCAGGATCACTACAATGAGAAAGTGATGGTTTACACATAAATGCTTTTCTTTTGCTTTTCATTGCTGGAGCAGTGGGTGTGAATTATTCTGATAATATTGATATATGATAGCAAACTGCTTTGCAGGTCATGTTTTCTACTTTCACCAACAGTTTGAGAGAATGTCTGCTTCACAGTATCCTTGCCAAGTGTTTCCTTGGGTAGTGGTTATCACATTTGCTTCACAGTCTCCTTGCCAGCATTGAGTATTATGTTTAATAAATCATAGTATAATATCTTAGAAGGAATATTAGGCAGTCATTAAGATCATGTTTTTTGAAAACTACTTGATGACTTGGGGGAAGAACTCTCAAACCCATGTCAATTGAACAAAAGTAGGATAAAAAATTTTATATGCATCAAGCTCTCACTATTGAAGATCATATATATTTGTGTTAATAGCATTTATCTATGGATAATGGGATTATGAGGGATTTATATATTCTAATTTCTTAGTATAACCTTGATACTAAAAACTTTAAAATGTGAGGTTTCTGGTAAGTGGGTTGCTCTGAACACAGAAATACTTGAGAGCAAGAAAGTCTATACACATAGAAACCATATGCAGCCAACAAACTATAATTGGTGTCATATCTTTCAGCCTCTGTATTCATCAAGAATCCTCTGATAATAGAACTATCTGGGCTATCAGAAGGAATATCCTGACAGCACCTCCCACCCCCATTTGAATTTACAAAAGTTACATAATTGATCAACTCTCTGTTTTGTGTTGGTTTTATTTGCTTTGACTAATTTGGTCTAAATGCATTTTCTTTGCCTCCCATTTGGCACTTTAACACTGAATGTATTAGTTTGCTAGGACTGTGATAATGAAAGATCATAGATTAGTTGGTTAAACGACAGAAGTTTATTATCTTAAAGTCCTGGAGGCTGAAGTCCAAGATCAATGTGCTGCCAGGGTTTGTTTCCTCTGAGACATCTTCCCTTGGCTTGCGGAAGCCATCTCCCTATCCCTTCATATGATCTTTACTTTGTACATGCCTGTGTCCAAATTTCTTCTTATAAGGACACCAGACATACTGGATTATGGCCCACCCTAATGACCTCATTTTACATTAATTACTTCTTTAATTACTTCTTTATATTTCTAAATATAGTCATTTTATGAGTACTGGAGGTTAGGACATCAGCATTTGAATTTTGAGGGGACAGATTTCAGCTAAACTGAATAAAGTTAGCTCTTCAAACCCCTCGTGGATGCAGCAGAAGCAGAAAACCCATTTCTTTGCTCTCCAAACCTTAGTTTTAGATCACGAAGTGCGTGGTGTTGAATTTGGCTCTCTCACTTAAGAGCTATTTGGCGTGAGATAGGCTATCTAACCTGTTTACATTTAAGTATCCTCATCTCTCAAATGGGGACAATACAAGCACATCCTCATAGGTTTATTGTAGCATTCAGTGATTTAACTTATGCAGATTTGAAGAACAGTATTTGTCCCAAAGCTATATACTAAGTGCTCAATAAATTTAGCTGTCATTGTATCAAATTATCTAATTAATACAGCTCTCTAACACCATATTTGATACAGGAAATACAGTGATGAACACAAAAAACACTCTGTCTTCACTGGGGGTGGGGGGGGCTGGATCTATGTGTCATCCTTATTTCCAATGAGACAACTTTTGTTCTCTTTCTAAAAATTCTGTGTAGAAATACTTTTCCAAGGGATATTGAGCAGTCAGAGCACGCTTGATTTCTGTCCTTGCCTCATTGTGGGAGTTGACTCTTATACATGGTTTATAGATTTCGGGAGCTGTAAAATCTGAAAAAGAAACCTGTGGTGACAAATCCTATATATATATTTTTTAATGACGGTCTCCTCTTTCTCTATTCCTTAAACAAAACACACACACACACGCACGCACGCACACTCATTTATAACCCATTAGCTGTGCTGGACACTTTCTAAACCCATGTGCCCAGATTCTGTACCTAGATAATGCTATCTTGTGAGGTCGTGGTATCTACTCCATGAAGCAGTCCTTCTAGAATGCTTTGATGACTAAAAATATGGATGATGTATCTGTCCTTTGTACACCAGCTCTTCACCCTTCTGTGGGAACATGTGCTTTGGGTGCTTTTTCAAGCAAGGACTTGTGCTGATCTACCTCATACATTAATTCTAGCTGTAGTAATACTTTGGGAAAGGAATATGATCCCCAAAATAACCACAAGGAGAAGTGTGTCATAAAAGGTCATGGCAGTGGGGCAGAGGATATTGGACAGAAGAGTTCTAAAAATAGGGAGCAAGAGATCAAAGAACCAGCAGCAGCGAGGAACCTTTTTTGGCTTTGATTCACAGAAGGAGGAGGCAACCCTCCCCAGCCTGCTCGTGCCTTCTGCTTCACCTGCCACTCACACCCCACTTGTGGAACTGCAGGGGGTGGGGGGTGGAGAGTGTATTTCTCTCCCCTGGGAGCTGACTGCCTTTAAATCATCTTGATGACAAGTGTATTTAAGTAATACTTTAAAACATGTCAAAATAGGTCACATTTTGGAGAATTTTATTTTACTGTCATATTCTTAATATTGCAAGGAAAGTCTAAGCATTCTGATGAAGAGGACTGCATTTCTGCTTTCTTCTGGACTAGATCTTTGGATTTTACAACCTAACGTAGATTTTTTTTATTGTCTCCCTACCTTGTACTTGATGATTAATTACTTGCGAAGCCAAGCACCAAATTTTATGCACATGCTCTACACACGGGGTAGGTAGGATCAGCCCCATCAGATTCCATCAGCCACTGTGGGTGTTCCGCGAGAATGGGGTATGGGAGTATCAGGCTGCAGGTGAAGAAAACTGATTTCAGATATGCTGTCCAGCGCCCTCTCCTTGTATATGTAATACTATATATATACCATTATTTGACAATAATGAGGTGGGTAGGTTAAAACAGGTTAAAGAGACAGACATCTTTGAATGAATTTTGACAGATGATTGTATTTGGGATGGGGGCGGAGTTCTTTTCTAATTTCATAAACTAGAGAATCGGAAATCTTGCCATGAGTACTAGAATCTCTCTAAAGGTCAATTTCCTCAACAGTAAAATGAGCTTATTGGCACTTGGTTTAAAGACAATATGGGGCGCCTGGGTGGCTCAGTGGGTAAAGCCGCTGCCTTCGGCTCAGGTCATGATCTCAGGGTCCTGGGATCGAGTCCCACATCGGGCTCTCTGCTTGGCAGGGAGCCTGCTTCCTCCTCTCTCTCTCTCTCTCTGCCTGCCTCTCTGCCTACTTGTGATCTCTCTCTGTCAAATAAATAAATAAATAAATCTTTAAAAAAAAAAAGACAATATAAGTGTGTGGAGATTCTTTTGAACTGTACAGTGCTGTACAAATATTCCTTTTAAACTGCATAGCTGTCAGGGAATCAGTCTGTACGTTCAGGTGGAATCTACCCTTTCCTACTCAAAGAGCCTTCTTTTTATTCATTTCAAAACTATTTGCTTCACTCTGGTGTGGAAGGCACTGTGCCAGGCACCAAGACACTTTCAGACATGAATCATACCCAGAGCCTGCCCGCAAGGGAACTTGGGGTACAAGGAGGCAGATAAGACATTAAAAAAACACACTGCTTGGGGCACCTGGGTGGCTCAGTGGGTTAAGCTGCTGCCTTCAGCTCAGGTCATGATCTCAGGGTCCTGGGATTGAGTCCCGCATCGGGCTCTCTGCTCAGCAGGGAGCCTGCTTCCCTCTCTCTCTCTCTCTGCCTGCCTCTCTGTCTACTTGTGATTTCTCTCTGTAAAAAAAAAAAAAAAAAAAAAAAAAAAAAACCCACACTGCTTGATTTTAAAAATTTAGCTTCAAATGACTGCATAATTGAGCATAATATCACATTTTTAAAAGTGGTTTAGCAATCCCTCTTAAATATTTAAATAGTAATATACATGTTAATCAACATGCATCAGTCTGCTAATAGATTAACTAGTGCGTATGCCATTAGTCGAGAATACTGACAAGTGCGTGTGAAAACAGAGTGTCTTCACTTAAGACAGGCAGTTTGGGCTACTGCAGGGGTTAATGATGACTGACCGTACACTAATGCCAGCTCCTGTTGTGAGATCAGTCTTCATTAGGCTCTCCAAACCAAAATTGACCTAAAACAATTGATTCTGTCTGGCCCTAAAACCAATTTCTCCATTCGTTTTGAGTCAAGGCTTTCTTAGCCTGAATCCACGAGTGAAAGGTCCTTTTAACATTCAGTTGCAGTTAACAAATCTCTGACTTTATTCTTAAAAAAAAAAAAAAAGGGAAAGTTGAGATTTCTCCAAGAGACTAGGATTTCTCATACTTGTGCAAGGGAAATATGCAGTTATGATCTTGAAAATTATGTGATTTGTTGTTGATTTAATGAAAATAAAGTATTTGGCTAATAAAACTTCCAGCTCTCTGAAAACCACCCCAAAATCTGACTTATGTAAAAAATCTGGCTTAAAACACATTCTCATCCAGAATTACGACTTCAAAAGTATTCCTTGAATAATACTCTAGGACTCCTGAAAATACAAGACATGATTCTGATCTCTTCTAGTATAAGAAACCTGCGTCAGAGATCAGGACTCTCACCATTTCCTTTTCAGGATAACTATGAGGGCCTATACATGGGTCTGGAGAAGACCTCTCCTTCAGGCATTAATAGGTTTAAATCAGTGTGAGAGATCTTAAATACGGTCTTTAGGAAAAAGAAGCTATTGTAAGCTCAGAAAAGAGGAATGTTTCATTTGGTGCTCAGAATAATGGTTGAAAAGTATTATGAACAGGGGGCCTGTGGGTGTTAACACTTAGCTAATGAGTTCCACAGTATGGTGGGAAGAGAAATAGAAGTACTGTGTGAGCAACAAGTGTAACCTTCAAGTGAAGATGCTCCTGGCAGGTGCAGAGGCCAGGGTTTCGTGATAAGGACAAGACACACAACTCCCAGCCAGAATCCTTGGACAGTCCCTTTACAGAGCATCCAGTAGGCTGGCCCCAGCTCTGCATCCTGTGAGCCTCTGACTCAAATGCCTCCGAAAAAGAGCCCAGATTGGTATCAGATTTCCAATTACAGGTCAGTAGGGAGACCTGTGATGCCTCAGCTACCCATTGCCTCTTGGTAAACAGTCCCCCCAGTATCTCTGCCAACACCTGGATTCAGTCGATTCATACAATGGGTATTTATTAGTCATCTAGTCTCTACCACCTGCCGAGCTCAAAGAATCGTCTCCGACCTCCACCCTTCAATTTTTGTTTCAATAAAGTGAAGTGAGCTTCTGTAGAGCTATGGTGGAGTCCCTTCTACTGGTCAGATCAGCAACACAGCCTTTTCCTGGTAGCCTCTGGGCCCCCAATGGCTTCTGGCCTTACGGTCACAGTTTGGACCTAAGTCACTCATGGGTTCTCATCCTAAGTGTTTCCAGGAGACTCTAGAAGCTTTCATCTTGAATTGGCCAAGGATTATTACTCTTTCAGAAGACGAATCAGCTTGCAGAATAAAAGTAAGGGTCAGGATTTATTCCCTGGCTTTTCTGGTATTTACTACTGTGTACCAAATGACTCTAACTCTTAGTAACTTAAGACCGTTCCCATTACACTTAAAACTCATATTACGCCATATGTTAACTAACTGGAATTTAAATAAAAACAAACAGAAAAACAGAATCTATTAAACTACATCTCATAGATTCTGTGAGTTGGGAATTTGGACAGGACTTAGCTGGGAGATTTTTCTGCACCTTCTGAGATGATTGAAATTACTCATTGGTACTTAACTGGCAGATAGGCGGCTTGAGAGGGTCACCAAGAAGACTGTATGTCTGGCACCTTGATGGGAGTGGCTGGAAGTGTAGGCTCAGCTGGGACTTGGGACTGTCTACTGGAGCCTGTACACATGGTGTTTCCAGCACCACGGTTTCAGGGTGTTGGGATGTCTTCTATGGAGGTTCAGCAAACATCTCATCAGAACCAGGAGGAAGCTGTGTGGCCTTTCCTGACCTAACTTCAGAAGCATTCCCTCTGCAGCAATCTCTTGGTTTCAAGTGCCATCTCAGATTCAAGGGGAGAGAAATGGGCTCCCTTTTCTGATGGGAGGTCATATTTTGGGAGAGCTTGGGAAATTGTTTAGCCTCTATCTTTGGAAAATGCAGTCTCCCGCCTTAGCCTCTGTGTCTCATTTATTGCTGAACTGCCTCTGAATACTGATACTGGCCAGGTAGTCAGTTACTGTTATTTACGCAGAAGCCAACCTTCCTCCCTCCCTCATTCTCCTTCTCCCTACTTGAGATGCCCACTCCCAAGAAACTTCCCAAAGACTACCTGAAAGACAAGGAATAGTAAATAGGTGCTTAGTTCAATCTGGCAAGATGATTTGGGTCAAAGTCGAAGGAAAAATCATGATGAGAAGAGTGAAAGGAGGCTTCATTGAGGAGGTGGCCATTATACTGCACTTTGATAGACAAATAGAATTTTGACAGATTGAGGACAGTGGAGAAAGGCGTGTCATTCCCACCTGAGCAAAACCACAGAAGTGTGGAAAGGTATGTTGTATGAGGAAAAGCTAGGTCTGCAAAGAATTTGAATTTCAGATTCTATAACCACGAGAAGCCAAGTTTTTAGTTGTGTTTTAGGAAGGTGACTCTGGCAGTAGTGTGTGAAGAGGTGAGATTTGGGCATGGGGGAAAAATGGTCTAATAGTATGTGTAAAATAGTATCCTACAGTGTATAGTATCCTTTTAAAAGGAAAGGAGATGGTTTTCTATCTCTCCTGATCCACGAGAGAAACAGTAATAGTGACTCTTTCACGAGAAATCATGGCTTAAACTGGTATAGTCCATCACTATGCTTGGACCTTCTGTCAGCAAAGGCGTGTCTAGATGTGTTTGGATTGGCTACATTGGACTAGTCATCCATCCCCTTGGGATTTTATCCCACTCACCCTCCACCATTCTAGTGAATTTGTGCATCAGCAGCCCTGTGGACCTGCCTTCAATTTCCCATGATCACATCACATCCTCGACCCAGTGAAGAAGGGCTCGACTTTTCTGCTGTTTCTCCCCTCATTCCCTCAGACTCTAGGCTGCAACCCCATAGAAATTCTTTTCATTCCCTGGCATCCTGTGGCCCATCTCACTGCCATATCTCTGCATGTGATTTTCTCTCTGCCTAAAGAATTTTCTATCACCCTTTCTCCACTAGGCAAATTCCTAGTCATCCGTTCATGCCCAACTGAAATGTCACCTCTGTGAAGCTTGATGAACTAGGCTGCTACCTTCTGGTCTCCACGATACTCTGGCTTCTGTTATAACATCTGTCTCGACATATCATCATGTGCATTTCACATGTATTTTGTAGATTAGACTGAGTCCTTTGAAGGAACAGACCGTGTCTTATCTTTGTATCAGTAGCATGTTTCATAGGATTAGGTAGTCAATAAATATTACACAAAGGAAAGAAGGAAAGTGGGAATGTCATTTGACTCTTGTTGATGTAAATGTCATAAATGTTGGTCCATGTTTCTGACCTAGAAATTCAACGTCTGACATGGAATGACCAAGTAGTTGGTACCAGTTTATGCAGAACAGTGGTGTCTAAGTTTGCTCATAAGAAGTTAGGTTTCTGTTGGCATAAGGTTACTGAAGTAATCTAGAAAATCATCCCCAGAAAGCCAGCAGATCCCAGAGTACTAGAGCTCTATTGACAAACCGTATTAATTTCTAACAGTTTCCCAGAGGTTTCAACTGCGGTATCTCTCACCCTCCAGGAACTATTAACACTCGTTTCAGAGCTGCGGGGCAGCCCTGTGTCCTTGCCTGGATTCATCAATAACATTCTTTTCACTGAAAAGCTGACATTCACAGGTAGTTGAGGTCACTGTCAACTTCTGTAGTCTCCTTTTAAAACCTAAGGTCATACATTCATGAAATCCTTCCTGGCATAGTGAGGATAATAGAGGGGAACTCAGTTTACATGTATACTAAGCCCTAAAGAATGTGCCGTGGGCAGAGCTCAGTTTACTCCGGAGAATTTTGTTTGCACAGGGTTTCAGAGCCTGGGTAGTTTCCTAGCCAGGGTGGATGGGTTGTTTTCCCTTTCATCAAGAACCCTGCCATGAAGGGCTTTGTATAAACCAAGGTAGCATTCATGAGTTGTTGGTGGTGGTGTTTGCACTCTAGCTAGCCATGCTGCCTGTGCCTCCTTAAGCCTCAGATTAATGAAAACATACTCATGTAGAACTTTTACATTCTACCTTTTTTATTACACCCTTGGGGTATTTTCTGGGCTTATTAAACGACATTCTGTAAAGCTGTAACATTTTGAATCCTTCTGACTACAACGTTTTGATTTCATCTTATTCATTAGTTAGCACCACCCCCCTAGCCTCTCTCTCTTAATTTCCCTTTCAGGCGTTTCCACCTCTAAGGTGATCCCTATGTGAAAATGATCATTTTAAGACATATAGGTTATGCAGAATTCATCCCAACACCGACTAATTCTCCTCTATGGTTGCCCTTTAAAGAGGGATCTCCCGTAGTCCATCAAGGGATCATTAGGGATTTGAAGCTGGTGAAGTTGGGGAGGTGCGGTGAAGGGAGAGGGGACTCTGTTTGGTTTTCGCTGGCCTGTGTCCTAATGTTGCCACTTATCCTGGTGACTGGTCCCTTTCTGGGGTGCCTCAGCTCTTCTTGGGATCAACTCTTCATCAGAGGTTTGAAATAGATGAAATGAGGTAGACCTTAGGAGATGTGCAGTAAAGATTGGTGTCTGTCCTTTCTTCCTTGACAGGCCAGTAGAGCAGGAGGAGGCAAAAGAATCAGAAACTTACACAGAAGAGTTAGAAAACAGTGTCAGCTGGGCACATCTAAAATTAGAATATGTAAATATGTAAATAGGATCCAACTGACAGTAATTTGACTTGCAATTTTTGACTAAAACCTCTATTACACCAGGCAGAGCCAATTTTGTGATTCGGTAGCTACATTTATAATCACCATTATTTTAAAGGGCTCCTTGACTCTAAAGCTTCTTTGGCATCATAAAAACTTCTATTATAGAAATTAAAGGTCTAGAAATAAAGGTTTGCAGGTGCCAGTGAATGGAGGCCCAGCCCAAGTGCCTATAATGTAAAACTTGTCTATATTTATACAAAACACAACTTAGGCTTTCCTCCAAGGAGACGAGAAAAAGTTCACGCTACTGAAATTTAATCCATGTAATTAAATGAGAAATAAGAGATTTAGCTCTTAAATATATTAATATCTTCTTCTATTAAAGCTTAATCAAAGACCTTCTCTGTTTTCCTGACTCCTTTCTTCATCTTTGATTCCTAAAGCTTTGGAAACTTGCAAGTAGAAAATGTGAAATACAAAGAAAATGCCGTCGATACTTGACTAAATTCGAGAGTCCAACTTACAGAAGCAAGAGAAAAAAATAACAGGTCTTGATGATGGAAGCAGGGACCAAACATCTTTCATGTTCTACTTCAAGGTCTAAATCTAACAGAAGAGGTCTAGATGAGTAGCACAGGCCCCAGAGCAGCAACGCTGGTCACACCTGGGAACTTGTTAGTCCTGCAATTATAATTCTTTAGCTTCATTCCACATCTACTGAATGAGAAACTCTGAGATGGACTCAGCAATCCTTGTTTTAACACACTCTCCAGGTGATTCTGATGGTGGTTGATTTGAGAACCATTAGACTAGAATAGATTTTGAAGAACAGAAGAACATAATTGTCAGAGTGTCATTATAAAAATTTTACTCCATGCTTAAAGAGAAACAAACAAAAATTACTGAGCTTTATGGTGCTTAGAGGAAATAGCTTTCTGGGAGCCAACACTACTACAGAATAACAGTTTGAGGAAGATTCAGAAGGTCACCTATTATAGCCTATCTCATTAATTCAGAAATGTTTTAACTCCCAAAGTTGGGTTATAACCTATGAATGGTCTTGGAACTAACATTATGTACAGAGGAGATTGATGCCCAAATGTTTTAGGGTAGTCTGGGTTATACAGAATGAAAAAGGTTTCCTTGTTGAGAAGTGCTATAAGAAGAGAACACATTTGGGACGCCTGGGTGGCTCAGTTGGTTAAGCAGCTGCCTTTGGCTCAGGTCATGATCCCAGCATCCTGGGATCGAGTCCCACATCGGGCTCCTTGCTAGGCAGGGAGTCTGCTTCTCCCTCTGCCTCTGCCTGCCATTCTGTCTGCCTGTGTTCACGCTCTCTCTCTCTCTGACAAATAAATTTAAAAAAAAAAAAAAGAAGAAGAAGAGAACACATTTAATTTTGTGTAATCCAGTGCTCTGCAGAACTTCTCAGAGCTTTTAATATGTGAAGGTGTAATTGTGTGTTTCCAAAAGATATTCTCTTTTGTGTATGGATGGTTCTTTAGTTTATGGTGTCTCTCAAACTGTTGGACTGTGAAAACCTTTTATATGGAGTGTCCCTTGGGACCAGAGTTGTAGAGAATCTATTTTAGGAAATGCTGAGTTGAATTATAGAAGGATAGGAATTTCTTGCTTGGAGCTGTCTCTAGATATCAACTGGTTGAATCCCTTCATTCTAAGCACCTGGCTTGCCTAAATTCATAGAAACTAAATATTCTGGAGTCACTTTTAACTTCCATTTTGTGCTGTTACCGACCTTTGCAGATATGAGAATCTTTTTTAAAACATCAGATTTCATGGATAGACACCCACCTCCTACATGAACAGAAGTTAAGTGTAATGTTTTACACCCAACAGTTAGATAGTGGCCTAACAATGGGTAAAACCACAAGCTTTGGAGTCCAATTCCAGCACAATTATTTACAGTAAAATCAAAGGGTGAGTTACTTAAACTCTACAAATCTGTTTCTTGTATAAAACAGTGATAACAATTGTACTTCCTTCTGGGTGCTAATAAGAGGCAAACAACATAATTTCTATAACATGGTTAGCACTCTGCTTGCCACACTGTAAATGTTCAATAAATGTTAGTCACTGTTTCATTGATTAATTAAAAATATGTATAATGGACAGAAGTTGCAACCAAATCCACAATACCTGTAAAGAATTTGTATTTTAGGGGCACCAGGGTGGGTCAGTGGGTTAAAGCCTCTCCCTTCAGTCGGGTCATGATCCCGGGGTCCTGGGATCAAGCCCCACATCGGGCTCTCTGCTCAATGGGGAGCCTACCTTCCCCACCTCTCTCTCTCTCTGCCTGCCTCTCTGCCAACTTGTGATCTCTGACTGTCAAATAAATAAATAAAATCTTAAAGAAATAAAAGAATTTTTATTTTATTAAACCAAAATAGACTGCACATGCTTTTGAGGGGAAATACTATATAGAAGTTTAAGACATTATATTTACTCTACAAAATCTGATGTCCAAATCATTTGCAGATTTTTTTTTAAGATTTTTGTTTGTTTGTTTATTAAAGAGAGCTCTAAACAGCGGGAGGCAGAGGACAGAGGGACAAGCAGGCTCCCACTGAGCGCAGAGTCCTATCCCAAGACCCCAAAATGATGACCTGAGCCAAAGTCAGATGTTCAACCTCCTGAGCCACTCAGACACCCCGGAAGAGTCTTTGCAGTAACTCTACAACATTTGAGGTTTACACATTAGTATCCAATGGCCTGTGTTAACTTATTTTTGTCTAAAAATACACTATCTATTTTTAAAACATTTACATGAGGAGAGAACCCTCTGCCTTCTTTGTTCCATTATCCTATGTTAAAATTCCCTTGCAGTGGATCTTTTATGTGTCTCTTTGGGCATGTTCGAAGCCCATTTCCTCTGAGCTAATCTTCTGCAGACCTAACAACTGGTCAGCATTTTTCTCACAGTAACATTTTACTCTGAGAAAAACCTCTTTCTAAAGAAACCACTCTGTCAATCAGCTAATGGTATTATGTGCCTGGCACTTGAGCAGACACACCTTTGGACATCTGGAAGACATTTGAAACCTCTGCTGTCACTTCCAAGAACTTACGATGTGGTTGAGGGAACAGATTTGTCACCTGAGCGTATTCAAGTGCTATCCTGATAGTACTGCTTGAAAATGCAGTTGATGTTCAGAAAAAGGCAAAATCAATGTGGGAGAATATTTGCAAAACTCCATGAAGGCAGAAGCGTGTTTGGTGTAAAAATCCTGAATTAGGAACCAGAATTTAGGCTCCAATCCAGGCTTTGTTTTTGTTGTTTGTTTTAAGATTTTATTTATTTATCTGAGTGAGAGAGCACAAGTGGGGTGAAGGGCACAGGGAGAAGCAGACTCCCTGCTGAGCAGGGAGCCCAATGCGGGACTCCATCCTGCGACTCCCTGATCGTGACCAGAGCCAAAGGTAGACAGACACTTAACCAACTGAGCCACCTGACCGAATCAGGCCTTGAAATGAACTCACTGTGTGACCTAGAGCTAGATCTCACATCTCTAGATCTTCTTATCTGTAAAATGAAAGATTGGAGTGGGCTCTGCCTGCCTCTACTTCATGGTGGGAGACCTTTAACCCCAAAGCACATTTTCACACTGAATGTTCACATACCCCCTGCGATAGGTACTGTCAGTAGTCCCATTTTGCAGATAAGGACACTGAGGCTCAGCAAGGTTACATAAACTAAAATTGCTTAGCTATTAATCGATTCCAGTACCCGGGATGCTTTGTTCTTTTCTTTTTAAAGATTTTATTTATTTATTTGACAGACAGAGAACACAAGTAGGCAGAGAGGCAGGCAGAGAGAGGGGGAAGCAGGCTCCCCGCTGAGCAGAGAGCCCAATGTGGGGCTTGATCCCAGGACCCTGGGATCATGACCTGAGCCAAAGGCAGAGGCTCAACCCACTGAGCCACCCAGGCACCCCGTGGCTGCTTTTTTCTTAATCACAAAGCCAAACTTCTCTTTTGAGGGGATGGGAAAGAGTTTAAGCTAGACCTTTTGAGATGGGTGAAGACAGAGACTGAGTTTCACTCTGGGGCCAACTCAGTTGCCAGAGTACCTGGCAATTTATAGTACAAACTTCCTTCCTGCCCCCAGAAAACCTATAATATGAGGTTATTTCTGTCCCTAAACACCAGTATTATTATGGAAATTAGATGAACATGAAGTTAGTTTGTTGCTTACTCATTAAGCTTTTCTTCTGTAGGCTTTTTTTTTTCTTTTGTGAATTCACCATTTTTAAATTGCTTTTTTCTAAGTTCTTAATTTCTTAAATAAAGCTCTTCCTACCATCATGTAGGTTTTCTCCCCACCTCTTGCAAATCATTAGCCTGTAAATAATCACAAGTATAATATCCCGTTCAGACTTTTAATAAATTTATTTATTGTTTATTTGAGAGAGAGAGAGCACGTGTGGACGGGGGGGGGGGGGGGGATCTCAGGCAGACTCTGCACTGAGCTGGGAGCCCGAAGTGAGGCTCAGGAGGGGCTCACATGGGACTCGATCTCACATCCCAACCCTAAATCAAGAGTCGGGCACTTAATGGACTGAGCCACCCAAGCGCCCCACGTTTAGATTTTTAATAAAAGAATGGCTACATTTGATGAAGTTCTAGAACCTAGGTGAGGTTTGGTGGGCTGAGGTCCGGAGCCGATGACCAAGAAAGAATTCTTGAGACATCTTTGGTGCAAAATGGTGGTTTATTAAAGCACGGGGACAAGACCCATGGGCAGGAAGAGCTGCTGCCCCAGGTTGTGAGGGATGGCAGGTTATGTACCGAGGCTGGGGGAAGGTGAGGGGAAGAGAGGTTTCAATGGAGTTTTCATATGCTAAAGCGGGCCTACAAGGTGCCAGGATGTTCCAGGCCTGCCGGAGGCCTTGCCCTTGCTGCTGGATCAATGTTGTCTTTAGACCAGCCATTAACATTAAGATAGTTGGGAGACTTTTTGGTGGGGTGTCACAATCCTGCTATCAATCGTCTTTGTTAGTGAGATTTAGGACATTTGTAAGCCAAGGGAGACTCCTGTCTAGCAGAATTGTGAGCTCTGCAAGTTAACTATTTGCTTATTGTTCATGGCAGTCAGGGCTGCCTGAGGGATGCTACACTTATGGAGGGGAAAGGGTGAAGAGGGGGTGCAAGGCGCCAGCTTTTGCTTTGTCCTCAGCCAGCCTCCAGCTCCCTCATCACATTGACATCCATCTGTTTCTGCTCCACTACAAGTTGAGAATCCCATGACTTTTCTGGTCTCTAATTAGCGGTGTTGGCCTTCTGTCTTTGCTTGAACCTGACCTTTTAGAGGTGGGAGAGCCAGGGATGGTAATCCTGGATTTCTGTGGACTCCTTACTTAGTTTCAGTGACTGCTCAAGGTGTATTATATTTGATTTGCACACAAACCCCAGAAGTTAGGAACTACTAATTGTTCCCATTTCACAAATAAGGACGCTGAGATGAAAGTAAATTGTCCTAAGTCGTGTATCCATTGAGCATGTCAAGAGTCCACCTCGGAGTTTGGCACCCAAATGTAAGCCCTTCAATTTGAGATTACACTTTTGTCTCCCCCAAAGGAAAGACGTGGGACATATGTGGGTGGATCAGTTGCCTTTTCTTCTTCTTTAGGTTGAGCTGATTTAGATGAAGTTTACTTGAGCACTGTAGAAAGATTCATTATTGAGACTAATTGCTAATTGAAAATTAGCAGCAAGGGAAGGAAATTAAGAGAGGGAACATTTTGGATATACATTTATGTCTCACACATGCCTCTTTCCCGAAAGCAGAGTTGTTTCCTGACCAATTTTCCTAGTGAAAGAGGTCATTCACAGCTAGGAGAAGCAGGCCCCACGGCTGGCAGGATTCGACTGCCACTGTGATCACAGTTAGTAGTGAGTTGTAGAAATTAATCACTTACTGTCATTTGTAATGTATTTTACTAATCGACAGAATGAAAATTGACCCTTACCTCTAGAAAAGCAAGAAGGGCTCCAGGAAATTACTCCCTCTGCTTGATCACATCTGCTTTGTCTTATTGTCATGCTAAAATCACGTCTGATGTTTCCTTTTCCCTTGCTGATAGAAGGATTTTAAATTATTCAAAGAAAAGAATGTGAAGGCCTCTCCTTTGCTGCTTCTCTCCTCTCTGTCTTGAGAGTTGGTTCACTTTTGGAGTTCCCTCTCTCTGCCTTGGAAAGGGTTCCTTTTCCTTTGGAAGTCCTGCTTCAGGCCCGTGAACGTGAAGGACAGAGTCTGGGCTGCTGAATGAAGCAGAGGAATGTTTGAGTGGCAGGCGAGGGGGGTTGTTGACTTTACTTAAAATATTTTTTGAAAATATTTCATATAATGTTGGGTTTTGTAGCTCCCCTAGCTCTTCTCCGACCCCCCACTTTTAAAAAACGTGTAGAATTATAGTGTGTACAGAGGAAGTTAGAAAATGAACCCCACTGTTCCTATCTCCACAGGCATCTGTGCGGGTGTGCCTGGGTGAATGGGCCCTTTAGGAATTCTAAGGGGCATCCTCCAGAGCCAAATTCTTCAACAGGGCAAACCTCCATCAGCTGTGTAAATAGTGTGGCAATGTGTGGAGGCCACAGGCAGTTTCCTGATAGTCAGCTTCTGTGCCCAGGTGGTTGAAAGGAGTCGTGTTCCATCGTGAGGCTGGCAAAATGTGAGTTGAGTCTTGTAGGCCCTGATGCGTGGGTGCGTAGAAATGTCCTCTTCCGTTTATTCAGGGCAGAGGAAGGCAGTCTGATGAAGATAGGAAGGGCTGGTCGCTAAAACCGCATGTGACAGAAAGCCGCTGGGCGTGTGACTGAGGAAAGAGCTGTCACTGCTGACACAACAGGCCCTACACTGGCGTTGTTCATCCCAGCTCCAGAAATTCCTGGGGCCAGTCAGAGGACATGGTTCTCCGAGGACATGGTGCTCTGAGGTGGTTTATTTAGCTGCTCTTTAGAATGTGAACTTCAGTGCAATTCATGGGTCTAGTTTCATTGCCCCACATCGGCTATAAGCAGGCAGCAACCCCAAAGGCTTTGTCGTCGAACGGTTCGTACTGCGCATGCCCGTGTCTCTGCTGGGGGCTGGTGTGCAGATGCGTTCTCCTGGGGCTCTTCCTGGGTGGAAATCTGGATGCTGGCCCCGGCTTCTGGATCTCAGGTCCTCTTTGTTTTGTTTGCGTGTTCTGCAGTCTTCATCAGTCTGACATCCAGTGCGTTTGTTTCATCTAAATGAATGGGCATGGAGACAAAACAACGAGGTACAGTTGGTCCTCTGTGTACATCTGTACCTAATGCATTCCTGGAAATAGGTACAAATCTGCAAGGCTCAAATAAGAGATTTGTCTGTTGTAAGCAACATCCCAGTACCAAAGAGCTCAAAATGCTATAAGATCCCTAAATACATCTTGGTTTTTAGAAATAGTCTTTCATCATGTTTTTCTAGAATTTGGTGGGTGCTCCTGCATTCCTTCCTTTCACCACCGGTCACCTGGAGTACTGGCTCAGGTCCAGCTATTATCCAACAGAGGCCAGGGTTTCTCCGCTTTTGACTTGGCCACTGTTTTCCCATCTTCACCTTAATCACATTAAGTTTATGAGACTTACCCTTCTCATCAGTAGTATTGGTATTTATTTTTCCATTTTCAACTGCACTTTTATGGATGTATGTGGTTACAACCCATCGAAATGCTCAAATAATTAAACAAGTACTCTTGGGCTAAGATGGCATTCCAGCGCCCAGACAGAACAACTGTACCCTCTGTCATCTGGTTTCACCATGACCAGAAGAAGTACCAAGCTTCTCCTTTCTTTAGTGTCCTCTCAACTTGCCTAAACCAGTCTGGGAATTACTAGAAAACGGGATTGCATTGTGGGTATGTTTTCTTGAAGTGATCAACTTTTTGGTGTTGGTGAATCTCTCAGAGCCACAGGAATCGATAGAAGACAGGCTTAGAGGCAGTTCCTTGTTTCTTGTGTGCACGGTGAGCAAATCTGCCTCATTAATCTGGGAGAAACCTGTCACTGAGCTAGCTCTCAGAATACCCTTCAGATATTGTTGTTGTCTTCAAAATAATAGAATGTCTGAGCTGTTGTTGTTTTGTTGTTGTTAAGGTTCAACGTGTTAGGCATGCGTATACATTGTGACTATGAATTTTTTTTTTAAAGATTTATTTATTTATTTGTCAGAAAAAGAGAGAGCATGAGCAGGGCCAGAGGGAGAAGGCTCCTCACTAGGCAGAGAGCCCGACACGCGACTCGATTCCACAACCCTGAGATCATGACCTGAGCTGAAGGCAGATATTTAACCAACTAAGACACCCAGGCGTCCCTGTTGTGACTAAGAATTTAAGAGTAATTCCAAAAAGGGGGCGCCTGGGTGGCTTAGTCAGTTAAGCAGCCACCTTTAGCTCAGGTCATGACCCTGGGTCCTGGATCAATTCCCACATCGGGTGGGATGCTGGCCCCGGCTTCTGGATCTCGGAAGAGCCTGCTTCTTCCTCTCCCTCTGCCTCCCCTCTCTCTCTCTCAAATAAATAAACAAAATCTTTAAAAAAAAAAAAAAAGGAGTAATTCCAGAGAAGAGGAAGGAAATGGAAATGGGGGACTGGAGGGGGTGTGGTCTGGATTGTTCTATGTCTTTTGTTACCACATTGACTGGCTCCTTGTGAAGATGATCTGGTGAAGTATTAAATTGGACTTGATCTCTATCCTAATATCACATAAAAATAGATCTGAGAAGCAGTGTAGTAGAATCATTAACAACATGGACTCCGAAGGAGAAAGAGAGTTTGGATCCCAACTTCACCACTTTCTAGCTGTGTGACCTTGGGGGAGTTGTTTAATGTTGCTGAGCTTCAAGGTATACCCATTTCTCAAGGTCCTAACAAAGATTAACTTATTTCATACATTTTTGTGAAATTACCCAGTGTTAGTCAACCAATGTCAGTTTGTTTCAAAGATTTTCTTGGTGCAGTCTGAAAACCCATGCTTCCCCATTTCATCTTTTGCATTTATTAGCCTAGTAAGTGAACTAATCATGGTAAAAGGGGAATGAAAGACAACTAGGGTCATGCAAGTGTACTTTGGCCTTAGACAAGGTGGGCCTGAGTATTGGTGCCATCATTTTCTCCTTGCTTGTGGGTGACTTTTCATAAATCAGTATGTTGGTTGAGTGTAGGGATAGATGGAGAACTGTTTCCTTTATAAGACTGGAAAGCCATTGATCGTGCGCTTGGATTCTCACATCTTATCACCATTTACCTGGACTTGTGATGTTGAAAGATTTTCAGAAATTAAGCTACAAGGTGACACAAACTGCCCGTTTGCTTGTGTCAGAAATTCCAAGCCAGATAGCTGAAAACAGGAGAACTTAGGAGATCTGAGAGGGTAGAGAATTCTGATTTCCTCAGAATCTAAGCAGATTTGGGTGGAGGTAACATTTTAAAATCACACGGATTCCTGCAGGTCTCACGGACTCTTAGGATTATTCATTCTTGGGGTCTTTTCAAAGGTCAGAACATACCAGCAATTTGTCAGACTCTCCTGTAAGTAGTCTCATGTTTAAAAACACCAGTTTTGGGGCTCAGTTGGGTGGCTCAGTTGGTGAAACATCTGCCTTCGGCTCAGGTCATGATCCCAGGGTCCTGGGAGCCTGCTCTTCCCTCTCCCTCTGCCTGCCGCTCTTCCTGCTTGCATGCTCTCTCTCTGTCAAGTGAATAAGTAATACCTTAAAAATTTTAAAAACAAAAACACTAGTTTCTCATTTGAACTCTTTTGTAGAATTATGGACAATGTGCAGGCCCCAGAGTGAGGAGATCTGGATTCAGCCCAGCCTCTACCATTATTGGCTATATGACCTTGGGCAAAAGCATTCTTTAAAAATTCTGAGTCTCAGTTGATCCATTCCTATAATGTGTATCTTAATACCTACATGGGTGGCTCAGTTGGGCATTGGACTCTTGGTTTTGGTTCAGATTGTGATCTCATGGGTCGTGGGGTCAAGCCCTGCCTCCAGCCCAACTCAGTACAGAGTCTGAGAGTCTCTGTCTCTCCCTCTACCCCCTTGTCCATGTGCACACGGGCACATGCACGATCTCGCTCGTTCTCAAATAAATAAATAAATAAATAAAAATTTAAAAAATGCCTATATCCAAGTATTTGTTTGGGGAGCTAAATAATAAAATGTGTTTAAAGTTTTTTTTGCAAGCTTTACCACTGAAATGAGGAGTTTTAAGAGAGAGAGTAGTGGGTGGTCGTAGGATTCTGCTATAACCCATATAACATGAACAAGCACACATCTCTGCACAATCATTTACCCATTTTTGAGGCTATAACAATGAGGAACGTAAACAAATGCCTGTGCCTTACTTTTGCTTTTTTCCTGTAACACTTCCTTGGCCTGGCCAAGGCAAGGGCCAAGACCAAGAAATATTTAGGCTTCCCACAACAATGTCCCCTCCAAACAAAGGCAAGAATAAAATAACAAAAAATTTACACTTTAGCACACAGGGCATTTCTTCTGTTTTTTTTTTGTTTGTTTGTTTTTGTCTTGTTTTGTTTTTTGCTTTGGAAAACTATATATATATATATATATATATATATATATATACACAGATCTGTATATATATATATATGTATATATATATATATATAATTTTAAGGTTTTATTTGTTTATTAAAGAGAGAAAACAAGCAGGGGGTGAGGCAGAGGGACAAGCATATTTCCCGCTGATCGGGGAACCCTACATGGGGCTCAAATACAGGACCCTGGGATCATGACCTGAGCCACTTAACTGACTAAGCCATCCAGGTGTCCCAAAAGATTTTAATTTTAAAGGGAAAGTTGGTTTAGCCTAACTTATAAAGAGCCTCCTTCTTAAAAAAATAAAAATTAAAAAAATTAAAAAGTTTTAATCTTGGAGAAATAAAAAGGCTATCACTTTAAAAAGAGCAGCTGTGTGGGCCTGTCAGGTTATGACTTGATTATGGCAGGAGAATTAACTTTTCTTGAAGTGCTGCACCTTAATTCTTGGCTAAGCAGTGTCAAAATGCTTGGGGACCATCAGTCTTCATTTGGTCATAATGAATGATAAAGGAAAAAAAAATCACTAAATATGCTCCGATTAGACATCCAATTGATAAATATTTTCTAAGAACCTATTATATGCAAGAAGTTGCTGGGTTTTATAGGGGGGAGCAGGAGGGTGACTTTGAGAGTAATTGTCTATTTTATCTGTTTATTTATTTATTTACTTACTTATTTTTAAAGATTTTATTTATTAGAGAAAAAGAGCACAAGCGGGGGTCTGGGGGGAGGAGAGAGACAAGCAGACTCTGTGCTGAGCACAGAGCCCAATGCAGGACTCAATCCCAAGACCCTGAGATCATGACCTAAACTGAAATCAAGAGTCGTAGGCTGAACCAATTGAGCCACCCAGG